>NC_053190.1:15402500-16002500 GCF_905163445.1 Pararge aegeria | reverse complement strand
TTCCATGTGAGGCACTCATCAATAACCACACCAAGGTATTTGATGCTTTGCGTACGCGCAATCCGGCTACAGTCACAACTTTTATCAAGTGGGACAGAACATCGATGAGCACAGATTGAGAATGAGGCAGGCGGCAAGGAACGCCTTGATCCAAATGTTACAAATTTTGTCTTTGAAACATTGACTGTTAGTAAGTTGCAAGACAGCCAGTTTATAACATTAGCCAAAGCTAATTCAGCATTACCACGTGCTTCCTCCCATGTTAAGCCATGAACAAGAAGAGCCGTGTCATCAGCATAACTTATTATCTTGCAATTTGGTAGGGTGAACTGACAGAGCTCATTAATGTATACCAAAAAAAGAGTGGGCCCAAGTACGCTTCCTTGTGGCACCCCAAAATTAAGATTCTTATCATGGCTGGTTACATCGTTTACGGAAACACTTTGTGTTCTCTCAGTAAGGTAACTTTTAAATAGAGATAAGGGCAATCCACGCACACCTAACCTTTCTAATTTATTTAAAAGTTTCGGAATAGAGACTGTGTCGAAGGCTTTAGAGAGGTCTAAAAAGATGCCAATAGTCTTTTTCTTTTGGTCTATGTTCTGTATTGTGGTATCTATTAAACTCGTAACTGGTATTACGAGTTAATTGACTACGTTTTAATTGACTATTTTTAGAAAAAAAATTATATTAATTATTCCATTCGCTTCTCAATGTTTTTTGAAAACTTTGAAATTGATATAATATTTTTTTTTTCTTCTCCCACAGTTTAATCCACTTTCCGAGCATGAAATACTAAAGGGGGGTAAACTTCTTAAATCTTTTCCGACGGACAAGTCAGTGGATATAAGCGGGGGATGAAATAAAATTCATTTTGCGATGGCATTTTCATTGTGTTAACACGAAATCCTGCATTTAGAAGTATGCCGAGCACTTAATTTCGCCGTATGCATTCGTACGCGGCTAATAAACTGGAAAGCCAGTGTTTTATGAAAATTAATTAAAACCGCTCGCTGGATTGCCCTCCACGGAGTGCGCGAACACCGTACAATGGCATAGCGCGAAGCTCTTCATTTCGCTTGTTATATGATGCTGGCGGTGCCCCGCGACTTCGTCTGCGTCCAAATTCTGTTATGGTTTCCATATCAATTTTCATCCCTTATACTACTACACACAATATTCACCATTGGTGCCTGGGAGACATCGCTTTGTAGCGATAGGTCACCAAATTGTATACGCCGTGTTGTATATAATTGTGGTGTACATTAAAAGTATATTCATTGATTCGTTCATACAGTATTTCTCAAGAATTGTGCTATAAAAATATATAAATTAAAAAGGACATATATTTTCTGAGTTTAGTGCATTCGGACCAATCAACTTTCATCCCCTATTCAAACATTTTAATTTTTTTCACACATCCTTGAATAAGTGGGTATTATTTTCTTTTTTTATGGTTCCTTAATTATTGTTTTGTAAAAGAACGTCTAAAATTAATAATACAATTTTAATTAATTGTTTATAATAAAAACTAAATAAAAAATAAAAACTATGTCTTCCGCAAAGTATTGCCAAGATTAAAATCAATATCAGTTTAGATCTATCGGATGTGGATTGCGGAATTGATTGTTAAAATGTAAAGAAAACTTTTATTTGAAGAAAAAAAAGCGGGGAACTTCGGTCAGAAACGAAGTTCTTTACTCTACTTTAAACAAAGTAAGAAGACCCATGTAACCAAAAAGAAAGTCAACAAGTTTGCGGCCAGCTTCACATTAATATCCGATATAGCTGGAGAGAAACGAACGTCGGACATGGAGGAGGCGTAACGTTTTTTCGTTATGTGACGATTTTTATCAGTTACTTCGTAGAAAAATGCATGAAATCGGTTCCATTTAAGGCGTGGTCAATTTAATACTTGCCACCAGATGTAGATGTTGCTAGTTTTCTTACCTGTAACAAGAAAAGAAAACTTTAATTAAATACTGGTTTTTTTTTTTTGAACCACAAAAACACACAAAACTTTCTTTAGAAAACAGAATAAAACACAACTTAATAGCCACTGCAGCACAGCTAGCATGGGCAGGAGACAATTATATCCCCGGGGAAAGGATATAAATTTATCTTCTCCCACAGCTTTGTCAACTCTCAGACCACTGGCGCACAAGTGGAAATAATATCCATATAAGATATGTGTATTATTAAACGAGGGTAAACTTCTCCTATTCCATGTTCCAGTGATTTAGCAGGTGGGCACGTTAATTATATCCCTTGCCAGGGGATATAATCGGGGGATATAATTTTTATCTCCTGCCCGTGCTAGCCCTGCTGGAAATAAATCCCTATCCTAACAGTAAGTTTTGTCCATAATCATCACGTTGAGCAGTCAGGTTGGTGATCACAGTATATGTTAGTTGTAGCACAGAGGAATTTGCTGTCCTATCTTCGATATATTCCTTTACGCGCGAGAAGAGGAAGAGTGGTCAAAACGGTCCTGATCATCCGATCACCACACGTAAAATGCGTAAATAAAAAAATAAAAAAAAACCTTTAGTCGTGGGTAGGTAGAACAGCAAATGTCAAAGGAAACACGTAGTCCAGGGGGTAATAACATAGTATATTAGTCCGTTCACGACAAGGGGGGTCCGCCTGCCGCAACGAACAATTATTGTTAATCTAATCTAAGTAGCACTTATTGCCTGTAGAAAAAAGCTGTCAGAGGTAGCAACCAATAAATGGTGATAGGTCCGGTAAAACGTACACAGTCACATTGGGTTACATGACGCATTAAAAAAAAATCTCCACACTATATAGTTTGAGTTGAACACAACGATAGCGCGAGACAAAGAACGAGTGGCGCCATCTAGTTTAAACTAAGGACTAAGGACTAACTAAGTCCGTTACAAACTAGTTTATTTGGGCAAATAAAATTATTGTAAACGCTAATGGCTGGAGCCTTCTTTTAAAGGTAGTATTACTACCCCTGTGTCTGACACACCGCTCTTCCATAACAAGAAATAAACATTAAAACGACGTAAGTGTACAAACAAAAGATAATTTGTGATGCTATTAAAAATAATAGACATGTTACACAGAAGAAGATAAGATAACTAAAAAAAAAATTAAAAGAAGGACATTACAGTAAAATTTTATCGTAGGTACGTTAATTTTCAATATTCTCTGCAAGCGTTTGTTACATAACAATTTTCTATTAAAGCCAGCACGATTCTACGTTAAGTCTGTACTAAGGCGAAATAATTTGAGAGCATC
Organism: Pararge aegeria; assembly: GCF_905163445.1. NCBI lineage: Eukaryota > Metazoa > Arthropoda > Insecta > Lepidoptera > Nymphalidae > Pararge > Pararge aegeria. Next base: position 15,999,233 of record NC_053190.1, on the reverse strand, counting down.
TCAGACGCTTTAACAATCTACACTATCCCCAATTAAGTCGTCTCGATACCTGAGTATTATCGATGGGAATAGATTTTGTATTGATACCTACCAGCTATTTGTCAGCGTATATCGTTTCGCTTTTGTAACTATTGTTGGCAATGTTATTAAATTATAAAATAAAGCTTAATTTGCCGTATTCCGGGGAAAACAGGAGAATCTGAATTACAAATTACACCGTACAGCTGTAATTTATAATTTCTTTTATTTTTATACTCCACACCAAACAGATCTTCGGCAATGTACCCTATACGCACGTTTCGCTCCGAAACCAGCGCATCCTCAGGAGATGTTGACTTCACAATCAACATCGTCAAAATCTCTTGAGGATATAATAAAACATCAATGAATTCCGTAAAGTAACGCCGGCTTTTTTCCAATATTTAATGCTAATACAGAGTAATGTTAATAATATTATAAATGCGACAGTCTTTTGGACATAGGCTATCATTTATAAAGATATTGTGGAATATGACAATGAGTTTGAAGTCGCGTCCCGGTTACGTAGAGTAGCGCAGAGTAGCAGGGCCGTTATATGCGATAAAATACTTCTCACTCACAAGTGATCAGAAATTCTATGCTGTAAGCGCTAGTTCAGGCACGGAACCGTGCGATTATAGAATCGCATGGGAATCGCGCTGGTCTTATTTATACGAGTTATAAGTCATTATTCAGACATAACCGCGCGATTAATCAAGCCGCGCGGTTACCTAACCCAACCGCCCGAAAATAGAAGACACGATGGAAAAATAAAAAATATTAAGTACTTACTTAATATATACCTACTTAGGTTTATTTACCAAAAATGCACAGACAGAATTATTAACTCTACTGCATTTCAAACTGACGTTATCCTAGCAAGAAAATCGCATATAATGAAGCTTGCCGGTGTCTGAAAAGCGTCACAATTTTGCGGTTTCAAACCGCGCGATTCGTTTATGCGCGGTTTCCGCTTATCCTGAACTAGCGTTTTCAACAGACATATATTTTAGAACAAGTTTTTATTAAAACAAACAGCGCCCTACGTTAAGTCCGTCGTAATACAAAGGCACTTTAACAATCTCCCCGATTCCCAATTAAGTCGTCTCGATACTTGAATATGCCAATCTATTTTGTGTTTACTCTCGAGTCGCCGATAAATATTAATAATACTAGCCAGTGCTCGCGTTCTATGTCCGCGTTCATTAGGGTTTTTACAAACCCCGTGAGAAACCGTTTGTTTCCTGGGATATAAATCAAAAAATTAAAAACTAACTAAATTAACTAATGTACACTTTATTGTAAATTTATTGAAAGTAGGGAACGACTTTCAATCAAGTGTACATTATTCTACTAGTCAAACCCTTTCATTTGACACCATATTGACGGAGTAGTGAAAAAAAAATGTAATCCGCGATTTTGTAGCGGCGGCCATCTTCATCTTTTCATCATAGCTTAGAACACTCCCGACTAATTTACCTTTGAAGAAAAACATAATCAAAATCGGTTCCGTTGGGGTTAGACGATGCCACGACATACACAGATACGTTAAACTCATAACACTCTGTTGTTTTTGCGCCGGGGCTTAAAAATTGAGCCTAACCGAAAAGACTGTTGATTGGTTGCTTAGTTATGGTGTAAAGGAAGGACAAACAAACACACATTTTATAATATTATAGCTATTCGCCATTTCAGAGAGTGAAATGAAATATAATTTCACTCTCTGAAATGGCTGAAAATCAGTAATTAAAATATGATTGCTTTGATGCATTTGCATTCGATTGGGCTTTGTATATGCAATTATGTTACAGTCACAGAATACAGAATATACAGAACCCTCATTCAGTTATGTTAGGTTATTGCATGCTGTGCATTGTGTCCAAAAACAGTAAAAACGCCCCACAGTAAAGTAACAGTAAGTAACAGTAAAAGCGCCCCATTTTATGATCAATGTTTTGAATATTAGAGGTAAAATAATTAGTCTCAACTGCTAAAGTGGAGTGGTTCTTGATGCTTCAATATCATTCGTGTACGCGATCTCTGTATGTTCTTAATTCTATGTTTTTTTTGCTACTATAGATAAGCTTGTATAGATACTATAAATTTATTTAATAACATAGTCCAGTAGCAATTTACTGAATAATAATAATCTACTAAGCCAATTTGGTCCCCCTAATACCTGAGCAATATCGACTCGAATCGATTCGATGGTCTCACTTGATTCACAAATATTGACTCTCGATACCCGTTCCGTCCAGTCCTGTGATGGCACGTTTACAAAATTAGCTCTGTAAAACTAATTATTCGCTCCTTACTAAAACCTAGAGTAGTAAGAAAAGCGTACTGTGGATTTCGCACAGGATGCACACACCCGTTCCATCCAGTCCTATGATGGCACGTTTACAATATTTTTTCTATAAAACCTGTGCATTTCGCACACGGCAGCAGTGAAACTTCTTAAAAGTAGCATACCAGAGATTGAGAGAATAAACTTAATAAATAAATGAATATTTTAATGAGTAATATACATAAATACTTATAATATACATATAAACACCCAGACACTGAAAACCATTCATGCTCATCACATTTTCCAGTTTTGGGAATCGACCCAAGGCCTTGGACTCAGAAAGCAGGGACGCTGCCCACTGCGCCAATGAAATTGAGGTAATAGAGTAAATGTAAGGTTTTTTATTTTTTACCAAGCTTCCATGGTAACTATAGCCATATACCTATTCAATGTATTCTATCTCATTCTCTCACCGACTTAATCCTATACATTTAGGTGCTCGTTTCTTAATCGTGTCGCATTTTAGTTGCATCGAATTTCGAATAACAACGTTTTTAAAGAAGTTTCGGCAAAACAAAACTTTAAAAGAGTAATGTTTTCTATCAACTCGCGTTGCAAGGGAGTAAGTTTATCTGGTGGGAGGGAGAATCAGCTAGTATAGTATAATCACATACCGAAATTACATCTCATAAGATTTTTTTTTATCCTATTTTTTGGGACTTTTATCCCATCGCACAATACACAGCGAGTACCTTAGCCTTACCTTATAAGGAGATCAGAAATAATAATATCCTAACGTATTAACTAAGACGTAACAATTTCGTAAGTTCGCTAAGATAGGATAAGTACGAGAGGTTTTAACGCATGTCTCGAGCACGCTCCGTCAGACTTGATCCCCAATTAGGGTCCGCGCGATCCCGACACCTCTTGATACCTGGGATTATGTCGATTGTCGGGAACAAATCGATTAGGCAGTTACTCGTATACACAAGATCTGCTGTGTGAAACTGTGAACACTTAGTGCATGTCGCGTTAAGTTGCGAGCGCGACTGGCGAACATACTCGCGACTAAATTAACGTATTCCGTAGAACCAGAGCGTAGCAATAAGTGTCGCTGGACTGTGCAAATCATTCACTGCCGATCGCTGTCGCTAGTAGGTACGCATCATCATCATCAGTCTATAAATGTCGAATGCTGTACTGAAGACCTCTCCAAACGGGAGCCCATAATCACCACGCTGGCCAGACGGATGGTGATTGCAGTAGAGATTTGAAATAGTCGTAAACAACTTTGTACTTAATCGCCACTGTCGCTGGTTAACTTGACCGCTTGTCTCTGAATATGGCCTTATTATTTTCTACAGTGATGATTAAAATACTTATCAACGTGCCATAATAGAAATGCTACATGCATTTCACGCGTAGGTACACCAGAGCCATCAATATTATGTTATGTAATGTGTAGTATTCATTTGCGGTTTCAAATGTCTTAGTGAGTTAAGAAAAAAATAAAGTCTACCAACCAGCGCATGGCCACCATGGTGGATAATTGCCTAAAACCTTTTCATTCTGAGAAGAGACACGTGCCTTACAGTGGTCCGGCGCGGCGACTGGTTCATAATGTTGATATCAAGGTAATAAGCTATATTTTATTACGACACGAATTTGCATTTATAGGTATAATAACCACGAGTTAAAGCTTGTGACAATTTAGGCTGTGCTTTAGGCTACGTTCAGAAATATTTGTAAACTTTGAACTTAATGGCCGGCTTAACTGAATTACGTGACCGCGTCTCTTTGAACCTGACCTAATGCTTTTCTATAGTGATGACGAATAGACATCAAAATACCTATCAACGTGCCATAATAGAAATGCTACGTGCATTTCACACGTAGGTACACCAGAGCCGTCGCTAGTATGCTGTAATGTGTAGTATTAATTTGCGGTCTCAAATGTCTTAGTGAGGATTTAGCACGTCGCTACGTATTCTAAATACGTGTCTGTGTGTACACATGTGTGGCATTTCAGCTAATGCGGTATAACCAAGGAGACAAACTAAAATTTAAAGTGGATTTAGCCTATGTTTTGATATATTCTAGTATTATTGTATTGATATTTTCTAAATGATTTTGCTCTAGCGTTTATAGGTTGTAAGCTTCCAGGCTTTAGTGATTATCCGATTATCACACTTTAATGGTTATAACCAAGACTCTCTAAAGTACGACTAGTGTTGATGACGTCATAGTACTAACAATTTTATCCCGATCCGAAAATTTCACATGAACTTTCCCACTTTAAGTGAACAACGGATTAACGTTATTTTTTAGATAGAGCTAGAGTTATAAAAGCCAGAGAGTGCACTAGAATATATGTATATGTGTACAAAGTCTAAGTAAAAAATATCTTTATTCAATTTGGCCTATAGATGGCACTTATGATGCGTATGTTACGTGTAAAATGTGTACATGGTAGTAAGATGATGGTGATAACCACATTCTAAAACTAAAGCTACGTGGGTTTCAAAAGCGGTTCGCTCTACTAAGAACGTCACACCAAATTTAGCCGTGTGTTTTTTTTTGTTATCACCATCTCACATTGTAATTTAAAATTACAACAAGAGCAACCTGGTTGAAGAAATAATGCACACCTAAGCTTTTTATCGTTTACGGTATCCTATACTTTTCGAGAGGAATTTTCTGTAAGTGTACGTTTAATACAAACTTTTAACTATTTTCTTTGGCCATCTAGTAGTCGATACTAGAATTACATTTAGGTACATAATAATATATCTATATATATAAAAGAAAAAGTGTGTGGGTATGTTCCGTATAGGCTCCGAAACGGGTCGACCGATTTTAATAAAATTTTCAGGGAATCTCCGGATTGACCTGGCGAGTAATCCTGTAAAGTTTGGTGACGATCGGAGCACTACTATTTTTGAACTGTCAAACTGTCCAATACAGCTTTTATTTACTATTATGATATTCTATTGTTGGGTGTACATGGGTGTAGATAATAATCTTCACCCGCTCGAGAAGAGAATAGAAGAGAATGAATACGGAGAGAAATAAATGATTTAATATATTATGAGACTTAAAATAAAAATTGAATGATGTAAGTTTATTGTTTAAATTAAGCAAAATCTAGGCTGGGTACGCTAGATATTCATATAATTATAGTCTCTCATTATCATATTCTAATGATGGCCCACACCTGGGCTGGGTAAACAGAGATATAGAGCTTAAACTCATCACACTGCTTCAAAGCAGTGTAGCAGGTATAAACGTAAAACTACACCCTAATCGATTAAGTAATAAAGTCACCCTAACCAAGTTACGTAAATAGACCTACATTTGATCTCCATTAGTAAGCAACGAAAGTAGAACGAGCATCAAAAGATATTGATTATAGTTACAACTAACAAAGTCGTCATCATCCTTATATCGTTAATCATCAATTGTAAGCAAATAGCTCGCAGCCCTGAAACTATCCGGGGTCTAGGGTTGCCTGCACTGTATGAGTATTTTATTAAAATAATATTTTTGTCAATTTTTTTTATAAAGCAGACAAATTTTTTCTTTGTAATTTGAAACCTGTTTATACTTTAAATGCCACAATACACACATTTTACAATTACTATGAGTGGCATATAAAACTGTGCATTCTATAGTATTATTTGTCTGTCTGTGCAATAATTTCTGTCAACCCGTACAGTGTTCAGGCTCAAAATTCCTGCCTTTGTTATTTCGGCAATAACTTAACTTAATACATATAATAACAATCTTTTTATATATTATACTAAACATTGCCGAAAAAGAACATTTGTTTACAGTAGTAGAAATTTTAAAAGCATTGAGCAGAGCAGTAAGGCATAAAGTGTTGGGAAAGAAGATTAAGTACATAATTTTTAAAAACAGCAAAGATAAGTATAAAGGTACATGAAAAGTATTTTTTAAAAGATGCAGTTTTAATTTTCTTTAAGGAGCTAAAAAACCGATCCACGTCAAAAAATTAATCGTTATATAGTCTTCAAGCGCGAGAAACGTAACAGAGCTAAAAAACAGGTCCACGTCAAAAAAATGCATCGTTACATAGACTCACAGCGGGAGAAACGTAACAGTTGAATGTGTATTTTTATAGAAAAATGGCGGTAAAAACAAGTTTAGTGTACGATAGTGGCGAATAGGGAGTTTTAATCGGCATGAAAAGTTGCTTATAGGAGAGAGAAGGCTTTTCCACAAATTGGACACTAACAGGTTAAGTTAAGGATGATGGTAATGGCGAGATGATGGCGTGCAATGAAGTATTAATAGTAAGTGAAATAAATTTTTTTTTGTTGGCAAACCTTTCTTTATTAATACAGACTTTTTTAATGGATTAAGGGTAACATCATTTTTAATTTTTTTAATGGCAAGACTATTTTTTTTCTTTTACCCGTATACTTATTTCTAAATAGTTTGCGGCAGGCAACCAGTTTGATGGCAACTCCGTCATCATAGTGGCAGCCCTGTTTTTGAGCGCGGAATCGACGCGATTGTTGTTATCATATTACCACACGAGTTGGCTACTTTAATTTTTTATTTAGCTTTTAATTTACTTCTACTTCGATAATGAAATAAATAAAACAAAAACATTTTTTTTTGTGGTAGCCCTGACATCGAGCATATCAATCATCGTGGCAACCCTGGCCTTGGGCGCGGAATCCGTCGCGATTGTTGTGTGCGTGTATGCGGACGTGTACGCAGCAGGTAGCGCGGGAGTGATAACAATGCATCTGTCATGCCAACTTCACACCTATGAGTTGACGCGATAACCCCTGAACGATGGCGTTACGGTGTTACCACACGAGACGGGAGCTTTTATTTTAAAAGCCTTTATTTTATTTATTTTGTATCTACGACATTTGTAATCCATTAATCCCAGAATTTGGTATACCCGTGTTACTTTGGTAAAATTGCAATAATATGGTATTCTGGAGCTGATCTGATGATTGAGTGGGAAGTTGGTCTTTGTTTTATTATACAGAATTAAAAGAGATACACCATACCTATTGGCGAAGAAAAAATTCGCCTCTTACAAACTTAAGCGTGCTGTATATCATCCAAAATAAAATCTGTTTGCCGTCGAGTATAAGGATTGAAGAAATTATAAATTACTCCACACAGCTTGTCCTGCTTTTCGCGGAGTATAGCAAATTAAGCTTTTAATTTTCATAATATGTCACAAAAAGATTTACTACTACTTATGTTTGAGTTTTAAGTTTTTTAAGAATATTTTAGGTTATTCGTAAAGTTCATTGAACGGTCCCAACGCGTCTCGTATGTCAGCACCCTAAAGGCTATACTTTATATGCAAATAGGTGTGTTTATAGCATAAACGTACGCGTCTGTTTCGTCACCCTACTGTCTACGTCAGCGCATTATGTTGCGGGGGGAAGGGGGTAAGTGAAGGGGGGGGGGGGGGATTCAATTTGCAAATTGTACTTGTAATATTTTTAAAGCCTCTCCACTTTACTGTATCCAGTGCAGTACCTTTGTCATATCGTCGCCTGTAAAGGGGTTGTGAGAGAGTTAGGTGTGTGATGTTTTATCTTGTTTTGGGCTTGTTTCGAAGTGCTTCTTTGAGTTCTCGTACACTATGGACATAATCTCGTCGTGATAGCCCATTGGGTAGGGCTCCGGATTATCTTTCAGTGGGAGCGAGTTCGCTTCTCAGCACGCACATCTTACTTTCCAGAATACATTTTTAATTTATGTAATATCAACGATGATGGACATTTATTTAATCAGTAGTAAAGCATTTCGAGCATTGAGTGCGAAATGTATTATAGCAATAACTATTATACATTTTGAGTGCTTGTCGTCTTACAACGGAGTTAATCTGAATAAATAAAAAAATATATAGGAAATTATTTAATAGTTTGGCGTTTAAGAAGTATCAAATATCGAATGTAAGCGGCGCGGGGCGTCGGCCGGTATCAATTCAATCAACTGCGGTCGTTTGACGCAGTAGAAGAAAGATTGGTGGTGAGTTCCATGATTTGTAACTCTGGGTCGGTATTGAAAATTTCTTGCACAAAAAAAACTGAACTACTTATGACAGTACATCATACATCCATCTTAATAGTTAATACCCACGCTTCGTAAACTTTGTGTTGATGGAAATATTTCATAACTTATCACAGATATTAAGAATACAAAATTGCTCAAAATACAAAGCTTTCTTCTATTTTGAGCTCGGTTAAAAATAGGCCAAAACCCCCACAGCCTCCTCAACTTTGTACAATCTCTTCAACTTTACCCTCTAATATTATCACTTGTAAAGAGTTAAGTAATTGCTTGTTATTTGTCTAGAAGCAGTGTCTTGTTAATATTGAAGTATCTCGAGGATCAAGACTGTTTGCAGAGTCATCTTTTGCTATTTTTTGTAGTGCTCCGGTCGAGTATTGTTCGTGCTTTTGTATAAATCGCGATGATTGGAAGCGACGTCTTCGCTGCTTAAGACTTCTGAAGTCTCGTGGAAAGTGCTTTATTTAAATAACTACCTACTTGCTTTAATGTCATAAATTCCGGATCGTTTGAATAAGTAACCTAAAGGAAAACTATGTTTAAAAGAATATAAAATTCGGTTTTGTTTGCCATTATAGCGTGCTTTTAATGAATATTATAATGGCTATTATAATCTTTACTGTTTCACTAATTGCAGGTGAGTTGCTTGCTCTTTCAGTCAGTTCAGTCATTAACAACTAAAGTTTCTTACCTTTCACTCAACTAATAATAATGAGTTTACGAAAATGCAATTTAAGTAAATGTAAATAAATCATTTTCTCTGCAGTAGTTATTTATTTAATCCATTCTGGCTAGATTAACTATATATATAAATATGTTATGATAAGAAGGCTCAGAATAACTCAGCGGGCGATAGAAAAAGCAATGTTGGGAGTATCTCTACGTGATCAAATCAGAAATGAGGAGATCCGTAGAAAAACCAGAGTTACCGACATAGCTCAGCGAGTTGCAAAGCAGAAATGGGCGGGGTAAATAGCCCGGAGAACCGATGGACGTTGAGGTTCCAAGGTGTTTGAATCGCGACCCCGCACAGGTAAACGCAGTGTTGGTCGGCCCCCAACGAGGTGGACAGACGACATCAAGCGAGTCGCTGGGAGCCGCTGGAAACAAGCGGCCCAGGACCGTGGATCTTGGAACTCTCTACAAAAGACCTATGGTCGGTTGGATACAAATAAATGGTTCTAAAGACAGGTCTACAACAATCTCCGGGGTAAGCCGAGTACCTTCCGGTTCTTAATTTTTTATATGCATTTCAGGATCATAAAAAAAAAACTGACATGTTGGTGATGATATAACCGAGACTGATGCCTTAGCACGTCATTAATATGTCGATCTCGGCTATTTGGTATTAAACTAAATAGAAAATATTTTATTCATGTATACCTTATCACAGACACTTATGAAGTGTTCTTACATTTAACATGTTACACTAATGTTAGTGATGGTGATAAATGCATTCGTAAACTTAAAACTAAAGCTAGGAGGGTTCCAAACGCGCCCTGGTCTAAGAAGAGCCCACAACAAACTCAGCCAGTTTTTTTTTCCTTTCCAGTATCACTATCTCACAGTCGAGTTAATGATTGTTAAGTTAGAACTGTGTTTGTGTGATACACATGGTTACTTTCAGTGTATGGGAGTTTATTTGTATATGATAAGTATTTAATTATATTATTTATAAAAAATATTCATCAGTCATATTCCACATCCACATCAGTCATATCCACAACACAAGCTACGCTTACTTTTGCGCTAGATGGCGATGTGTGTATTGCCATAGTATATTTATTTATTTAAAAATCTACCTTCCATCAGAAAAGAGGTTTCTGCCATGTAATGAAACATTCATAGGCTAGGAATGGTAAATGATAAGTCAAATTTAGTTTTAATGGAACATTTTGGGGTGGAACTGTAATTTAATTTAGAAATCTACCTGTTACACGAATGGTGTTCCGTGGTGTCGGGACGGATGCTAATATTGCCCCTAATTATGACGGTTGCCTTTATTGGAATCCGTAGCCACAATTCATGACAGTGTCCCGCATCCCAGAAACTCCAGAAAGCCCGAATTAAATATTCAAACGCCCCTCTTACAACTTACTCGTACCTACATTTGGTAAATTAATTATTAATAAACTTTGTATCTAGACTATGTACCTACTTATACTCGTACATATATCTTATATTATACATTCTACGATGTATAGGATAAGTCCAAGTGGGTGATTAAAGTACCTACTAAGAACAAGAACAGGAACAGATATTATATTAATCGCCCACACCTCTGTCGTTTGTTTAAATATTATGTTGAACGAAGCTATCTTTTATTTAAATATCTTTGCGTTTGGTATATCATTTGTTTAGACATGTTGAAGAGTATGTAGACTATATAGCAGTACGCTTCGTCCAGTATTTTGCCCGGGCATAGACGCTGGAAACAGCTAGTTTGTAATAAATTAATTCCAATTAAAATTCTAATATGGTTTATATCAAGTAGTCTTACACTGTAAGTACTTTTGAATTCGTAACTATCCTAAAGCTACTAAAGGTCTAATTCGATATAGTTAATTCTTCAAGCTAGCTGTGATATAATTACCATTAAGGATTTTTACAGAATTTTCTGTCAAGGCAAGAATGTTGAATCCTCGTATTTACGTCAAAGTGATTTAAGCTTGATTCCGCACACAAAACTACCAAAATGGCATATGTCTAAATCGATATAGTTAATTCACCGAGCTAGTTGTGATGTCATTAAGGGTTTTTGGAATTTTCCTTCAAGGCGAGAATGTAAAATCCCCGTATTTACGTTAAACGGATTTATGGCTTGATTCCGCACACAAAAAGACCAAAATGTATGAGAGGAAATCTCCATAAGTAATATATGGGCGCGATAAAACGGTCGCGAGTTCGATATTAGGTTTTGATTTATCACTGTTCTTCGCGCAATGGATGTTCCTCTCAATGCGAGCGGATTGCGCGTGAGGAATCGCTTTAACAGGAGATATTGGAATACGTTGTATAAATTTTCATTTTTAAAAAGGATATTCTGATTTATTTTGTTTTAGAACCCCACTCCAAGCTAATAAAGGGGCGTTATACGTTGAATCTGTTTAATGGTGCAGTATTCGTCACATCATCATCATTTCCACAGCTGGGCATATGTGTTTTGTCGGGAGTTCCACACACATACGGTTTAGTGTCGCTTGGGTCCAGCGGCTCGCTGCTACTCGCTCGATATAAGTACGTTTATCGGTTCTCTAAGCCATGTGCTACTATGTCGGTAACTCTGGTACTTCTGCGGATCTCCTCATTCCTGATTTGACTACGATGCAGTAGTAAGCGGATCCTGCGGCCCTGCAGTCGATTGCCAGGGCGGACGGATTACATTTATGTGGGCTTCTTTTGGAATAGATTAGAATAGAAAAGAATAGAATAGAATGGAACCAAATAAAATAGAATGGAAAAGAATGGAACAGAACGGGACAAAACGGAACAGAACGGGACAGAACAGAACAGAACAGAACAGAACAGAACGAAACGGATCGGAACGGAATGTAACGGAACGGAACAGAACAGAATATTTTTTTATTGCACATTTATTATATTTTTATTTCGTTATTTATTTATGTTTTTGAATTAAGTTAAAGCCAAAACGTAATTATTTGAGCCTATGTTGGATTACTACAAATAAATTCAAAATTCAGCATCTCAATAAGTTCAAAGTTTTTATAAAAATTAAACTTATAGAAAAATCTTATTATAATACTGATGATTACTTTAACGATAAAAAGGCTTGGGAGTAAATTTTTCTAACTTCGTAGCTAAATATAAATAAGATAGTGAGAGGGTGATAACAAAAAAATCTGGACTCTTTTTAGACCAGGACGCGTTTGGAACTCCATTAGTTTAAGGTTTAAGTTGGCGACATAAGTACCTGTGATAGGCCTACATAAATAAATAATGTTTTGTATTTTTAAGTTCTTGCCGGAGCTCGACTCGGTCCTCCCCGAAAGGGAAATCGTAGCCTTACCCACTAAACTATCACTCTTTTTTTTTAATAAGTTCAAAATATCTGCTCATCACTACGTACGTGGCCGGTGGAGAAAACAATAAGTAGCCTGGTCTAGAGGCGTTCATGACACGAATTTATGTCGCCCTGCTGTAGGTTATTGCTCCTTAATGTGGAGGCATACTGCATAATTGAAACGCGTGTCGCTCGCACTGTTTTATTTATTAGCCACGTTGGAACGGAGACGGTATGCAATACCTACCTGTGTACCGTTCGGTGTAAGAATTTGTGTGCATGTTTTTTTTATAAGAGATTTTAATCACGTCACCTGGATTGGGGTTCCAGCTGAAATGAGTGTGTCATGCTTTTATGCATTTATCCTGTCGCTTCTATTATACTTATATAAATGTCTATATCAGCTTGAAGCGAATCAAAATCATTGAAAATCATTTAATTTTTATTGCAAATGCAATTAATTGCAAATCTCAATCAAATGGGAAATCATAAATGCAAACAATTTCAAAAACAGTTTTTTTTCATTTAACATTTAAACTAAAGATACGATTATACAATAATACAATAATTCTGTACAAACTTATGGAGAGATTAAGAACTACTAGTACGATTTCAAAAACTGTTAGCGGGAAAAATGGCTATGGCGGGCTAACCTGTTGTTTTATAACTTATACCCATGCGACATCATACCGGAACGCTGAATCGCTTGGCAACACGTCTTTTTTTTGTCTCCTCTAGCCACGACCTTTGCCGATAGGGTGATAACTAACAACGACCTAAAACCACCAGATATAAATGTATACTAGTTTTGTGTGTTTTTTATTGAAAGCGGATGAAATTAACACCCGGTATAAAACAAATTCTAATTTTAAAATCTCGAAATGCGCATAAATCACGGCGCGGTTCGGGTAGAGTTTGTTTCTATTGTAACATACTTGTATCAGTTTTGTTATGCGCACCACGCTCTCCCGCGTCCGCCCGCCGCGCGACGCGACGGACCTTTGAATTCAAACTTATTCAAACAGTGCGTGCATTGTCGCTCTCCAACTTCGATTTTGAGCTACAATACTATTGCACCCCTAAAAAGTTATAAGCGTGCTTTTACCGCCGTTTGTCACCGCACACCAATGCATTTTATATTCATTATGGACTTATAAGAATACAATTTTATATACTACGACAACGCACACATCGCCATCTAGCCCCAAAGTAAGCGTAGCTTATGTTATGGGTACTGCAAATGACTGATGAATATTTTTATGAATAATATATATATGAATAACATTTTCCAGTTGTGGGAATCGAACCCACGGCCTTTGATTAAGAAAGCAGGGTCGCTGCAAACTGCGCCAATCGGCCATCAGAATGGTAGCTGGTACTGAGCATTTCTTTACAGAAGAAACAATTTTTAGCCCGAGCTGGAAATCGAACAGAGGACCTGATGATTCGTAGTTGAGGACGTTAACCACTACGGTAAACTTGGTATATTGGAGGACGTTAACCACTACGGTAAACTTGGTATTTTGAAATTCAGAAGTTTTCTTTATAGTAATAATTGTCCCAACCAACCAACGCCTATGAACAGATCAACATTTCGCAGGGCAGCCAAGGTAAACGTTCTACAAAGGGCCCGCTCTGTATCTACCAACCGAGTCCACCACCACATCTGGTCCTCTATTGAATGAAGGATAAAATGCATGGAGACCCACAATGCTTAGCGTCCACCACCAACCTATCGCCGGGCTGTCACTGAAAATGTAGAACAGAATAAAAAAAAATATTGCAACAAAACACTGGAGGTACAAAGAGAGAAAGACACAAAGAGAACAGTACTAGTACTTAGTGCTAGAGTGCAAAGACGGCCTTATCACTAATAGTGATCTTTTAAAGACAAACCGAGCGTACGAAGCCGATATAAAGGTGAAAAGTGGATGGTGCACACAGTATTAAAAAATAAAAAGAAAACCGAATGAATGTACTACTGTTGCAATATTCTATTGATCCGACCCGGGAATTGAACCTTGTACCTCGTAATCCGTAGTTACAAGCTTTGTTTTCTAGTTTCCTATCGTGGTCTAGCGACTATACCAACGAGTCATTTGAGGTACCACATTTATATAATGAAACCTCAACTATAAGAATATAATTCGCAATAGTTTAAATTGAGTTGATAAGCCTTTCAGAAACTGGGCGTAAGTCCAGGTAAGAGATATTATCACCAAAGTTAATCTGCCGACGCGACGGTACGCCGCTAAGGCGCGTCAGCCCTATTTGGATCATCGGATGTTAATTCTATTATAAATCTCCTGTCAATAAGTCTATTCGACGGATTCGTACCGCAAATTTAATATCCAGGACTCGACGGCACGGATTTGCGACTAAAATATCAATTACCGGCGAGACCTTACTTTCCAACAATGCAACATCAACTTTGTCAATGTAATTATTGAGTTTACTTTCCAATGGCCCTTGTCTTATGCCTGCTTAAAATTGTCTCTGTGGATTTAAGGACGCCGCTTTTAAGTTTTCTGATTTAAGTTCGGATGGATTTAGATTAGGGAGTACAATTTCGAACAATGTAAATTTTGGCCTAGTTTCAGCATTGCTAAACAGTGGATGGCTCTAGTTGAGCAAGTAGTTTGACATTCGAAATTCAAATTAAAAATTCAAATTTGATTAATTTCAAGATAGCACTTCTGAAAACTAAACACTGAAATGTAGTAACTATACCTCAGGTCTAGAAGGCAGATACCAGTTTGAACAAGCCGGTATACTTAAAAACAAACGTACAATCTCTTATGGCTGGTTGACACTCTGCAAGCTACTGGCTAGACAGTGCACAGCTACTCGTATTGTCTAGCTGTATGTTAGCTTTACTTTCCTTAACTGTTTACACAATGTTAGTGGCTGCTCAGCTTCTAGCGATTCATGTCACCGCGCTTTGTTTAAAAATACTGTTATATGGTGTATGACCACAATATTTTGCTTTGAAATGGAAAATATCTACAAAAAAGAGAGAAAGAAAAGACACCGGGGAGCTGGTGCCGAGCGATGTGCGAGCTAGTGCCAAGTGTGAGTCACTGTCAGGCAAGGTGAGCAAACACAAAAAATGGTTAAGTAGCTTGGATGTGACCTACTAAAAAGCTCGCACGTGTAGGTTTATATGAATAATATAAATAAATACTTATTATATACATATAAACACCCAGACGTTGAAAAACATTCATGCTCACACAAAACGTTTTCCAGTTGTGGGAATCAAACCCACGGCCTTGGACTCAGAAAGCAGGGTCGCTGCAAACTGCGCCAATCGGCCGTCCACAGTAGTGACCTGGTAATGGATTGATGTGATGAGGCTTAACACCTACTGAGACGTGTAGGTTGACGAACACAGGGTAGCAACTTGTAGTCCGTGTTTTCGCATACCCTGCTTATAAGCTCTGCTAATACTCTTTTTCCACTCTCCATCAGGTAGACTATCAGTTTATTTATACTCTTGCTTAAAACGAAAAAAGAGAACAAACACTTGAAGAATGAAGCAGGATACAAAAGGCGGCCTTATCGCTAAGTAGCGATCTCTGCCAGGCAACCTTAGGATTACGAAAAAAAAAATAACGAATAGGTGGGGTACACTATTTAGAACAAACATACGAAAACCTGCATACTAATAGATAAACCAGACTACACAAATACAACCATACTATTGATAAATATAAAAAAGAAATATACTAATACTGTATATTTTAACTTACCATAAATACTTAAATATGAGTTCTCTAATATCATTCTCAGCTTGGTTCGTCCATTACAAAAAAAAAACATAGCTCCGAACGCATAGTCCGTTTCCGTCGCGTTGCATGTAAAAAAAACAACGTAGGTACTGCAAATTGAGAGGCGATGCTACAAAACATCTTTTACCGCCTCTATTCGCATTGCAATTCTTTTGCGCGTCTGTTGAGGATTTACGTACAAAATAACAATAGACAATAAAGTAAATCGCAATGAACGCTATTTAGTATCTTAGCACAAACATCCGAAGGCGTTCGCAATTTAACAGCTTTATAATGCCTCGAGCAAGAAGCGCAGTTATTGTCGGTGAAAACAAGTACAAAAAAAAAAAAACTCCTTGTAAACAGCTACGCTTTTAAGCTTTTTAGTAGAGAAGTGGCTAGTGTCGACCAAAAAAGATCTCCGTCGTTTACTTTCAAAATGTTTACTTGCTTCGATGTATATTTCTTGTTACTTTATTTTGAACCACTAGAAACTACTTTGCACGACGTTTATAAATGATGCAAAATAATTATGTTTTTTTTTCAATTTTACTACAATTTACATTTTGACTGCAATCTCATTTTGTTTTAACGACGATGCAGTCTAAGATGGTAGCCGGATAACCAGGAATGGGTATGGCAGTTATAATAAACCCATATCTCTAATTACCTAATAACTATAACCTATAAACATTATACATCTTAATAATTTGTGAAGTTTTTGTAGATTATATTTTATACATCTTGATAGCAGTGTGTGTGTGTGTTTCATATTGTGTTCATATTGACAGCAGTAAAACCTCCCACCAGATAAGATCAGAAAAAATTGAATTAAAAATTCCCAAATTAACTCTGTCAGGGATCGAACCAGGGTTACTTATACACAACTATACCACTGCGCCAGGAATGTTAATTAATTGATGTTAATGTTTATTCGAAATTTCCTTCAAAAAATAAAAGGAAATTATCAATTCCGATATTTGTTTTTTTTATGTATGTTCAAGTCATAGTCTATAATCTTATAGTCGGATTAGCAAATTTTTTTTTGTTCGATAGCGGTATCCGAAATAGTCCGAAAAAAGTTCACATAGATTTAATGTAGAGTTTTGGAGACAATCGTTAGAACTCCTCGCGATTGCGGATGGTTCGAAGTCATTTTATGAAATCGTATGAAAAACCTTTTTAAAATAATACTGCTTTAAGTGATGGTAGTAACTTTCTGGTCAGCCGTATGGTGTATGGCACTCAATGAATATTATTGCCAAGGTGGGCGGGGTTGCAACGGTGATTGATGGGAGAGCCACGCTCTCGATATTAAGATCGCGTTTCTGGCCGGGCTATGTGAGTGACTCGAGTCAAAATTACACTGCCATTTGTATTATCAAAGGGTTTTGACCACCTCACTGAAACATCACTCCAGGACAGTGATCAAAACCTTTGGTGATCTATTTTAAAAACACCCGTCACAAAAACGACGGGGTGGTATAAGTTTAGCGTGTCTGTGTGTGTTTGAGTGTGTGTGTGTGTGTTTGAGTGTGTGTGTGTCTATCTGTGGCATCGTGTTTCCCGAACGGGTGTGCCGATTTGTCGTGAGTGTTGATGAAAATCGGTTCAAAATGGCCGCGGCCACAAAATGTGCGGATTACATATTTTTTCACGACTTCTCGCCTCTCCCTCTAAGTTTTGTGCGTTTTTAGCAATTAAAATATCTTTGCTACAACGGTGAAGGAAAACATCAAGCACAATATGGCCTAACCCGTTCTCCTTGTGGAGGGAGACCCGTGCCCTTTAGTGAGCCGGTACCAGGTGGGTATGATGATGATGATCAATTCTGACCCACGATGAACATTTTTTTGATTTTTAATCCATAGAAAATGGATTAAAATTAACGTGGATTTATTTTTGCACGCCTATAAGGCGGAATGTGTTTGGCTTCAATTAAATTATTATATCTTTAAATTAAGGTACCACTTTCTTGCAATAAATGTATTTGAATTTGAATTTAAAATAAATTGAATAGCTTCATCTCTTTGACCTGTCACGTACCTGGTATTCGAAAAACCTCCTTATAATTCTAAAGCATGTACGGTGCTACTACGTTGCGTGTAGATCAAATTTTAATTTCTCATTAAGTAGAGAGCTACGAAACAAATCGCGTTACCGTTCTCGCCCATTAGTTAAACAAATGTTTATTGTTTTCCATTGTCTTCAAAAAGCTGATGTGACGCATCGGTCATTAGCGTACTCGAAATAAAACATGACCGGCCGATCGGGACCTTTTTAGATGGGAGACGTTGGTCTAAGAGCGGCCACTAACGCTCAGGTGGTTTGACAAGGATTCAAGCTGAGAAAAATAATGTAACTAGTTAAATAAAAAATAATAAAATAGCATAATAATGTTTAAATTTGACGGCCGATTGGCGCAGTGTGCAAGCGACTCTGCTTTCTGAGTCAAATTTCGGTTTTCGATTCCCACAACTGGAAAATGTTTATTATTATTATTATTTAATTCTTTATTTTTACACCACTATGGGTTTAGGAAAATAAAAAAAAACAATAGAATGTGTAATGTGTGTGTGTGATGAACATGTTTTTTTTTTCAGTGGCTTGGTATATTTATTTATATTATTCATAAAAATATTCATCAGTCATCTTAGTACCCATAGCACCAAGCTACGATTACTTTGGGGCTAAGAGGTACGAGATGTCAAGTAGGATGTCACGGGCAGAATCTGACTACCCGCTTTCGTGTGCTTTTTGATGGTATTTCACGAACTGTTAAAAAAAACTACACTGAAAACGTCACATTTAAATTGAGAAGCTGTACGATGCTTGGTTTGCATAATTCTACCTGGATTCCAAACACTTGCTAATTTCAATTAATTAATATTGCTAATTTTTCATTAGCTTCTCAATTTAAAAGTGACGTCAATTTAGTATTTATAACGGTATATGGTTCAATTATTACTATTATAAAAAATAATGGTCTATTATTTAAAAGAAGATTCAACTAATGAGTCTATAAGTTAAAAGTGTTAACTAATATCATATTTCAAGACTTGCTAATTAAAAAAGTCTATTACTCGCGTTTTTCGTCCACGTTTTTTCGAAATCACATGAAAACCGTTTTTCTTAGGAAAAAGTAGCCTATGTTCCCTCTATACTAAAAAAATATTGGTTGGTTAGTTGGAGCGTAAATATTAATTACGATTTTACATAAAAACTTTTTCTTTTTTTGTATTTTAATTTTATTAAAATCAAGGTAAAAATTGACTTCCTTATTTATTTTAGATTCTATTCAAAACAAAGCAAAAAGCCAACATCACGCGGTGTTCCCAGGCGGTCACCCATCCAAGTACTGACCGCGCCCGATGTTGCTTAACATCGGTGATCGGACGAGAACCGGTGTATTCAACATGATATGGACGTTGGCGATAGTGATATTGAATTCAGTCAGAATATGACAATCTGTAATATAAATACCCATTTATGTTAGCGTTTAGTTAGTTTTAACGCAATCTTGTTGGAAGTCGCCATAGAAGTTTCACTTCAAAAATTCTTACTGCTTTAAGCGGCGTTAGTGAGTCCCATGGCCTATACGTTTGCGGCCACCTTAAAAGTATTGTACTTTGGTAGTACCGACGGGGTTCATCATTAAGTGGTTGCGTTTATTTATAGTGTTGTCACTTAACGGCCGGGCATTCGGTTCCCGAATACCGATGCATAACCGATTTGGAACGGTGGCGCGTCAATCGTCACCTATGACGGCCGCAAAGGCGGGACAAAACTTTCGCGTTTATTATTGTGCTACGCGAACAATGAGAACAAGGGTTAGTTTCAAAAAAATTGAGGAGATATTGACTTAGTAGAAAATTCTTTAAGCATGGATAAGTGTTTTATCTGGTTGTTGCCCAAGACTTGACGACCTCTCTGGCGCAGCGGTGAGCGCTGTGGTTTTAAGCTGGAGGTTCTGAGTTCGATTCCAGGCGGGGGCATTTTAGGAATTTATAATTTCAAAATTTTCTCTCGTCTGGTCTGGTGGGGGGCTTTGCCGTGGCTTACCGCCCTACCGACAAAGATGTGCCGCTAAGCGAGTTAGCGTTCCGTTTACGAAGACGCGTAGAAACCGATTATTAAATACCTATAGATTAAATATAACTTTCTGTCATACTCCTTAACAGGTTATGCCGCTACCATCTTAGACTGCATCATCACGTACATCCAATTGGGAATTGCAGGCAAGGGTTAACTTTTTGTGTAATAATAAAAAAAAAGAATACTCACCATAATGCATCGTGTAAAATACCGAAAGACAGGCAACTTTGCGACAGTTTTCCAAATACAATTGCCTCGTCTCGCACAATATAGGGATAGGGTACAAACTTCACATTATTGGTTTCTAAGAGACATCGTACCGGAACGCTTGGTTATACACTTTATCAATATATAATACTAACTACTAACACTTTATAATACTAACAAACCACGGCCAAAGCAAAAAAAGGGGCCAAACCACTCCAGACTTTGAACTAGTTTAAACATTAAAAAAAAAACCGTTTGTTTAACCATAAATCTCAATAAAAACACCGCAGCAATGCAAACTATTGAAAGTGATGGATGTTGCGTGCGAAATATAAATAACATTAATTGCAAATGTTTACCAAACTGGGATGGTTGGCATTGCGCGGGGGTGCCACCGTGCCAAGGTGCCAATAAAGACGCGACGCACCGTGACAGATTCCTGACGTGCCTGTTACGTATTACTAATGCGATTTTTTGAAGGCTACCCCTGGGAGTGTAGTAAATAATATCTGGTAAATATGGATTTATGAGACTGAGACATGGTCGCTAACTATGGGCCTCATAAGAAGGCTCAGAATCACTCAGCGGGCGATGGAGAGAGCTATGCTAGGAGTATCTCTACGTGATAAAATAAAATGAGGAGATCCGTAGAAGAACTAGAGTTACCGACATAGCTCAGCGAGTCGCGACGCTGAAGTGGCAATGGGCAGGGCACATAGCTCGGAGAACCGATGGACGTTGGGGTCTTAAGGTGCTGGAATGGCGACCCCGCTCCGGTAAACGCAGCGTAGGTCGGCCCCCAACGAGGTGGACAGATGATATCAGGCGAGTCGCTGGGAGCCGCTGGAGGCAAGCGGCCCAGGACCGTGCATTGTGGAACTCCCTACAAAAGACCTATGTCCAGCGGTGGACGTTGATTGGTTGACATGATGTTTATGATGATGATGAATTTATAGGTGTTATTTAAAGTTTAATTATTTATTAGGGAAATTAAGCTTAATTTGCTGTACTCCGCGAAAAGCAGGAGAATCTGCATGGTGTGTAATTTATAATTTCAATAATGATATACAGAATACTGCATGGTAAGTGTCCACCGTACCTGTACGAGAAACTGCACTGGCAAAGAGATAATGATACAAGGCGGGTTATTAATAAATGGAAACTAGCCACCCCTAAACACAAAAAGGCAGGGTTCAGGGGCTGCTTTCGATTCGCTGCGGCCAAGATCTGGAATGATCTTCCTCCTCCGTTCCGTACATGTGATAATATTCTTGGCGAAATAGTATTTAAACACAAGCTAAAAAATTTATACCTTAGCTTACAAATTGAAGCAGCGAGATTTGTCTATGCAAAATGAGTACTGTTTGGCATAATTATGTATTTATTTTTTGTTTTTTCTACCATTTCATTTTATTTTCTTTAATTACTTTTATTTACCTACTTGTTTAATTTAAGTTTGTGTTAGTTTTAGTTTTATTGGCTCTCTTTTACAGTTTATTTGGATTTTTTTTTTATTTAAATTTCTTTCTTAAATTTACTCGGGCGTCGCGGTTGTTTGCTCAGTCTGATACTGGTGCAGACTGAAAATCGGCGCTGAGCATTGTTGCTAATGCACAGCATAAGGCTGAGTTTGCGGCCATTTGCCATATTGTTAATATTAATTGATGATTCTTTTAGTTATTAATCTTGTATTAACAATAGTGTATGGCAACAAAGGATTTTTATTATTATTATTATTAATTTCTTCAGTCTTCATACTCCACACCAGACCTTCGGCAATGTACCCTGTATGCACTTTTCGCTCTTAATAATTGTTACGAACTTGTTCTTAACAATTAGTCAACATCTCCTGAGGATGCTTCGGTTTGGATCTGTTAGGTGTGGAGTACAAAGATTGAAGTAATTATTAATTATATTTATAATTACACCATGCAGATTCTCCTGTTTTTGCGGTGTATAGCAAATTTAGCTTAATTTTCATAATTCCGCAAACGCCAGCTTCTATCCAATAACACTATACATGATCTAAACTTTGAATAATATCCATGGTTTTTTAATGTATCGAGTAGCGCATGGGTGCAATCACACCTAATGTAAGATGATCTTCATAGTAGCGAAATCAAATCGAGTAGTTCCTGAGCATTTTTGACGTACTCTTTTTAAGATGGAGGTCCCGGATCCAATTCCTGGAAAAGTAGATTTCGGAATTTTTTATTTCCGAATTTTCTTCGGGAGGCTACGGCCGTGGCTGGTTAACCTACTACAGACAAAGACGTGCCGCTAAGCTTTTTAGGGTTCCTATGTAATGTCGCGTAGAAACCGGTGTATGATTAAATATGACTGCCTTACTCCTTAGCAAGTTAGCCCGCTACCACCTACGACTGCATCATCAGTTAACACCAGGTGAGATCGCGGTCAATGGCTTCTAGTTGTAAATAAAAAAAAACACTCTCCATAATGTATTTTTGTAAATACCGAAAGACAGGCAACTCTGCGACGGTTTGCCTACTATTATTGCCTCGTCTCGTATAATATAGGGACAGAAGAAACTGCATATTATTATGACGCAATAGCCAGATCTATCTGTACCCAGTCGGCGGTACGATCGCACAACAGTTACGGCGCTAACTGGTCGGCGGGATGTCTCTATTAGCGGGTGACGTCACCCATGTAATGGATTACTGCCTTCCTAAGCGGGGCCACGAAATGCGCGATCCAATCGTAATCAAAATTCAAAATTCGATAAATAGAATAAACCGGCAAGAATCTCAGCAGTTGCTCTTTTCCAACAACATTTTACAATTTAACAATCATCGTGCTATCTTGTGTGAGATGAAATCCTTTTTGCTATCAAATGAAGAGGCATTTTAAGGATCTGCACCATTATGTGGTTCATACCGTAAGAATCACTCTTCCAAGATACCACTAAGATCTGGAATAACCTTTTGACTGTTTTATGTTTAATAGTGACTTCAAATTAAAATAAAAAAGTTCTTCATTATTGCGCATAAAATACTAATCGTTACCAAAAAACGAATTTAAAAATAAGAGTAACTTGCTTATAATAATTTATTTTAACTTGTCTTATAATGTAAACAATCTTTTCATGAATTTCAAGTGTAATGTACATTTTAAAAGTATAATAAATAAAAGAGATAATATTAATACAAAACAAACGAAAGAAGAAGAGATTTTGTTAATTTTAGTGTATTTTATTATTTTTCAACTTAATTTCACACTAAAAAGTAACTAAAAGACTGTTTATATTATAATACAGATAAGAAAAAGTCCACCAATCCGCAATGGGCCAGCGTGGTGGACTTAACTACTTCGCATTGTGGGACCCGTGCTCTGTTGTAAGCCGGTAATGGGTTTATATGACGAATACAAAATAGAGTGCAGAATAACTCTGTCCTATAAATCATTTTATTTCGTAAGTAAAGTTTAGGAGATAATGATGAATGAATTAAATTAAAATACGTAAGAGAAGGGAGTTTCCGTCTATAAGTAAAGCACGGCATGCTTAAAACGTTACGAGTCATAATTTACGCGAGTGGAATAGCGGGGCTAGTAAATAAATAAATAGTCAGGAGCTAACTAGTCAGTAGTCTGTTGTTTGCAGGATAATTGACGGCAGCAAATAAAATGGCGTGCGATCGTGCGCGGGGCTGCGGGGTGGCCGTACACGAGGCACACGCAACACACATTACTACACGAACACTGCCAACGGTAATTGCGATCGAATGAGGGTAGTTTTGAATCGATAAACGTAAGCTTAAAGAATTATCCTAATACATCAAAAAAAAAAATTACATACCTAAACGATAAAGATTTCATCGCTAATTGGTGTCTGACGCGGCATCACTTATAAGTTCACCTATAATATTTAGATCGAACAACAGCAAATATAGCTGAGCTGTGTTTGAAACAAGGCTTTACCAGGTATTTACCAGGTAGGCAGGTAAGCAGAACACGAGGATCCCGGGACGGGCCAATAAAGAGTATTAGGTTTTTCTATCAAGAAATCATTAGTGCAAGCTTGGATATTGGTGGCGATCCACAACCGTACCTTGGAGAGCACGCTAATTTGAAGACAGTGGTCGAAATCCATAAGATTATTTTTTTATACCGGCGCGATTCCTTATAGAGGTTATCTTTAAGTAAATATATGAGATTAGTGTTTTCAAACTCAACCTTTTATTAGTTAATTATGCAACTATTACGTAATCAGGGCTATTTTTTTAAATTAAAATTTTTAATATCAAAATGGAACAGCACGAGAACGAAAATGGCTATCTGAGAAAAGAAATGAGAAAATAAATTACTATAGTCGTAAAAATGTAATAGGCCCGTTTTGACATTTGTCATCGCGACGTAACTAGTTATGGAACCATAAGACTCTGTCGATACTCACGATAAATCAATTCAAGTTTGTATCAGTACTTGATTGATATTATTATGTATTGTAAAGTGTTCGTTCGTTCAAAGTATTCCTTTAACTTCACAACCAATACGCGTGACTGGCTGTTGATTATACGTCCACTTTTCAACATGTTGAAACAGAGTTAGTACTATATAACAACAAACACAAAAATCGAGTCAAATCACTATGTTTAAATTAATGTCCAAAATAGAAGAGCTATAGTTAACGTAATAGTAAACAATATATATCAAACTTAAACGAGCGCACAGTCAACTTTACAAGATGAGGAACGAAAAACTGAGCAGTGCGCGCGGGGACGCTTCAGTCATGTGCCGCTTGGTCAGATACATCATCTCAGACTCATTATTTAGAACCCATTTTGAGAACCAAGCTTATTCTTTGCAGTAAAGATAACTACACAATATTTAATTTCGATATTCAGTAAAAAAATGGTTACAGCTCTAGTATAAAAAAAAAAAAGACTGAGAACGTAACTGTTTTCGGAACGTTTCGCAACAATTATAAATTGCATGCTACTATGAAGTAAGCGCAAAAAGAATACTCGCGATATATTCTTTCATATTATTTAACGTCCCAAAAAAATTTACGTATTTTTTAAAACACTGTATGTAATTGATTTTTATTTTTCTGTTTCTTTCAGTTTCGTTCCAAGTTACATTCTATGGTCTTGCACAAATGTCAAAACGGGCCTATTACGTTTTTCCGACTATAGAAAGGTGAAAATCAACGTAATAGGGAAAAAAAATTCAAATACGTGTATGAGTTTTGGTGAGTATGAATATTTGCATGAAACGTAACTGAAGTCAGTTGGTGTATTATCGAATTTGCTGTCTGTTGACGATATCGCCGTAGGCACTTACACTAAATCAATCAACACAAAACCTCAATTTGCCATGCAAATAATATATGTAATAATTAAAAAAAAAAAAAAAAAGACACACAGTCCATACAGTCAGGTATACCGTAATAATTAACATTTACAATAGTTTGAACGACCAGCAGTCAAGTTTTAAACGAAGATGTTTAGATATGGTGTACTCGTATATAGGTGGCTGTTACGATAGTAACATATTAGATCAATGGTTGTATAGGTATTGTCCTTTGCCACTCGTTTTTTTTTTACCTAAGTTTATGAAGACTCGCATTTCGATATTACTGTCAAATTCATAATTAGAACATTTCGATACCGAATTATTAGATAAAATTTATTACTTGCCAGATTGGGTGACGTTCTTGGTTGAAATAAACATGATTTTTAAATCGGGCCGGTAGAGTCTGAGACTAACGGTTTTAAACTTTCGTGCAAAGGAACTTTTTAAATTTATGGTATTAGTACCTAGAGAACGTAAGCAAAATCAAAAAAACCAAGAAAACGATAACAGAGACCTTTTTATAAATTGCTCTTTAACTCAGGGCTAAAAGTATTAATTGTGTGCAAGATACAGCAAAAAAATCGCCTACGTTTGTGGGCTCCTTCGGAGACCAGGCCTTAGAACCCCACTAGTTTTAGTTTTAAGTTAACACAATATAAGTAACACTAACTCTTCCCATTATTGTGAGTGAGGTGATGCTGATATGCCATGTGATGTCGGCTGACCAGACTACAGTTTCTTCCCGCGGGTGTCGCACGAGGACCGAAGGGGACCAAACCCTTTCCTTGGAAGAGGCCTTTGGTCCACCAGTGGACTGTTAGGCTGTTGATGATGATGCTGATATGTAACTTAGAGATTATTGATTTTGAATTTGAACTACAAAGTTTTTTTTTTTTTTTTTAATTATTCTTCCTTTGGGAAAGAATAGCAGGACACCTCCGACATGGTAGTCGGAGACCTTGTAATTCCTTTTTTAATTTCAATATACCAATTTCTTTTTAATTTAAAGTAGGATGTGATAAATAAATAGATAAGGCAAAATTAATTTAGATGAACTACAAAGTTTACACACAAAGAATATATTCACCCCACTGTTTTGACTTAAGAACTAACGCATTAACTAATGGTTAAGAAACTGGACGCAGAAGCATAAGAGACTAAAAAAATAAATATAATAAAACGGTAAAATAATACATATGGAGATTTTTATCCTTATTGCGTTCAGAATACGGATTATATAAGGTGTTTATATGAAGCTGGTAATCTGATCTGGTGACAGATGTGATGTATCTCGGCTGCCGTGGCGCGAGAGGTGTGTGTGTTTACACGTGCTATATATCGCAACTGAATGTATCAAGGCTGGGGTGATGAATTCGTTTGACATGAATTTAGACTGCTTTTTTTAAAAAAATAATTCCTGTTTTGTTAAACTGTGTTTGTATTCGCACTCGACCGATTTGTACGAGTATATTTAGTAGGTATAAGAATAGGTTGTAAAGTGTAATATTTGTAATACCCTTCTTCTTCCTATCTTAGATTATGCCGATGCCTGTTATCTAGACTTGACCGAGGACCTTCTTGATAAACGGGAGCGACTGCAAAATTTATACATTAGATGTATATTTGGCCACCGGAAATTTGATCATATCTCAGAGTATCGGAACAAACTGAAATGGCTTTCTATAAGGCATCGGCGTAATCTGCATGTATTATCTATATCTATCCTGTACTCTACTCTTTTTCTACCTTGGACACCACCCTACCTTAAAGAACGATTCAAATTTTTTGGCCCGTGCACATCACTAGGCTCTCAGCCATCCACCAGAGAAAATGTGCTAAGAATGGTAAAGCGTAACTCTCGCAGTTATTCGGAGTCCTTTACAGTAAAAGCGGCAACGCTGTGGAACGCACTCCCTGATGACATTCGACGCTCTAAATCCCTTGCGATTTTTAAAAGTCGTGTAAGAGGGCACAATTTGTCTATGCACTATAAACATGTTAATATTATATGTATGTGTATTTATGCATATATATATTAATATATATTATATTATTTTTATATATTATATATATTATTTTTTATTTATACATTTATTAATTCATTTAATTATTTATGTATATATTTTTTTTTATATAGAATTGCGATTCCGTCTCTCATTGCCTTATTCCATTAGTTAAGGTAGCCAGGAAGAGATCGCTTTTAGTGATAAGGCCGCCTTTTGCATATAATTTATGTTAATGTAAGTGTTCCTGTGTGTGTTTCCTTTATTAAGCAAAAAAGTTGTTTAAATAAATAAATATTTCATACCGCTAAGTGTCTCTAACCAGAATTTAATTTTATGAGCAACATTTTTATTATTTACTAGATGTGTCCCGCGGCCTTGCCCGTAAATTACGGGACGCAGCGTACTTCTACACAGTCTACAGCTACCTCAGTAAATAAATTACGTTTGGTATCTGACCAAACGTATTTATTTAAATCGTACCGGAAGGGTACTAATGCACAAACCATTGATATTAAGTACAGATACTATTTCAACATATTTAATAATGCTGCGAAAAATATATGTGCTCAGTAAGAGCACATATGGAGCTTAATTCGCTATTGAAACCTTTTATCACGTAAAGATTGTCAATCGCAAATAACCGTCCCGTGTTCCTACTCCCGCTTTGCCATATTTAAAATACTTTGAACTCCCAATAACAAATGAATGCATTAATAATGTTTGGCCTAGAAGCTACAAGTGCGTGCCTTAAATCGAACTTTGTCCCCTAAAGGAAGGCCAAAAGGAAGGAAAGGAAGGAAACGTTACCACAAGGTGTGATTAAATTTTAAGCTTACATGTAGTGGAATCAAAAAAAATATATACAAATACACGATATGCTATTCGAAGATTTATCCCGTACATCGATCCAAAAATCCTCGCCTGAACCATCGATTTGCTCGAACAATGTGATACCATATTTATACAAAGCCTCTGAGAGCTCGTAGGGAATTTCGCGCTCGCGATTCCGTCCTCCATAAATAACGCATTCACATTTCGCATATTCGCGCTGAATAACGATACGGTGTGACCATGATTCATTGCGTTATAATAATTCAGGACCTGGGAAATTACGAGGCCCCGCGAAAAAGTTGCGATATTGCCGATATTAAGCGGAACGGCCGTAGGAAATAGTGAATTATGGCCCCCCTTCGACCATTACCGAGGGCATGTCGACCCAACTGCTAGCAGGGTTTTCAACATAGTTTTTTTTTGTCCTTGTGATATAGTCAAAGTTGTAGTACTTATAAAAAAATAAAAAAAAAACCATTAGTAATATCTATAGTCTTTGGGGCGTATTTTGTACACACACTTCAACTGAGAACACATTTCAAATGTCAGAGCGTGACAGAATACTGAATAGCTATTCCGAAGTTATGCTTTTGAGATAAATATAATTTAATCTAGTTTTATAAAAAATCTGTGTTTTTCTATCATTGGTATAAAAGTTATAATAAAAGCGTCAAAAAAAAAGCTTAAAATTAATTATTCCATCCTATTTCAAATTTAATTTCAAATCTTTAAGAGAGCTCTATTCTTACTTTCGCTAGCACCACAAGATTGCCGATATATTCCGAACTGTGAGTTCTAATTTAAAAAAAAATATGTTACTTGCTCAATCCAGGATATTAACTGATTTAAACTGTTTTAAGAACAAACCCATGTAGCTTGAAATCGATTGAGTTATTGCATCCGTAGGTATTCCGATACAGATTTGTCATAACCATCCCAAGGTAACTTGGAGTAAATCTAGCTCACGTTAGCTTTAGTGGATGATTTTAATCCAATAACATGCGAGTTAGTTGGCAACCCTATAGTAGGGTGACAATGTAACTCGGAAACAAAAGTGCGAATGGTAATGGAATTAATCTGCGTTAGGATTGACGTTTATTGTTTTATTTCTTGGATTATCTTGTTTTCGAAGTTGCTTGTCTAGCAGAAAGTATTGTTAGTTATAGGTGTGTGGTAACATTATTAAGAAATTGAATTTCGGTGAACATTGGGAAAAAAAGGCGAAAAATTAACTTTAAGCATTATCGGGTAATTTCTTAACAAGTTTAAAACTATAAGTCTAGGTTCATATAAAATATTTATAATATTGTAATTATTAAATCTGGTATAGGCTTAAATAGCGTACCTAATACATTTCTCAACGAGACATAATATTCGTAATTCATTGAAATACATACGTTATTAAAATAATAGATATATTTTCGCGGAGTATAGCAAAATAAGCTTGATTTTCATAGTTTCCGTAGGAATTTTTAGGAAGGTAAGAATAAAATATATCAGTAAAGCATTACTTCACATACCTAAAATATTAGGTCCCGTAAAAAAAGGTTTACGATTCCTTATCGGATAGGTAGGTAAGTAAAAGTTTTACGATTATCAGCGTAGCTTATAATACAGTGGCGTATAATACTCCTAATATCCTGTTAGCACGCATTGGGTGTGTCCCACAAAAGAAAAAATGTGGGTGTCCCCTTTTATTGGTATCTTTTATCTTCCCTACTATTATAAAATTATGATAGTTTGTGGGTTTATTTGTTAGTGCGTATCACGCAAGACCCACTGGCAGAATGAGACCAATGCTATGCAGTTTCAAATGAAAATATGGACAAACATCAACAGAGCTATTCTTAGCAGGTCATGAAAGGAATACGACCTATAAATTGCAGCCGTTAACAATCAACCTGAACCGTATATCTTAAGCCACATGTGCCTATAATTATTCTTTCGTTTTTTGAAGGAATTCTTATATTTCACGGTTAGTGCTGCTTCCTTGTAACAGTTTTATGCAGCGAGATCGGAACGCCTTAAATATATATATAAATATAAATATAAATATAAATATAAATATAAATATAAATATAAATATAAATATAAATATAAATATAAATATAAATATAAATATAAATATAAATATAAATATAAATATAAATATAAATATAAATATAAATATAAATATAAATATAAATATAAATATAAATATAAATATAAATATAAATATAAATATAAATATTAATATAAATATAAATGTAAATATAAATATACTACGACAATACACACATCGCCATCTAGGCCCAAAGTAAGCGTAGCTTGTGTTATGGGTACTAGGATGACTGATGAATATTTATATGAATAATATACATAAATACTTAGAATATACAAACAAACACCCAGACACTGAAAAACACTGGGAACAATGGGAAACACCAAGCTCTGTCGATACTCCAAGCTTTGTACTCCGCCAATTATTATATACGAAACGTTTTTAATCCACGATTACGATACGTACCGCTAGTATGTGGAACGCCCTCCCGGCGAATATGTTTCCTGCCAAGTATAACTTGAGTCCCTCAAGGCAAGAGTGAATAGGCGTGCTCCAACCTAGACCTCCTCATTGCTTTCTAACCAACATGATCGTGGTCAAGCGCTGGCCTATCGTTAATAAAAAAAAAACTAAAATTTTACCATCGCAACTCTTTGAGCTCCATCGGTAAATTTAGTTCTCTTCTATCAGCTCTCTGCAGCGTTCATCGGCCCCCAACGAGGTCGACAGACGACATCAAATGAATCGCTGGGAGCCGCTCGAAACAAGTGGCTCAGGAGCGTGGATGATTCAAAATTCAAAAATTCAAAACTCATTTATTTTAAGTAGGCCTAATATAAGCACTTTTGAAACGTCAACTCTGTTTGTGTGTAGTGACTCTACCACCGGTTCGGGAAGCAGTTTCTACCGAGAAGAAGCCGGAAAGAAACTCAGCAGTTGCTCTTTTCCAATAACAACAATTTACATTTTAACATTCATTTTTCTATCTTGTGAGAGATGAAAGATGAGCAGGATGCTTCCAAGCAACCTTATCATTAAGAAATTCATGAATTGTATAGAAACCTCTCTGTAATAAATGTGTTTTAACATATTCTTTAAACTTATATGCATTGGTAGTTCAAAAATTACCTTGGGAATCATATTATAAAAGCGTATACTCAATCCCACAAATGACTTCTGTACCTTTCGCAGACGATATGCAGATGTCACTAATTTATGACCATTTCTTGTAAGTCGACTGTTTATATCCAATTTTGTTTATATAAACTAGTATGTTGTCTTACAAATACTATATTGTTATTAATATATTGTGAGGCTACCGTAAGTATACCTATTTCTTTAAATTTTTCACGGAGGGATTCACGTGATTTAAGTTTATATATTGACCGTACAGCTCTTTTCTGCAATATGATTATAGTTTAAATATCAGCAGCTTTCCCCATAATAAGATCCCGTAAGACATCCCACTATGAAAGTACGCAAAGTAAACAAGCCTTGCTGTTTTCTCTGTCTGATGGAACAAAAGACCTATGTCCAGCAGTTGACTTCAATCGGTTGAAGTGCTGATGATGGACAGCTATCTTAAATCAGAGCCATATTGTTTATTTACTCTGTTTAAGAGCCCCAAACATCAACATGGCAACTAAATGTGTGTGTTTGATGGTTTTTTTTTCGTTTTCAGGCCGTGATGGATTTTGGACGTAACAATGTCAAAAGGCTTTCCGAAAGCGGCCCATTCGACTTTGTGTTGACCGTGTATCCCAGGTGAAATTTCTTGACGATTTTATGACAGGAGCGTGTACAATGGAACTCATATCAGTTTACTGAAAGGCCATTCTTCAAACCAACTATTAAGAAACTCTGCTTAGATTCAGACTTAAATACTCAGCGTAATTAATTCAGACCGATACGACAACGCACGTACTGTAGGGCGATACATGCGTTGTCTTCTCACTCTGTCACTCGCTACTGATTTTATTTGCTGCGTAAACGGCCTGGTCGGATTCTAGAACGAGCTTAGATGTCTGAAAGCGCAATTCCAGGAAGAGATTCTACACTTACTATAAGTGACTTAAAAGAAGTAGAAGAAAAAGAAGACAGACAACTGCTCAAGCATTCATCAAAATCAGAGTATATAGATCTATAAAAATCTCAGTTTATCCAAGAGTTCATAGGTTTAGATCTGACGCGAACGTGTCACAATGGTGAGCACCGAAAAGTGATGCAATCAGAAAATCAACAAAGCGAAAATAATATCATTGGCAAATATTTATCGATAATACAAAATCTTCAACCTTTTTAGAAGGTTGTTTGTGAAAATCGTCCATAAGGTCTTATTACGTATTACGAACTTATCTCTAAACTAACTGAGTATTATGTATGCATCGCAGAAGTTGTGCCATTCTCAAAAATATCCTCATTACAAACCGCGCAGTGTACGCAAAATATATGTTAGCAACCGGATGAATGCCATCTAATGTCGACCTATACTTACTACTTACGGCTTTATTGTATTTACGGTGATCTTGGGTAAAGCGTTACCTACTTTACAGTAGTTTATTAAACAGATCGTTCGACAAGCATATTAAGTAATAGTTTAATAATGGCATTTATAATTATGACGTTGTTTGTGGCGATGAAACATTTTCGTTTCGTTAGAAAATGGCTATAAATTGCTTCATTAAATACTAGCGGGCCCTTGCGACTTCATCCGCGGATAACTCAACCCTAAAAGATAGACATAAAAGAGGAACAACGTTGTCATACTCGTATATGATTTTTATTTATTTTATTTATTTACTTATTTAGCAAAAACAAACCCCCTGAAGTCATTATCTCCCCGAGGCTATAAAAATAATTAAATAACTATAAATAAAAAAAATATAAATAGCTTTTATATTTTAACGAAATTTTAACCGTTCAAGCAGCGCACGCAGCGGAAGTTCTCAAAAGGAAATAAAATACCCCGATTTTGAAACATTCTTCATTGGAGCTTGTGGTCTTAGCGTGATAATATATATAGCCTTCTTCGATAAATGAGCTTTCCAACACTGAAAATTTTTCAAATCGGACCAGTAGTTCCTGAGATCAAGTAAAAAACAAACAAACTCTTCAGCTTTTTATATCACTAGGTATAAGATAAAGACAATGGATATCATTATTGCTTTGCCTCATGTATAAGTGCCAAACGAATAAGAAAAATGTGTATATAACACGTTAATAGTATGATATTTGCCGATGTTTTGAAGTCCTACTCATAGCGTTTGTAGCTTCCCTTTCGGGGGGGACCAAGCTTGATCCCCAGCACCATTTACTTTTCGGAGTTATTATTTATTTATTTAAACATCTTTATTGCGTAATAAAGGAGAAATTACAAATATAGTTAAACAAAAAATTAAAAGCAAAAGGCGACCTTATCACTAAAAGTGATCTCTGCCAGGTAACCTTACCGATAGTACACAACAAAACATGAGAGACGGGAAATCGCAATTAAAATAAACAATACATAAATTTACACACTTAAGTACATACTACTAATAACTAATATAATAAATAATTAAAAGAGATAAATAAAATAAGATATAAATAATATATATATATATATATATATATATATATATATATATATATATATATATATATATATATATATATATATATATATATATTAACAAATATTTACATTTACTATAGATACATAAGTACACATATACGAACAACAAAATTATAATGACAAATAGTGATGTCTAACACGGCTTTTGAAAATAGCTAGGGATTTAGAGCGACGAATATCGTCAGGGAGTGCCGATTCCGAGTAACTTTGCGACTTACATTTCATCATTCGGAGAATATTCTCCCTAGCAGAACGCTGAGATCCTTGAGACGGACACGGGCAAAGGAAATGAAAGCGTTGTTTAAGGTAGGGTGGTGTCCAAGGATGAAAAAGAGTAGAATACAGGATTGAAAGGACATGCAGATTACGCCGATGCCTAATAGGAAGCCACTTCAATTTTTTGCGATACTCAGAGATGTGATCATATTTCCTAAGACCAAATATGAATCTTATGCATAAGTTTTGTAGTCGCTCCAGCTTATCCAGAAGGTCCTCAGTCAAGTCTAAATAACAGGCATCGGCATAATCTAAAATAGGAAGAAGAAGGGTATTGGCTAATAAAATCTTAGTCTTGATAGGCAAGAGATTTTTCCATCTTTTTAAGGACCCAAAGGCACTAAAAACTTTCTGGCTTACATGGGCTACTTGCGGCCTCCAAGATAAACTGCTGTCCATGAGAATGCCTAGGTTTTTCACAGTTTTGCTATAAGGCAGCAGAGACCCATCAAAAGTGACTTGCGGAATACCAGAAAAATTCACTTTCGCAATTTGCCTAGAATTACCCAAAATAATTGACTGAGACTTGCTGGCATTAACCAATAACCCATGAGATCTGCTCCAGTCACAGATAGCACTAAGGTCAGCGTTGAGTCTATTTACAGCCTCAGGAATATCAGAAACCAGAGCAGACACATATATTTGAAAATCATCCGCATAAAGATGATAAGGTAAAGAAAGGAGATCAGTCATGGTATTAATGAAAATGGAGAATAGAAGAGGAGATAGTACACCACCCTGTGGAACACCAGCAAGGAGGCGGCAGTAAGAAGAGAATTTATCTTTGACTCTGATACATTGCGTACGATCATGTAAATAAGAATGGAACCATCTAACTACAGGTGAAGAAATATTAATGGAATCTAGTATGGCCAAGAGAATCTCAAAATCCACAGTGTTGAATGCATTGGAGAAATCAAGCAAAGCCAAAATGGTCACCTGCTTATTATCAATACCTAAACGAATATCGTCACAGACATTGGTTAAAGCCGTGACAGTGCTGTGCCCACGACGAAAGCCAGATTGAAAAGTGCTAAGGATATTATTTTTAGGAAGAAATAAAGATAATTGAGAATTAACAATACGTTCCAGGACTTTAGATAAGAACGGAAGAATAGAAATAGGTCGGAAATGAGAAAACAAAGACGGGTTAAAATTTTTAGGAATAGGTATGACCTCAGCTATACGCCAGGCACTAGGAAAGGAACTAGATGAGAGAGATAGATTAAATAAGTAGCACAGAACGTGTAAGATGTAATCTAAACTTAACAATATCATCTTACGGCTGATACCGTCATTTCCCAAAGCATCTGATTTAACTGCATTTATGTGCTTTATTATTTCGCCAGGACTGACCACGCTAAATTGGAACAATGGAAAATGAGGCTTTGAACGCGAGCTTATCGAAGCCAGAGTTTCAGTTTTGCGACTAATACTAGTTGTCACATTACTGAAATGACGATTCAAAGCATCTATATCCACACTATCAGGAACACTTTTTTGAGTTATGTGCGTTTTAAGGAATTAAATATCACTTGCTTTTACTGTAAATGATAGAACAATGGTTGTTAAATTGTAAAAGAGGTGTGATTTGGAAAAGAGCAACTGCTGAGTTTCTTGCCGGCTTCTTCTCGGTAGAATCTGCCTTCTGAACCGGTGGTAGAGTCATTAAAAACAGACATACTTGACGTTGCAAAAGTGCTTATATTAGGCCTACATGAAATAAATGAATTTTAAATTTTGTTTTTTTATCTCGGGATAAAGAGTTAAATGTATATCTTAAAAAACGAGGCCTATGTTGAGGGCAGCAGCTATTTTATATGTCGTTTATAATTTTAATATACAATATACATATATGCCGGCCGAAGTAGACCTTCTGCCGTGATTATCGTTGTAATGCAAATAAGCACCGCACGAACCGCTGTATTATGTTATTTAATATACAAGTGTAAATAGACGCACATACCTGCTTAGTGTTTACTGATTACGAAACAGGAAATTCTAGACCCACATTCTAAACCGACAGTCTTCTTTACTAACTTAAAAGCAACCTATATGTTGAAACATAATTTGATGTGTCGATTCTTTGCTTAAACCTCCCTGGCGCAACGGTAAGCGCTGTGAATTTAAGTGGGAGGTTTCGGGTTCGATTCCTGGCAGGGATAATTTGGGCATTTATAATTTCAAAATCTTTCATGGTCTCCGACAAAGACGTGCCGCTAAGTGATTTACCGTTCCGGTGTTATGACGCGATGAAACCGATTAGGGGTATGACTACCATACTCCGTAACAGGTTAGCCCGCTACCATCTTAAACTGCAACATCACTCACCAGGTGAGATTGCAGTCAAGGGCTCACTTGTAGGGGAATAAGAAAAAAAGACTTTGCACTCGTCCATTGCATAAAGTAGATATTTACAGAAACTTCGCATTGTTTTCTGAAGTTTGAAACTGCAGTGCTAGGTTAGGTTAGGGTACAAAATTCGCGGACGTGTGCGAAAAAGTCACGTTGGCTTTTAGTCGGAAAAGTCTGTCATAGCCATCGCGATATCAATTTCCCACGAAAACCGACGGTATGGTAGAATATAAATATTTATGTCACTTTTGATTTTATTGGTTAATTAATATCTACTAGCGGTGAAAGCCTAGTGGTCTGGACTTCAGTTAACACTTTCGAATTCCAGCTCTACCTTACCACTAACTTTTCTAAGTTATGTGCGTTTTAATAAAATATCACTTGTTTCAAGACTGAAGGAAAACATCGTGAGGAAACCTAGATGCCTGAGAACTCTCCATAACTTTCTCAAAGGCGTGTGGTGTCCACCAATCCGCACTGGGCCAGCGTTGGACTATGGCCTAAACCCTTCTCATTGTGGGGGGAGACCCGTGCCTTGTAGTGGGCTGGTAATGGGTTGATATGATGATGATGATAGCTTTTTTTATTTCCCAGTAGTGTATTGGAAATAATAATAAATAAATAAATAAATATACAACGACAATACATACATCGCCACCTAGCCCCAAAGTAAACATAGCTTGTGTTATGGGTACTAAGATGACTGATGACTGATGAATATTTTAATGAATAATATACATAAATACTAAGAATATACATATAAACATCCAGACACTGAAAAACATTCATGCTCATCACACAAACATTTTCCAGTTGCGGGAATCGAACCCACGGCCTTGAACTCAGAAAGCAGGGTCAGTGCAAACTGCGCCAATCGGCCGGAAAGAAACAGGCGTTACTTTGCGAAAATCCATGATATGTTATGAAAATTAAGCTTAATTTGCTTATACTCCGCGAAAAGCAGGAGAATCTGTACGGTGTAATTTATAATGTCTTCAATCCTTATACGCCACACCAAACAGATCTTCGGCAATGTACCCTCTACGCACGTTTCGCTCCGAAAACGGAGCATCCTCAGGAGATGTTGCCTTTACAATGATTCATTGTATATTCTCCTGCTATTCGCGGAGTATAGCAAATTGAGCTTAATTTTCATAATTCCCAGTAGTGTGCAACTTGCCCAGTAGAGGAATGATAACAGGCTGACGTTGTAGGAGTGCCGGATAAAGCGAAGTAACATATTAATTAAGTCGATATCAAGGTACATGTATAACGTTTCTACAATATTTTCTGTTACGAATTCAATCCAAACCACAAACCCCTTTGCAGAGTAACGAGCTGCTTTATTAGAAAACATCTAACGTCCTGAAACACGTGAAAATAGGATAAATAAGGTTTTATTTGCGAACATGTCAACACTGGAACCCTTTAATGTCTAAGACAGGAATAAAATAATCCGAGAGACGACTCCAATAACTTGTATTGTATTTGTACAAGAGCTATGACTTAAATGTAGTACGCATATGTATTGAGCGGTTGGTTTGTTCTGATTGTATTCCTCGGGTTGGAAGGCACACCCAGTCCTCCCGGTAAGCCTTCTGAGATTTGTAGGGCCATTTTAGTATGCCTCAGAGGACGGTCTGCCACGGAGCGCACCGCCGCGCCCTCTGGGTCTGGGATATGCGAAAGCGTTCCCGTGGCCCAATCACCAGGTGACTGGTCGAAACACATCAGTCCAACGTAGCCACCGCGCCTTTTCGGTGTACTGTGGTGGCTATCCCAACGAAAAAAAACAGGCTTTTTTAGGACTTCTAAACGGGAATAGTTCCACCTGTAACACAACATAATTTGGTATAGTCCACCATACACTATAATTCTGTGTCGGGTACTAGCCATGTTGGTTAGTCTGTGGTTTTTAATGTGAGTCGGGGCCGCCATGTTGGGAAGTTGACGAACGAGACTCTCCGAAGTAAGGTGCGTAAATTGTGAATCTTAATTTAAAACTGTGATTCTTATAATTATGAACTAGATATTATTGATGTAAAAATGTGAGATTATTAATGAAGTGATACGCAACTGTAAATACATAAATATTGAATCTCGTGAATAATTTATGAGAACCATCACTATGTTCGAGTAAATGACTATTTTTCTCATTAAAACCTCATGCCTTTTATTTTGGCTAACCCTTTTGAGATGCTATTACACCTCATAAGTGGGATTCCCTAACAGTTTAAAATTGTTTTTACCAACGCCCAACCGCACATGTTTACCTTCGAACATAGTGTATTTTTTTTTTTAGTTATTTTAGAAATTCATACGTGCAATGAAAATAAGCAGTAATACCGAAAATACATGTAATATTATTATCGGTTAATCCCATGCACGCTTTAAATATCGCACGATATGTAAGATGCTAACGGATTTCTTAATTTATTTATTGTTATCATTCGTACAATTTGCTGGATTTTCAATAAGATAGTATGCGTTTTGGTTATTTCGTTTTACTTTAATATACCTACGTGCTGATAAGAAAAAAAATAAACATTTTAATTAATTATTTACTTTACATGAAAAAGTTAGTTCATCAGTAGTAAAATTCAAATGGACTTTTGTTTTTGTGCTGATTGGATTGATTTACCCGCATATTTCTATAATACAAGGGGTAACTTAGTAGTTAGCCTAGTCACTCGCTAGTACATGTAAAAACACATTGTTGTAAGTTTCAGAAACATGAGTGAGCGTGAACCAGCGATAAACAGGCGAAGTAGCTCGCATCGTTCAGACGGACGTGGCCGGGGAAGTGAAGTGTCCCGAAGCCATCGTAGCCATCGAAATGATCACCGCCCACGAACACGGAGGTCTCGGAGTGGCAGCCGTCATCGCAGTATGAGTAAAGGTACTCGTATGAGCAGTGTTCCCACCCTTCGCGAGCGAGAGCGGAGACTATCTCACGAGAGACAAAGGCTGAGAGACTTGGAAAGGGAGGTAAGAAGGGAGCGCGAAAAAGTAAGTAGAGGCGACCGTAACGATCCACGGGTTAGGCAGGTAGAAACGCCTAGAACGCCGCCGGGTCCAAGTAATTCTTGCATTATAGACGAGCGCACTGGTCGTGGTCGTTCTTCGTTGACGCCGGCGAAACGGACTGCTCATAGTGATAATGATAATGACCGTAGTGATAGTAAAAAACGTAAAGCTATGGCTGCAAACTTATTTGAAGAGTTCTTAAATATTATTAAATTAAACACGGGGGATCGTGAATCGTTTGCGTCTGTAAACAACGTCATTCCTGAATTTGACCCACTGTCAAAAGAACAGACGGTTAATATTTGGTTAGACAAGGTTGACGAATGCTCCGAAATTTATAGTTGGAGTGAAAAGCGAACGATTCACTATGCCCTGCCTAAGCTTACAGGATTAGCAAAGACCTGGTACCAGGGTCTACCCTCCATTAAGCATACCTGGGTAGAATGGAAAGCAATGTTGCGAGAATCTTTTCCAGCAACCGAAAACTATGCTGAACTATTAACAGATATGCTTAATAGGCGGGTTCGTCCTGGCGAGTCCTTTGAACTTTATTATTTTGCTAAAATAAACTTATTAAATAGATGTAAGATATTCGGAAGGCAGGCAGTGGATTGTATTCTATATGGGATTGATGATAAGGGAGTTCGGGTTGGTGCTCAAGCCGCAAAGTTTGATAAACCGGAAGATGTTCTTGAATTCTTTAAGACAATTAAATTCCACCACAAAAATACAGCAGATTTCCACAAGGATTTTAATAGAGACAAACGCCCTAACACTTTTTCTGTTAACAATTCCACAAGGAACCGGGACAACAATAATTCATCAAAAAATAATAATGTTCAATCCGATATTACATGCTTTAATTGCCGTGGTGTTGGCCACCCCAGTTTTAAGTGCCCTAAGCCGATAGTAAAATGCACCACCTGTAATTTTATCGGTCACGATGCATCAAACTGCGTTAAGGGAACCAAGAACCCTTCAAAAGATAAAGTCGTCCTCGAGGTATTATTGACTGAGCGTAGCAGCGAGAAATACAAAATATTAATAAATATTAACGGAACAGACGTTAAAGCCCAATTAGACTTAGGCAGCGAGGCTACACTCATCCGTAGAAAGGACGCCATGACTATAGGACTAGAGTGGGACAGCGTTGATGGCCCTCATCTGAGGGGATTAGGCAACGTACCATATTTGCCCTTAGGCCGTACTTACGTAAATATAGGAGTACAGGGTATTCTTGAGACTGGTGTTGAGGTTTACATAGTAGACGATAAATTAATAAATTGTAACGTACTACTTGGACATAGTTTTACCGAAAGACCCACATTAAAGATAATAAAAACGCCGACGGACCTTAAGTTTACACGCATTGGTAACGACAACGGTGACAAGATACTTCTTTATACGATTCGAGATGTCAGAGTTGATGTAGGCAAAATGGTCTCTGTACCGGTTAAATCAAATTTGTCACGGGAAGGTAATATTTATGTTGGTGGGTCCATCAGAGGACCCACAGGACAGGAATATTATCTTTTACCTGGTGAATATCAGATTAATGGCACAGAATGCAACTTGTTAATACAAAACGTTAGTACTTCTGTAATTGCTTTCAAGGAGAATACCTTAGTTACCAGAGCGCAATTTTTAGGCCCGCGTATTGATGACCTACGTGTTTTACTGGTTCACAATGGTAATTTAACTTGCGATAAACCTTTAATTAAATGCGGAGAGCAACTTTCAGACACGCAAAAGAAACTATGCGAAGATCTTTTGGATAGGTATAAAAATTGTTTTTCTACAGGCATGAACGATTTAGGATTTACTAATATTGCAGAAATGGAGATCCACCTAAAAGATTCCAACCCAGTTGTTTACAGACCATACCGGTTACCTCATTCTGAGCGCAAATTAGTTCAGGACATGATAGGTGATATGATGGACAATGGGATCGTAAGGGAGTCTAATTCACCTTATGC
This sequence comes from Pararge aegeria, assembly GCF_905163445.1. Lineage (NCBI taxonomy): Eukaryota > Metazoa > Arthropoda > Insecta > Lepidoptera > Nymphalidae > Pararge > Pararge aegeria. Next base: position 15,957,322 of record NC_053190.1, on the reverse strand, counting down.
GAGCCCCATCGTTCTTGTTAAAAAGAAATCGGGAGAAAAACGTCTCTGTGTGGACTATCGTGCTTTAAATAGCCGCACCATAAGAGACCATTATCCTCTACCAAGGATCGATGACTTATTAGATCAGTTATCGGGACATACGTTATTTACATCCCTAGACTTGGCTTCCGGCTATCATCAGATAGCTATAGCTGAAAACTCCCGCGAAAAGACTGCATTGTTACGCCCGATGGGCAGTATGAATACAATCGCGTACCTTTTGGATTGGCAAACGCCCCGGCCGTCTTCCAGAGAGTTGTTCATAAAATTCTAAGCAAATCGAAAGTTGGGTACGTAGTTATATATATGGACGATATCTTGATACCTTCAAAGAGTTTTGAGGAGGGATTGGGACGTCTTGAGGAGGTACTGGGACTCTTGCGAGGCGCAGGCCTAACACTAAAGATGGAGAAGTGTAGTTTTTTCCAAGAACGCGTTAATTTTCTTGGTTTTGAAATCAATAAGGACGGTATTAAGCCTGGGTCTCAGAAAACTGAAGCAGTATCTAAGTTTCCTACACCTCGAAACCAGCATGAAGTACGGAGGTTTCTGGGTCTCGCCAGTTTTTTCAGAAGATTTGTAAAGGGATTTGCTCTGGTGGCAAGGCCCTTGACCAACCTTTTGAAAAAGAACATTAGCTGGCAATGGGGGCAAGCAGAGGTTCAGTCGTTTGAAACCATTAAAAAACTACTTTCCGATAGACCAATTCTCGCCCTGTACGACCATAATGCTGAGACACAACTGCATACCGATGCGAGTAAGTTAGGCGTCGCAGGTATCTTACTACAACGAAAAGGAACCGATCTTTGGCAACCTGTAGCATACTTCAGTCGCCAAACATCTGCCGACGAAATGAAACTACATTCATTCGAATTAGAAACTTTGGCCGTCATTAGTTCGTTGAATAAGTTTCGGACATATTTAATTGGAGTGAAATTCACTATAGTTACTGATTGTAACGCGCTTCGTGCGACATTTACTAAGAAGGATCTCATACCACGTATATCTAGGTGGTGGATCCAATTTCTGGAATTCGATTGTGATATCGAATACCGTCCTGGTGAAAGAATGTCTCACGTTGATGCGCTCAGTAGGGGACCTGTGGAACCACCGGTTACGGAAGATCTACATACTCTGGACATACTCTCTGTCAAAACTGAGGACTGGATTACCACAGTTCAGTCCGCGGATGAGGAGGTGAAACGTATTAAAGAAGTGTTGGAAAATCCTGAAACTTCTAGAATTGCAAATACTTTCAAAGAATACGTTATTAAAAATGGTCGGGTATTTAGAATTCTGGAAAATGGTGACACTAGGTGGGTTGTTCCAAGGGGAGTGCGATGGCATCTCCTGAAAGCCAACCATAATGATGTGGGTCATTTTGGCTTTGAGAAAACACTGGAACGGGTGCGATCTTTGTTCTGGTTCCCTAAGATGCGGAAATTCATAAAGAAATATGTGTCCGCATGCTTGGAATGTGCACACCACAAACTCCCATCAGGGGCTAAAGAGGGGTTACTACACCCAATTCCAAAGGTAGAAGTACCTTTTCATACGCTACATGCAGACCACCTTGGTCCATTCCCACGCAGTAGACGAGGTTATACATACATACTCGTAATAGTTGACTCTTTTACTAAGTACGTGAGTATAACACCTGTCCGCAGCACCAAAACTAAAGAAAGCATTAGAGCCTTCAAGAATCTCTTTAGTTATTTCGGGTCTCCTTCGCGATTAATAACAGACAGAGGTTCAAGTTTTACAAGCAAAAACTTTAAATTGTTCATGCAATCTATTGGAGCCAAACATATCCTTAACTCCGTTGCTACGCCAAGAGCTAATGGGCAAGTTGAGAGGTACAACCGAACGATTCTGGCATCCCTTAGCTCCATGGCCCACGATAAGAATAAAAACTCTTGGGATGAACTTTTGCCTGATGTGCAGTTAGGAATTAATACTACTGTTCACGATGTTACCAAAAAGACTCCTTCAGAGCTTTTATTTGGTAGAATTGCTTCTAATCCAGCTCAAGGTCTATTAAATAATGTAATCGATGATATAGGACAGATAAATGATAAGACGATAGATGAAATAAGATCAGAAGCCGGTGAGAAAATCAAGAAGAATCAGGTGGCTAACAAAAATAGATTTGATAAACATAGGAAAAAGGTTACAAATTATAAAGAGGGTGATCTGATTAGAATAGTGAGAGCAATAGTATCGGAACCGGGTCAATCAAAAAAATTAGAATCAAAGTGCCAAGGTCCTTATAGAATTAAAAAGATCTTACCGAACGATAGGTTTCTTGTGGAAGACACTCCGTTAACCAGAAGGGGTGCGAGGTATGAAACAATTGTCGCTATCGATAAAATATTTCCTTGGTTGAGTTTTAGCGCCCCTACTTGCTCTTCCGGTGAAGACAGTAATGATGATACAGATAACGATTAGTGGTAGGTCTAAACAAAGAAAGGAAAAAAAAAAAGCTACAATAATATAAGCTAAAGTTATTGTAAATAGTTAATTATCTAAATTTTTATTATCTTCTTGTTGTTGCTTCTTAAACTTTGAAAGAAAATATTTTTCTTAAGAATATAAGGTAAAATAAATCATAATTTGTAAGTCTACCATGTGTATTGGATTTCAATTTGAAGGGATTTAAATTTGAATTGATGGTATAGTGATAATTTTGTTTGCATGATTAGGGACATATGTGATTTAAGTTACTGAATTTAATACCTTGTAGCCAGTAAGGCGATGATTAAAAAAACATGAATTTTATGGCTACAGAATAGAAGTAGTTGGGTGAGGATGTTCTAAGTCGGGCAGGATTGGCGTATGAACTCGCCGCCCATGAGTGGCTTAGAGCATTGCAGCCGTCTGCAGGGTGTCGGTTTCGGAAATAACCTGAACTCTGTTCGGCTATAGATCGAGTGACGATGTGACGAGTCGGGCAGGATTGGCGTAGGAACTCGCCGCCCATGAGTGGCTCTAAACATGCAGCCATTGACGGTGTCAAAGCGAAGGAAGTAACTTTGATACCGCACGGCTATCGAAAACTATAGTGATGTTGATGATGGATTTTGAATGAATTGATTATATTACATACATTTTGATTATATAACTTAAGAAAAGATACCTAATAAGTAGTAAGAATAATGATTCACTATTTTGTTATTTAATATTAATGTGAACTCTTGTAATTTAATGTAAGCTCTAGTGATTGCTTTGAATGAAACTGATCTAATTGATGAATAGGAACGAAGGGACTCGTTCATGGAGGATGGCCGACTGTAACACAACATAATTTGGTATAGTCCACCATACACTATAATTCTGTGTCGGGTACTAGCCATGTTGGTTAGTCTGTGGTTTTTAATGTGAGTCGGGGCCGCCATGTTGGGAAGTTGACGAACGAGACTCTCCGAAGTAAGGTGCGTAAATTGTGAATCTTAATTTAAAACTGTGATTCTTATAATTATGAACTAGATATTATTGATGTAAAAATGTGAGATTATTAATGAAGTGATACGCAACTGTAAATACATAAATATTGAATCTCGTGAATAATTTATGAGAACCATCACTATGTTCGAGTAAATGACTATTTTTCTCATTAAAACCTCATGCCTTTTATTTTGGCTAACCCTTTTGAGATGCTATTACACCCCATACATTATTATAACCGTTCACGCATCACATGCATTTGAAGCTCTCAAATCCAAACAGTAGGTACCTAGTTTCAAGCCATTGTGGTAACCTTAAGCTAAAGGCCAAGGTAAAAAAGCAAGCAACAAATCATTATAAATTACGAAAATTAGCGCGATCATCCAAACAAACTTTTAACTTTATAATATTAAGTATAAATTTTATTCTTAATACAATCTTAACAAAAAATTTTAATAACTCTTATGAACAAGTGTCTTAAACGTAACAAAATGCCTAAATTACCTACACATTTAAGATGTCAATGTTGATGTTTAACTGAGTCTCATGATACAGATTGAGGTACGTTTCGGGGTGTAACTACCGTCGATTCATCACATAAAGCTAGTGTTGTTATAAATAACAGTTATATTTCATTATATAACTGTTATTTATAATGTGTTTGTATCTATTTAATAGATACACATACATTGTCTCACGTAGAGGGGGTAGCTTTCAATCGAGAGTCATGCGATGGACAATGTACAGATTGGACGTGCGATTGCACTCGTAACAGTGTAGTAGTGCGCCAGTGGATTTTAAGTACTACCAGCCGTGTACCGGCCATTACACATATTATGTCAATAATTATTATAATGACGTAAAACGAGAGTAAAGGTAAATAAATAGTTATTTATGCCATAATAATTACTAAATTACCTGGTCCCAATAAACATATAATTTTTTTTTTTCTTAACTTACTTTAATGGTGAAGGAAAAACATTGGTGAGGAAACCAGCATGCCTGAGTGTTCGCCATAGAGTTTTTAAAGGGTGTTTGAAATCTACCAATGCACTTATCATTCTCATTCTTAGCTAGAGCGATATCTATAATAAAAATGCAGTATAGACAAATCAATAATTATAAAAAACCTAAAGCAGAGAATAAATTATTAAATGAGAATAGGAAATAATATAACGTGCACTATAAAGAACTTACCGCATTGGAAAATATCTTTGCAGCGGTAACGTTACGTAGAATGGTTGTGACATTTTCATACGGTCGCAATGCAACTGTCAGGTGCGGTCTTAAAATTGTTTATTTTTAAAGCATTTTCCTTCAAATGCTATAAGCGGTTGATTTTAGTTGTACCGGCGCACAGCTTTTGCGAGCCTTTTGCAATTTATTGTTAGTCTGTATGTATTTGAAAAACTTAAATCCTACGAATACCTATTATAAATGAGAAAGTTTGTAAGGATAGATGGACGGGTGTCTGTTACATTTTTACGCAAAAACTACTGGACCAATTTGTATGGAATTTGGATTGGAGATAGATTATACTCTGAATTACGACGTAAGCAATATAGTTCCCGAAGGATTTATGTAAAATTTATAAAAAAACGGACGAAGCCACGGGCACCTATGATACATACAGATATAAAGCAGTGGCGTACATAGAGGGTATGCACAAGAAAATCTTCAGTACAAGTTACAAATACATAAGGGTAGGCTTTTTATAACTCGTACTGGAGATTTTCTTAATTTTATATCATCTGCATACCTTTTGCATACCCTCTATGCACTCCACTGATATAAAGATTACTAACATCGTTTTAAGCAGTATTACTTTGGTAGCCTGTGTTCGTCCGCTTTTATAGCGGTTTTTACAAATCCCGTGGGAATCCTTTGTTTTTCTGGGATAAAAAGTAGCCCATGTCATTCTTCGTTCTTTTAACTAAAAATCGAATTGATTAGCGTGAAACAAACAATATTAGTTAAGATTAGGATATTTGCGATCTTGTTTCAGAATTTTTTTTTGCCCTCGACTGTAATCTCACGTGGAAGTTAGTGATGGTTTCCACACGACATCGCACCGGAACACTTAATCGCTTGGCGGGACGTCTTTGTCGGTAACTAGCCACGGCAAATGCCTCCCACCAGACCAGACCAGAAGAAAATCAGAAATAATAAATTCCCAAATTGTCCCTGCCGGGAATCGAACTCGGGACCTACTACTTAAATCCACAGCGCTCACCATTGCGCCGGGTGGTCGTCAAAAAGTAAAAAAAAGGAATGCCATATAGTTTTTTAATGTTAATATCTACTGCTTTAAGCGATAGTAATAAGACAGTTCCCTGCATATGTATTCGAACAGAGACCTCCCACACGCAAGCCTCCAATGCACAAAATAATTTTATAACCGCAACAGCCATCCGACATAGCTCGTAATTTGGGGATTCCATTACAATTATTTATATCAGAACAATATTTTAAGCACGTATACAATAAACGATTTTGACTATAGCATAACGCATTCCCCCAATATATTGCATATGCATCGCAAAACAGATGAAAACCATTCATAGATATAAATAAATCAAAGGTATTATTTTGCAAATATATGAGTAATGCATATCATCATATCAACTCATTGCTGGCCCACTACAGGGCATGGGTCTCCTCCAAAAATGAGAAGGGGTTAAGGCCGTATTCCACCACGCTGGCCCAGTGCGGATTGGTGAACTCCACACACCTTTTTTTTTAAATAAAATAAATAAATATACTACGACAAAAACACATCGCCATCTAGTCCCAAAGTAAGCGTAGCTTGTGTTATGGGTACTAAGTTAACTGATGAATGTTTTTTATGAATAATGTACATAAATACTTATAATATATAAATAAACACCCAGACACTGAAAACATTCATGTTCATCACACAAATATTGTCCAGTTGTGGGAATCGAACCCACGGCCTTCGACTCATAAAGCAGGGTCGCTGCCCACTGCGCCAATCGGCCGTCAACTTTGAGAACAGTATGTAGAACTCTCAGGGCTGCAAGTTTTCCTCACTTTGTTTTCCTTCACCCTTGAAGTAAGTGATATTTCAATTGCTTAAAAAATGCACGTAACTTAGAAAAGTTAGAGGCTGGGATTCGAACTCGCCCCAAAGCATATCACTAAGACAATAAATTTAAAATAACTTGGACCAAAGGTGGATATTACTATTAAGTTAAATGCGATATAACTCAGTGGATATTCTTGAAATGTTAAGTTTAACCGTTCAGTGTGGTAACGTATAGTCGGATTTTAAAACAGCAAACGTTCAAATCTATTTAGTAAAACTATGTTTTGCCTTAAGGCCTTACTGTCGTTATAAATGTCACCTGACGCACACCCATATGATGTGGGTTTAACTACTACTGCGTCAGGTGCACAGTAGTAGTTACACCCATATGATATGGGTGTAAATACGTCAGGTGCACGCTCAACATGTTGAACCCATATTGGCCCTCTACAGGAAACTGGTTCAGAAAAACAATGAAAGGGAAACAAAACGTTGATCATGACGTGTTCGAGAACATTATGGAAAACTCTTAGGCATCATGCCTAAGAGTGCGATTCGTTAAATCCACTAATATTTGTGTAATTTCTGTTTAAGTATTATTATAACTTATAAACAGTCTCAATATTTATAACTAAAATATATATTTATACATAATTTACGCTTACTTTGAGGCTTGACGGCGTTTATCGTAGTATATTAATTTAAGTATGTATAATTCTGTTACATTTTAAAAAAAGATTTGAAAATTAAAAGCGAATTCCATTTTCAAAAGTCCCATATATATAATAGGGCATACATTTTACCGGTTTGCAAGTGATACGAAAAACCCGTAACATCGATTCCCGTGTCACGACCGAATCTATTTCGATTCCCGTGCGCGATTCGATAACTCGTCGTCGGATTACAATCTGGTAACAAGCTTGCTTTGGTGAATTTGTTGCGATCAAGAGATTTACCTGTTGTACAGAGCGGCTATTGTAAACTTTTATGCAGATTGTAGGTACTAATATACCTACTTATTTCCTGCTCAAAATAAAGGCTTGTTATGGCAGGCAAAAAGTTATGCAAATCTGGTTTATCACCGGCCAAATAAATTTCAAAATGGCAATTTAATGTTTGAGATAAAATCTTCCTCTCCTTTAAATACTCCTATAAAAAGTAAAAGGTTGCTGTCTAAGCTGGTCTCAAAAATTCAACCCTTAACTATAGTATACAAAAGGGAACAAACTGGTTGTTTATAATGGAAATTTGCATGCCCTTTGAGAAACTGAGGTAAGGTAAAGGCAAAATAATTCTAATGTAGTTCCCAATCAATTTTGGCTTAGGAATCTGCGGTCTGGTCCAGTCACCTGTTTAACGGTCTCCATGGTACAATAGTTAACAGTTAACGGGCAAACTCAGTTAAAATACATATGAAAACTGTAAGTAACAAAACCATTTGCAGCACTAAAAACAATGTTACAATTACGTCCTCTCTGACACATTACTTATGTTTTAATATATCTCTGTCTGCGATTGAATTTATATCGATATTGAGTTTTTGTTTAGTCAGCTGAAGAGAATCTAAAACGATTTTTAAAATATTTTCCTAAACCTACATAACTATTTCATAACTTAAACTCATAATTTGCAGGAGTTGGTACCAATTTAATATTTTCATAAATACTCATATTATCTTATTATTATAAGTATAGATGATCAGAAAAAGTTTTTTTTAAATCTAAACCACCAACAGTAGAAATCATATGTATAAAATGTACTCTATTTTATCTTAGTGTTATATTAACAAAAAAAAGTGTGTGCGTGTGCGTACGAGCGATTAAAGTAAAAGTTTTATTATTATTTATTGATGAAAGAGTAAAATGTTCCTGGGACTCCGCCATTTCATTCACTATTCATTTGAAATTCCTTTAAAATTCATTAATATCACTTTCACGGTTTATAAATATTTTCATTTGTCAAATAGAATAATTGAGAGTAGAAAATTGAAGGTTAGATCATGTCACAACCTTTTCATTGAATATTATAGAATGTCACTATCGTCAGAAAATTTATAAATAACTTATTTATTACAAAAGTAATAAATAAACAAGTATATTTAGAGATTTTCAAAAACTTTGCAATTTAAAATATTTTTTTAATACTGTTGAATTTTTCACTGTGCTATTCAAAATGGATCCGTTTGAAAAGATTGGAAATAAATCATCCAAATTGATTATGATATTTGCCACTAGCTGGCGTATAAGTCAAGAAGCGTGGAGTATATGACATATACTTATGACGACTCCAAATTATTATTTTTAAATAGCGGAACTACACGGACAAATACAAACTAGACAGAAAAAAAATCTGTGTTACTCCCTAGTCGCGTCTAAAGAAGTTTTACTTCAAAAAGAAAATAAGGCTATAGTATAAAAATTATGTAAACGACGCTGAAATCGCATACGAATTCGTTGCGCGGTTTAGGAAGAGTTCATGGAAAAGCAGATAGACGCAGTAAGCTACTTACTTCGTTTTATAATATGTAGAGATGTTAATAATTTTATGTTTACAATACAATTAGAAATATTCTCGCCTTACCTTTATTCTACTTTATAAACGTAGTCAAAATCGTCTTACGTACCTGTAAAAAACGAAAAATAATATTATTAAAGACATATTTTTATTTTGAAATACAAAATAAACAAGTAAAACGTTCAAAAATAAATAATCAAGAAATACAAGCTACGTAGTAACTGTTAGGATCTGCATTTTAGAACGAACATCTTACTGTGTCTTTTACCTATTTTGATCTATTTATAATAACTAACATTGAGAAAGCAAAAGAGGTAACTGGACCAGTGCACAGATTCCTAAGCCTTAACTGGTTGGGAACTACATAGGAGATAATATTATAAAAAATATTAATTATCTATTTTTTTGTCTATTTCTGTAAACTGCTTTCAAAGTTATTGCAATTATGAAGCCGCTGGCAATTAGAGACTTTCTCAATTTTCTCAGGGTTGGTCTGGGAGGTGTCAGCTGTGGCCAGTTACCATCCTACCGATAAAGATGTGCCGAAAGAATAAAAATGGATTGTATCCCAGACAGATTAGCCAGCTACCATCTTAGACTGCATCATCAAGTTCAAGTTATTAAGTAAATAAATGATTCCTAAAACCAATGCTATCGTGGTCAAACAAGTGAGTTGAAATTGAAATCCTTAGAGAACGCTTTCTAATTTAGCTCCAGCCATCTACAGATATTCCGACATATAGTGAAATATTTTTACCGTCAGACCGGCTGTTGGCTTGAAAGAATTGAGCCGTCTCAATCCTAACTGTCTGTTAGTCCTTCCTTCATGCCTTAACTTATCATCGAATCAACTTGATTTTCGGATGTTTAGTTATGGCGGAACGCAAGGAAACAAAAAAAGGGTACTATTTAAACCAGGAAAGTTTTGTATAAAAACGTAAAAAACGCGGATGAAGCCTGCGGGCAATAGCTAGTTTTTAAGATATTTTTGAAAGAAAGTTCTTTAACCCGATTTGTAGTAGGAGTTTATGGGAAGAAATCATCACGTTAAGTAAAAGCGTTATGCCCCCTCCATGAGAGTCGTTTGATTTCATCCGGCGTCGTTCGAATATTATTGCCAGGCACTAGCATGCCTACTTGTTTATATCATTGTGTGCTGGTTCAATGTGACTATTTTCCGATGGTTAGTTGTTGGCGGGGGTTCACAATAAAGGGGGTTTTTGCTTTACAGACGCTACAAAAAGAGGTGTTTATGCCATATTTTTAATTATTTTTATTTCGGCTCGAGAAAACAAACCCTTTAAGCATATGCATAAGCAAGTATAATAACGAAGCTAAGCCGATCAACTGATATCACTACTTGATAATTGTTTGTATTATCTATATAAAATAATATGTTAGTAAAGGTAGGTTAGCCTTAGTTAGTATGCTTCGACTTAGTCACGCGTCGGCAGTCGGCACATCTGTAGAAGCTTTAAGTTGTTGTTGGAAGTTTGCTCGTCTGTAGACACTATTCGTCAAGGAAACTTTACGTTCGTTTAAAATTCAACTCTGCCCCAGTTCGGAAGTCGGTACAATTGGTTGAATTCCTAACAGCGGGCCATTATTACTAATGCACGCTTGTCTATAGGGAGGCGCAACGCTAGGGTCACCGCTCTTAAGATTTCGTGCATTATTTGGCCAGTATCCTAGGTGTAAGTTTAGCAACTAAACACTTTAACACAGTACTGAGTTTATTTATTTATTCGTTTTTGTTGCCCAACTAAAAAAACGGTTTACAAAAGACGGCCTTAATGCTAAAGCGTTTTCTACCAGCCAATGTTCTTAAGCCAGATTTTATAAAACCCTGAGCTAGGATCCCAGAAAAAAAACCTTTAAAATAAACTCTGTCGTAACGATTACGAACACATGTGATGCCCCAGGACATATTCAGTGTTTGATCATCATCATCATCAACACTTCAACCGATTGACATCCAAAGCTGGACGTAGGTCTTTTGTTTCAAAATGATCCGTAAGCCGTTGAAGTGCTCCCAGCGACTCCTATGATGTCGTCCACCTCGTTGTGGGTCGACCAACGCTGCGTTTATCGGTGCTGGGTCACCATTCCATCACCTTGGAATCCTAACGTCCATCAGTTCTCCGAGCTATGTGTCTCGCTAATTTCCACCTCACCTTCGTATAGCATAGGTCTCTTCATCGCCCGCTGAGTGACTCTGAGCCTTCTTCAATTATATAGGTACAATAAAACATCATCACTCCAGCCGATTGAAGTCCACTGCTGGACATAGGTCTTTTGTAAGGAGATCCTAAATCCAGGGTTCTGGGCCGTTTGTTTCCAGTGGCTCCCAGCGACTCGTTTGATTTCGTCTGGCCACCTCGTTAGGAGCCGACCAACGCTGCGTCTACCTTTGAACCCCAACGTCCTTCGGTTCTCCGAGCTAATAAAACATATTCTGAACTAAATACAGATCAGAATAAATTTCTCAGTACCCCTCTTCTTCACTTAACCGCTTCGTACACGTTTATAACAAAGGACCGGAAAGAGCGTCCTCTGTGCTACTACTACGTTATACTGTGTTTACCAAAACGCCTGCCCAGCGTGGTGATAATGGCAAACGCTCCCGCTGGGAGAGGACTTTAGTCCGGCAGAGGACTTTAGTCCGGCAGAGGACTTTAGTCCGGCAGAGGACTGTTGTAGCCTATTGATATTGATACTCTAAGCAATCCATTCACATTTCCTATCTTGGAGATCATAATATTCTACGAAGATCTCACCGCGTTACTTTATAGATAAAATGGTAGTTTAACCTTGTATCGAAGTTAACTGTTAAGTTAGACGTCTTGGGAAAGATTAATGGCGAGTGCCAACCCTTCCCCTGTGTACCGCGATAGTGATGCCGAGAGCCTTTTGTTTTAAACTCGATTAAAAGTTGAGGCGCGGCAGAAATGGTTAGAAGGTCGTTAGCGAGTTTCGGAATGGGGTATGTAGATCAAACTAGGATCTTGATTTTGGTTGGGGGTTACCTATACTAATAAATAAGCTTTTATTTTGAAAATAGCACCCGTTTGTACGTCGTGTTTGGCGTAGTTATGATGTTAATCGAAAGGACGCTGCTGAATCATTGGTCGTTCAGACTCATGTGCTGCCCCGTTGGAATGTAACCGAGTCGACTATGCCGGGGATGGCATACGAGAGACATGGGCTGAGATGAATCTACAGGAGTTGCTCGAGTGAGAACTTACTGGTCTCATAAATAGGAGGTCCAGTGTAATAAGCAATTAATGTAGATAAGTGTGTAAAATTGTGTTAAAAAACGTTACAGGCCGCTAACCAAAATTGCAAATTTATTCAAAGGCAATTGTATTGATAACAAATTACCAAATTAAATCTTTGAGATGTCTCTCAATAAGTTCAAAGTTTATATAAAACGTTAGCTTAAAGAAAAATCCTATTATAATATTAAGGATTACTTAAACGATACAAAAGCTTGTGTGTGAATTGCTCTAGCTTCATAGCTTAATAGCTTCATAGCTTATAAACTGTGAGATGGTGATAACAAAATCCCGGCTAAGTTTGTTGTGGGCTCTTCTTAGACCAGGGCGCGTTTGGAACCCTCGTAGCTTTAGGTTTAAGTTGGCAAACGAAGTTATCTCCATCCCCTTACAATTATGTAAGCATATATGTATGAACGCTTCATAAGTGATAGGCCTACATGAATAAAGAAATTTTGAATTTGAATTTTGAATTTGAAGCGGCGTAGTGGGCGCTTGCCCTAAATCCGATGAAAGGATGTCTATATCCAACAGTGAAATATAAATAAATAAATAAATAAATATACTACGACAGTACACACTTTGCCATCTAGCCCCAAAGTAAGCGTAGCTTGTGTTATGGGTACTAAGATGACTGATGAATAATTATATGAATAACATACATAAATACTTATAATATATAGATAAACACCCAGACACTGAAAAACATTCATGTTCATCACACAAACATTGTCCAGTTGTGGGAATCGAACCCACGGCCTTGGCTCAGAAAGCAGGGTCGCTGCCCCTGCGCCAATCGGCCGTCGAGATATGATAGGAAGATGTTGACTTTGAATAATGTCATGTCTGTAGGTAATGGCGGATCAACGGACGAAGCCGTTTTCTTGGACAAATATTCCAGACATATCATTAAAAATGTTACCGTAGGCATTTAAACTGCATCGCACATTATATTAATCCATTTCATGCACGTGTATCATATTTCCAATAGGTAAATATTTATAATAACGGACGCTTTAAAATTTAATTTTATTCGCATATGAACAGCCCTGGCAGCTACTAAGGGTGTGGATGTACTAGCGACTGTTATGTCTACGTAACGCACCTACCTGTAATAGTTTTGTGTGCCGCAAATAAGTTTTAGTATTATAAAATCACACATATTCTTAAATAAATCACACATATTCTTCAAAGCCGTAATGACAATTCAATTTTTCGATTTAATTGATCTTGGACACGGAGTGGTTTTAAACAATAGTTTTATAATAAATAAATAATAACCATAAGTACTTTATTTTTACTAGAGAGGTTAGACTGCAGTTTATCTTTTTCTTACTTTCTTATCTTTTTATTAGTGTTTAATGTGAAGTTTATTTTTAAATTTCTTAAGAAAATAATAAAAACAGACCTACATATATAATGAAAATCTAATTTAATTGTGTGCTTTTTCTGTTTGTTTTTCCGCACTAGTTTTTTATATTTTTAAAACATACTTTACTAAAAACACATGAAAAGATTTTTAACATTATAAGACAAATGAAAAAAATATGGACTTAAATAGAAAACAATGTGTGTGTGTGTGTTTTACTTGTTTTCGTTATGTAATTACATATCATATTTAAGGTTAAAGTGCTATTAGTTACTATTATTTCGATGCAAACTAGTGAAGTGAAGTAAAGAAATAAAAAAAAGTATTGTATTATACTTTTTATACTTTGTGTTTTAATTTTTCCGATAAAATACCCCATTATTATTTATTTAAAAAGTTGGCATCCCTCGGCTCGCGGCAGTGACGTGCAATGTGCATCGATGACACTCTACCGCGCTTAAACTGTTATGCTTACACGGCTCGTTTGCTTTGGGCGTTACGTATCAGAGCAGATTGCGCGAGAGCAATGCATACCAAAGCATTATGGTTATCGTGTTTATTGTTGCAAGCGAGCGTGATTCAGATAAACGATTGGGATTTATATGACACATTCTGACGACACTTCAACATTGGTCCTATGATAAGGCTAGAGACTTTTTGTTTTATGACTTTTTGCCCTGTCGCTGTCTAATTTTGCCACTATGATTGCGGTGGTTAATGCACAAAATGATAAGAAAACTGCTCATTGTATACAGAAATAAACGTAATTGTTGGTCTCGTTTTTATAGTGACTGGGCTCGTTAGAAGTGTTATAAGCAGTATTATTCTAAAAGATCAGTTTATTAAACAATCGTTGACGTTCTAGAAATAAGGATAATAATGCTATAACAAAACGTCAACTATATTAAAATAATGCTGCTTTAAGTGACGGTAGACGGTTAGAAGAGTGTAGGTAACAAGGTTCTAGATATCGATTTCTTCCTTGAAATGACTTTTTTTCGATATTGAGTTTTTCTGCCAAGAAATTACCAGCTCGAAGTTTAAGTTAGGAAATTTACGTTGTTTACTTTATTAAGTGCTTCGCCTTTTATCACTATATATTTACTTATATTATCACTAAAATATTGTGATTAAATCCTATGCTCGTAGCATGATCTATAGATCATATTTCTGTATTAAAGAGAAGGCGTTTGACCAACATAATAATGACGAAATACAATCATCTCATAAATCATGTCGAAAATCATTACTTTCTTTCAACTGTAGCAGGGTATTATTTTTCATAGCAGTGGGAGTAGAATGGCCATTGATTTATCGAAGCTACAAAAGAAAATGGTGACGAAAACCAATAAATAAAGAAACCCGTCGGCACACAAGCGTGTGCCTGTACTTAAATAATTATAACAACAAAATATTACATAAAAATTTTACTGCTAAAAGTTATATCAGTACGGGACAAATCTTACAAAAGTAAAAGCCTTTAAAATATATTTGTTTTCGATACAAAAAGGAGTATAGTCCTAAGTAGCTATAGCAAAGTTTTAATAAACGTTATGACCTATCCCCAATAAGTTTATAAATATACATACCCTATTAGAAAACGTGGCACAACGTCGGAACAGTTACGTGGTGTTTTCTAAAGCTCCAACATTGACAAGGTACTCTCACTTGAAGTGTTTCAAAATCCTGCCTTAAGCTTATTTCATTAATAAGGCCTGGAGAGTTTGTTGGCGATTTGCGTGCGTCAATACTAAAAGTTGTAAAACAAAAAGTCTTCAGTATAGACCTCGCTATCACCAGGAATGCGATTACTAACTACGATACATTGATGTTGAAGTTTAAACTGTTACGTTTACACGCCCCGCTTGTTACTAGTTATGCGACCTAAATGCTATAATGCACTAGCAATGTAAATCCAATGATTATTTGTTTTCGTAGCCATTAGTAATTAAGTCACGGTGTGATACAGGGAGGATATATGAGTCGCTTATTATTCGATGTGCATATTATAGGTATCTTAACGAAAGAATGAAGATTGCAGCGGTTACAATGTTGCATGTTTTGTTTGGTTAACTAGCTGTTGCCCGTGACGTTGCTCGCGAACTACGCTTGTTTGTTGTACGCAAGACTCCAGCGCCCGACAATACATGAATGAAGAATGTATTTAGATACTTTTACTGTGCACCACAAAAAGTACATAACACAAAAACAGAGTATATATGCCATTTGGCGGCCCTATCGCTACATAGCGATCTCAATGGATGAACGAATGGGGTAAAAAATATGTAACCTATGCTATCATATTAATTTTACTGTGAGATGGTGTGAGCAAAAAAAAAAATCCCCGACAAAGTTTGTTGTTGAGCGTTGTCGGACGCGTATTAAACTCCCTAGTTTCAAGTTAACGAGACCTGTGATAGGTCAACATGAATAAAACATATTTGATTTAATTTAAACACAGAAAAAAGGGAAAATTATTAATATTAATATCACTACTGCCTCAGTCACTTCCTCATTACTGAGGATCGTGGCTACTAATCGATTTTGTCTAATGTATGTCGCCATCTCCTCCGATAACACATCCAATTTAAATACATTTAACACACAGGTTAAAGCACAGCATCTTTGTTGGTGAACACGAGGTTGCCGATTTTTTTACGGATTCCGGATCTGGGTCTTTTCTTATTCCGGATCTAGGGCACCGGGGCGGACTGTCTTAATTAATTTTTCTTGTAGGGAAATCCTCATGGATACGCCACGGTGGTAATGTGGGACTCCGGCCTGGTAGCTAAGTCAAGGGGACGCTTTCGCACACACCCATGGATCCAGGACCCTACTGCACGGCTAGCATGGGCAGGAGACAATTATATACCCGAGGATAATTATAAAAATGTATCTTCTCCCACAGCTTTATCAACTCTCAGAGCATTGACGCACAAGTGGAAATAATATCGAACTAATATATGTGTAATAAATAAACGGGGGTAAACCTCTCCCATTCCATGTGTTCGCGTGCTTTGGCACGTGGACACGTTAATTATACCCCCTGTCAGGGGACAGTGGCGTGCATAGAGGGTATGCGCAGGGTATGCAGATGATGTAAAATGAAGAAAATCTTCAGTACGAACTATAAAAAACTTAAGGATAGGCATTGTATGAGTTATAAAAAGCCTTTTCTTAAGTATTTAGAACTCTTACTGGAGATTTTCTCTCTCTCTATGCACGCCACTGTCATGGGATATAATCGGATATATGTGTAATGATAAACGGGGGTAAACTTCTTCTATTCCATGTTCGCGTGCTTTAAGCTCGTGGACACGTTAATAATATCCCCTGTCAGGGGGCACAATCGGGGGACATAGTTTTTGTCTCCTGTCTGTGCTTATTACGCTAGGCAAGTCTTCTAAGGGGTATGGCAGTAATATTAAACACATACCCCTTACATAGGAATCTTGGAAGCGTCGCAGCGATGCCGATTGTCTGAGTCACTGGCGGTGCGTATTTAGAAAACAATGGAGTCGGCTACTTCGATTGTGCCGCATCAAAGCAATGCCTAAATGAATTCCAGTGTATTGAATACAATATACTTATACTCAATACTTTAATGTAATTCATCATCATCATTTCAAACGATTGACTTCCACTGCTGGACATAGATCTTTTGTAGTGTTCCTAAATCCAAGGACAAATCCTAGGCCGCTTGTTTCCAACGGCTCCCAGCGACTGGTACGTGTTGTCGTGAGTCCACCTCCGTGGGGGCCGACTAACGCTTCGTTTTCCGGTATCACTCGTATCACACACACTCACACACACACACACACACACGCGTTAACACTCACACACACACACATACACATACACACACACTCACACATATATACACACACACACACAGGCACACTCACACATATATACACACAAACACACACACACACACACACACACACTCACACACACACGAACAACGTAATAATAACATTCTATTATCAATTATGGTACTAACAGAACATCTACGCATTATCTTAATGATGTAGCGAATTTACATAATCGTTGTACCTAGGTAAGTAAGTACGGGAGAACAACTCAGAACAAGACGATCTCGTGGTTTTCGCATTGTTGTTAGAAATACGTTTAGTTGGTCAAGGATATTCGCAGCTCGCATCGCTACTTCGTTACGATGACTAGATAGCTGATATTGGTGCGATGAAAAACTGCGAAATCTTACTGACTAGGCCGTACCTCCATACAATTTAGGGTTTTTTTTTTCCAAAAAACATTTTTTTTCTTTTATATTAATAGCGGGCAAACGAGCAAGAACCTGATTTTAAGTGATCACCGCCGCCCATAAACATCTGTAGCGCCAGATGAGCCACCGATGTGTTGCCGGCTTTTAAGGAGTTTGATTATCCGCCCCTTGAATAACCCTAGATTTTAAGAACAATATGTACCGTATGCAATTAAGATTTAGCATGTATTTGTATGGATAAGCATTTAGCACTCACCAGATCAATAGGGCAATGTTAAATACCATCTCCATCTCCATACAATTAAGAGTTTCTTCCAAAAAACAATATGCAACATTAAAGATCATTGCCTCGTGTTATATTTTATACCCACGTTTACATATTCGAAAGCCTGAAAGTTAACGCCAATTTGTATGGAATCGAAGGAGCGCCATCTAGTAATTAAATATTATTAACCAGTAGTATTTATAATGAAAACTTGTTTTAATAATTTACATCCTAATGAATTATTAACGTATGAAATAAGACCTAATGTTTATGCAAGAGTTATGACTCAGTCGTTGCGCATTCGTTCAAAGAAAGTCAACAATAAAATTAAATCCTTGATTTTACTTCAAATGTACGCTCCGTATTTTTCGGTTTATGAAAACAAAAGTATTAACTAATAAACTGTTCGCTAATCTTAGGAACGGATGATTTTTTTTTAATTATTGGATAGAAGCAGGCGTTACTTTGCGAGAATCCATAATATATTATGAAAATTAAGCTTAATTTGCTATACTCCGCGAACAGCAGCAGAATATGTATGGTGTAATTTATAATTACTTCAATCCGTAAACTCCAAACCAAAAAGAACCTCGGCAATGTACCTTCTACGCACGTTTCGCTCCGTAACCGGAGCATCCTCAGGAGATGTTGACTTTACAATGAATAATTGTTAAGAGTTGTTGTTGTTTTAATTATTGGTTTAACAAAAGCCTTTTGAAACCTTTACCATTTTTAACCGGTAGAATTTAAAATTAAAGGTGGAACGGTGGGTGAAAATTTGTACGCAAAAATTGGTACTTATCTGTAACCGTAGGATATTGCAATATTAAAAAAATAAATCACGGTACCCTAGGTAGATGTTATACATCGACAAACGTCAAGGAAATCTAAAACGGTGTAGAAGAGGGAGCATGGCTCCATAAGAGAGCGTCGTGCCATATTTCGTGATGGCGGCTCTATTTTATTAAGCTGTGTATTATCAGTGCCTACCGCCCAAACACCGCGTCTGGCTTAACGGACGATCAGCTATTTATATAAACGACGTTGAGTGAAGGCATTTTAAGATTCAAATCAGACTTGTTGTTGCTATAAGTGTTTTTATTTTTGTTTATTACACTACAATTAGCCCTTGACTGCAATCTCACCTGATGGTAAGAGATGGTGCAGTCTACGATGGTAGCGGGCGAACCAGTTAAAGGGATGATAGTTTTAATAAGCCCATTTAAGTTGGTTACTACCCGGCATCGTACCGGAACGCTTAATAGCTTGGCTGCACGTCTGTATAAGTAGGGTAACCAGCCACGGCAGCAGGGCTACCACAGGCAGGAGACAAAAATTATATCCGTTGATTATATCCCCTGACAAGGGATGTAATAAACGTGTCCATCTAAAGCACGGGAACATGTTATAGGAGTCGTTTATCCCCGTTTATTATTACACATATACCTATTACTCGGACATTATTTCCACTTTTGCGTCAGTGCTCTGAGAGTTGATAAAGCTGTGGGAGAAGACACATTTTTACACGCTTTATATTAGCTTCACTTGTATGTTTGTTTGTAACCGACTTCGTTGGGCGCGATTTTGACCCACTTTAAACGGTCAGATTTCTTTAAAACTTTGTAGACATATCGAGGACCGATGACAATACACTAATCTGAAAAGATTATTTCAATTTTCACTATAAAAAATAAGATTTTTTTGTCATTACTACAGCGCCATCTAGACCCAAATGTAAAAAAACCTATGGCGTTCGCGTACCTAACAAATTTCACTGAAAACATTAAGCTACTAGATGGTAGAGGGCGTTAGCTATTACTTTTTAATGGCCTGTTTTAAATAATAATTAGAACTTGCATTTCGAGAGACGGGCACACTGAATAAAAAAAAAAATATTTTATCTCTTTAATGGTGGATGGGTTACCGATTAATTTTGCTCTAATAAAAATAATTTGCTCTAATAAAAAAATTACCAAACCACTGCGCTGTCAGGTCGTCATAAATCGTCCTTTTATTATACTGCGAGTAGATGCTACAAAATACTTAAATCCTATGTAGCGACAGTTTCATATACTGTGTTCCGGTACACCTACGTATTATTATCCCGTGGGCAGCGAACGCTACGTTTATCCATTTCGCAATCATAATAACTTGCATCCCCCCCTTTTCATGTCGCCGTGGTACGTACGCCGTACGGTGTAGTTGGTTATCGGAAATGTCCCCGCTTTGTTTGAACAAGTGCATGCTTCTTGCGTAATCTGCTACAGCTCGGGTTACATACAGTTGGGTTATTCGTCCACCGGATATTAAAGCAAATGTAGTATGTAACTCTTTTTGTCTTAAAAATTTTTAGAATTTTTTTGACGATTTCCCTGGCGCAACGGTGAGCGCTGTTAATTTAAGTAGGAAGTCCCGGATTCGATTCGAATCTGTTCATAGTATTACTTTTTATAAAAATGATTTTTCTAACCGATTGCTTGTAAAACATACGTGTTTGTTTATTTGACTATCATAAAGTGATAACAACCACAATATAAGAATGCGCTTTATGTTGATGCAACACTGACGAGCCATTGTGAATGTATCAAAGCTATCGACATCCGTTTTGTTTATTGATCAACATGTCAGTGTCTTAGTTTGCTACAGTAACTTAACTTTGAGATTTTCACTGACAGACAAGAGTAAAATGAACCTATTGTTTCATATTTTCAAAGCCGCGTCCGCTTTTACGTGCAGCGTTCCTAGCGGGACGTTCGTGAAATCAAAATCAGTTGCAAACTATTTACATCTTTAACGCTGCTTTTTTAAACAAATTAATTAAAACGTACAGTTTCTCGTGCTTTTCGCGGAGTATAGCTAATTAAGCTTAATGTATATTGTAGGTATATCATGGAATTCCGCAAAGTAACGCCTGCTTCTATCCAATAAAAAACCCGCTTTTGAATTTATTTTATCCCTATAGAACCGTGAGTTGATATTTATCTTTTTTTTATTCCTCTACAAGTTAGCCCTTGACTGCAATCTCACATGCTCACCTGGTGGTAAGTTATGACGCAATCTAAGATGGTAGCTTACCTGTTAGGGAATATCGTAGTCATACCCCTTATCGGTTTCTACGCGAAATCGCACTGGAATACTAAATCGCTTAGCGGCACGTCTTTGTCGGTACTAGCTACGGCCAAAGCCTTCCACCAGACCAGACCAGAGAAAATTCAGAAATTATAAATTCCCAAATTGCCGCGGGAATCGAACACGGGACCTCGACCTGCTTAAATTCGCAGCGCTCACCGTTGCGCCTGGCGCAAGGTCGTTAAAAGTGTGTAAATAAAAAGTAAAAATGAAATAAATAGACATTGAAATGATGATCGGTTCATCACTTTGATGATGATGATAAAAAAAAATTATCACGATGTTGTATAAAACTATGTACCTAATATAATATATATAACCACATCTTTATATATATATTCCTTGTGTGCGTGTGTATGTCACTGAACTCCTCCTAGATGGCTGGACCGATTTGAATGAATTTTTTGGTATACGTTTGGGTGGCACCCTGGATGGTTTAGATTCACAAATTAGCCCGACAGATCGCGCTGGGGTCCGCTAGTATAATATATATTTATTAAGATACGAAACCCTCAGTGCGAGCGCTTGACTCGTATTTGACAGTTTTTCTAACTCGTCTGCCTACTGTTTGATCGTGTGCTTTAAATTTGTCTCTCCCAGCCAAAATCCTCAAACAATGAGCCACTATCTCTTATCACGATAAGGTAAACACCCGTGTCATTAAGATAGAGCGAGTGCTCTCTACATTTTTAGGTAACTAGCTAATGAAATTCTGTAGGGCAGTGATCTCGGCTGAGCTAGATTACGAAAATTATAATTAACGAGATATTTCTCAAGATATTTTCTGAAAATTCCCTCCTAAATCGTTTTTATTCCCAAGATAAAAGGTATCCTAGACACGATGCTAGCGAAAATTATTGACATTGGTCCCCGTATTCTTTTTGATAATGCTTTATGCCATACTTCATACTATACAGCGTTATCAAAATAAATTCTCCAAATAAATATATACGTATAAATGCAAATTTATTTAATGTACACCTGTTTCATTTATTATAAACGATGTTCTAAAACGACATGAAATGGATTTAATATATATATAACTAGTTAATTTAACTTTATATATATATATATATATATATATAAAGTTAAATTAACTAGTTATAAAACTTTGTTTAAATCTTTTAATGTTTAGATCTAACTTAACTAGATTACATTTAAGAATTGCAGCAAAGAAGTTGATGGCAGAAAGTACAACTAAACTTTGAATAATATGAGTAAGGTGACTACGTTAAATTGAGTGGTTTGACATAATTTCTAATATTTAGTTATCTAAATGTACTGAAAATTTGAATGTATGTAAATGCCAGGTACAAAAGAAAAGGAAGAATTTTTTGCTGCAGATAGATATATGAGCGCCAGCAAACAATAATTCGATTAGAGGATAATGCAAAACAGGAAAATAAATCGACGGCTGGAATAGACGGTTCCCGGTTAATCTAAAAAACACACTAGGCGCGGTGAAAAACTTTTTTTTTCTAAAAACCACATAAAATATTTTTAAACCGACATAAGTATTCATATTTGGAACTCGTTGCCATAAAATGACACAATTACTTATAACAGAAGTCGAAGTTGAAGCTATAACCACGAAAATGGGATATTTGGCTTTCTGTTAAAAGTCACACATTTGATAGAAAATTAAATTTTCAAATCCAATTTTTATAGATTTCAAGTTAAATCAATAAATTTTGTACTTTGACTTTTAATAACTGTTACCATAGCCTGTAGCTTGGTTTTTTTGGAGACATATAAGCGATATAATTTCTTGATATCACAGAGTATCGGCAGTTGGCCAACATCATCATCATCAAATCAACCAACTGACGTCCACTGCTGGACATAGGTCTCTTGTAGGGCGTACGATTCTGGGCAGCTGGTATCCAGCGGCGGGGCGCCCGACCGACTCGTGCGATGTCGTCTGTCCACCTGGTTGGGGGTCGACCAACGCTGCGCTTACCGGTGCGGGGTTGCCACTCTCACTCAGCTAGTTTCTAAATAATGCTGCTTCTAGCGAGTTAATTAAACCCATAAAGGCCTTTTTACCGTTGTTATGATGCTTTAAGCTTAATTCATAATTTTTAAATGCAATTAATTGTTGCGCAATCGTACCGAGCCATTAACATTAGCGCGTGAGCAACGAGCATTGTGTAATAGTATACGGACAAGGTACATAAACGACACGTGGTTAGCAACGAATCGACAAGAGGATAATGCAAAACGAGGAAACAAATTGCCGTTTATTTTTGGTCATAGAAGCGCATAGAGTAATTCCTACGTAGAGTACTCCAATCAATCATTCAATTGTTACGCGGTCGCATAAGTTGCAGTCGCGACTGTGCCACCAATTGTACAACTTATATTCACTGTGTCATTTTATATTATTGTTGCATCTTGCAGTGGCGTGCACTTCATAAATGCACAAAAGCACTGCCTACACTAAAATTTATATATAACTCGTATAGGAGGAGGATTTTTACCATTTATGCGATTTTCCTGTTGTATGCCTACCCCGGTAAGAAACCCAGTGCACGCCACTGGCTTCTTGGTACTGTACTATAAAAATACTTTCTTTTCTTTTCCATAGCTTCTTCTTGCCCTTATTCCAAGTTATTTGCAGTCGATTGTTTTGGTTTAATGCATATTTTTTACAACCGTTAGCATATATAGTATGTAATACGTCACTTACCATTAGACGAGATTGCATTTAAGGGCTAACTTGAAGTGGTATAAAACACAAAAAAAAATTAAGGAACTGATTCAAAATTATAAATAAATATACTAACGTAATACGTATTCAGTCAGTTTTTTTTTTATTTTATTTATTTTTTTCTGTTTATTTTGTGTTGTTGATGTTATCAGTATGTTGTAAGCAAGAATTAAAAGGCTTTTTTATATTTTTATTTTTTTATTTTATTTATTTTATTATAATATGTATTAATGATTCATCATCATTATACACCTAATGTATATCCTTTGCTGGAGGCAGACTATATCATAGGAGAGAAGAATTCCTTTGATTCATCACGCTGCTCTAATGCGAGTTGGTGGGCTTATTTTACGTATTTGGGTGATAAATATGATAAGTTGACGAAGACCGACGGCTTACGTGTGATCATAAAACTTGATTGGTTGAGCTGAAGTATTACATGATCCTATGCTTTTTTATTTCTAATTACCCAGCTGCATTAATAGTACAAAGTAATAGGTACTAATCATAATTCGTACCCAATTCGTTTTACATAGGTACTTAATTTTAATGCTTTCTCGATCTCAAGAATTTATGTATCTATAAAATTAATTTAAAAAAAAATTAACGGTTCTATAATTGCAAAATAATATTCTACGAGGTTCGACAAATAAAACAATAAACTATTTCTGAACTATCGCACACAAATACACCAACTATATAGTTATTTTTGTTTATGTCATTCTATGAATACTTAAATATACTCTGGATACAAAGTACCCTGTGAACGAGGTAATCAAGACTCGCATACAGGCCTACATTGAAACGTTAATGTACTATTGTACACTTGTATTGTTTCTAGTATTAGATTTGAATAGTTCAAAGTTGAGATAGCGGAGAATAAATGATTTTAGGCTAATCGCATATTACAGCTCGTACCGCACGTGCTCATGCGGCGAAAGAAAACGTTTTGGAATTAAAACAGAAAGATGTTACCTATTCCATCCGCTTTATAACACACTGGCAATGCACGTGTAACTTTGTCCTTTTACTATTTCTGATAAGTAAAGTTTTACGTTACTCACTTTCAACTCTTATTCTAAAACCTTTATGGGTTTTTTTGGCAAAAAAATAAATTTGTGTCATCATCATCAGCCCGTTACCGGCCCACTGAAGGGCACGGGTCTCTTTCTACAATGAGAAGGATTTAGGCCGTAGTCCGGGACTCTGGCCCTGTGCGGATTGGTGGACTCCACACGCCTTTAAGAACATTATGGAGGCTCAGGCTTGCAGTTTTGCACGATCTTTTCATTCAACGTTGAAGCAAGTGATGTTTTAATTGCTTAGAACGCACATAACTCAGAATAGTTAGAGGTGCTGCTGGGATTAGAACTCGGCCCCCCAAAAGCCAAGCCAACTGAAGACTTTATACCAATTAAAAATGTAAGCTCATTCAATGTATTCAAAACTAAATTAGCTTCTTATATATTATGTTTTGTGAAATCCTATCAAAATCGGTCCGTTTATATACTTAGAACCTCCTATTTTACAGTCAGATAACTTAATTTTACCTGTTTTAATTAACTCAAATAACAGAACCTGTACATAGATTCTCTTGTAAAATACTCTCATCCGGTGATGTTTTTAATAATCTACGCAGAATTATAGTAGTAGGTTAGAATTATAGTAATTAGGTTCGAATTTAAATCTTGCTAATGGATGCATTTCATGTAAAATAATGATTTACATATTTTGTTGTGTTAGTAAATAAAGATAACGTAATGATCAAAAACACATAGTTCGAATAGTAAATCATTATAACATTCGCGATGAATTAATGAATAGATGAGATAGTATATAATTATTAGTTATGGTATATTTAGTTATATGTCATACATTGAAAACTGTTATTTCTATATAACTTGAATTGTATCAACAGTACACTGCGTAGTAAGACTACCAGCGCTCTATTTTATTTTACACGTTGTATAGCTTCTTGACATAAAATAAAGTCAGTAATTTCATAGTGTTTGTGTTATTATCCATTTCCTTTTCATAGAAGAAAGGACCATGTTGTTTAAATGGGAATTGATGAGCTTAAACCTTTTTTTTTATATGCAAGTAATAATAAGTATTTTTAGTGTATTGTATGAACAGTACACTGCGTAATAAGTCCAACAGCGCTCTTTTTATGTGAAACGTTGTATAGCTTCTTGTTATAAAATCAAGTCAGTATTTTCATAGTTTTTGTTCTGTTTCATAAAAGAAGGGCCACGCTGTTTAAATGTGGATTATCAGGCTTAAACGAATATTTAGTAGTAGTAAACTGTACTATGTATTTCCAAAAATACTTATTATTGTACATGCTTATCTGTGTCGCCAAGCAGTATTGTATCAATAATGTATTCCGATCTGAAGGACATGGCTGCTGTAGTAATTAGACAAAGCCCCCCATCAAGCTTAACACGTACGCCTCAGGTTTGACGCAGGATGATATACAAAAAAAATAATTAATAAATACAAATAAACCAATAATTTTTTGATGTTAAGATGGCGCAATACTAAGTACGAAACTGACTTGGCATCTAATTTAAACTTCAACTTCTTTCATATTTCTTTTTCTCCCCGCGTACGGTAACGCAGTAGTAATATGCGAACAGCTTTAGTAAAAAAATGACAATTGCTTCAAAGGGCATCGGTTTCCGTTACCGTTGTAACCTAATGCCTGTTTCAAGCTTGAGGTCACAATTTAACTTTAACACATTAATACTAATAGATAAAGAAAAACCACTGAATTATGAATGTTAAGATGGCGAAGTAACGCAGCTAAGTACGAAACCGAGATTGGCATCTAATTAAATCTCTTATCCTTTTATTATTTATTTATCTATTTTAAATCTTGTAAGTACGGCAGGGTCACTTACACTAATTAGATAGAATTTCATAATTTATGGATAACTATTAGAAAAATGAATCAAAGATGACATTAAACATTATAAAATACATGTAATTAATATTGTGTACGATTGTGATACTCTGCGATTATTGAAGTAAAGGTCATTCAATATTCTCATATTTCTTCTTTTCGTGGCGTGCGATGACACAGTTGTAATGCGCGAGCAGCTTTATTTGAAATTGACAATTGCTTCAAATGGCATCGGTGTCCGTAACCGCTGTAACCTGATGCCCGTTTCAAGCTCGAGGTCACACTTTATTTAAGTTTGTACTTGACCTGACGATGTAATATGAATATATATACCTTTAGCTCTTTTTATACTGTAAAGCTAGCATAGGCAAGAGACAAAAGGTATGTGTGTGTTGGAGATAAAAAAAATTGTCCTTGCACCGAGGAGAAAAATATCTCCTAGCTATCAACATAGCGTGTGACGTCATCACTAAGCAATGGACGCCACTTGATACTGTAGGTTCACTGAAATTCCAATGCAGGTTAGAGTATGACAATGTTAAAGTCAAAGTCAAAAATATCTTTATTCAAGTAGGCCCGTAGATTTGATGCGTATATTACATGAGAAATGTGATCGCAATTTTGATGCGTTAATTAAATGTAAAATGTGTACACGGTAGTTAGATTGTCGCGATAGCCTCATTTGTAAACTTAAAACTAAAACTGCGAGGGTTCCAAACGCGCCCTGGTCTTATCTTAAACTTGGTCGGGTGATTTTTTTGTTATCACCATCTCACATTGTCATTTAAAATTATAAGAAGAGCAACCCGGTTGGAGCAATAATTCACACCCAAGCTTTTATATCGATTATCGTCTTACCGGAACGCTAATTATTTTGTCGATATTTCCAAATTGGACTGTCTAGTCCAGTGACTAAATGGGCGTTCTACTATAAAAAAGGTGGGTTTGTGTGTATGTTTTTGTTACCTACAACGATCCTGCTGCAATACAATAGCTACTCAGCATTCATAGTTACTTTATGCATAAGGAATTCCAAGCAGAAGATGTCACGGGAAGTTGCCCGATATAACTTAGTATTAGATAGGTAGGCCTAGGGGCATGCCTAATTATAATGCCATGCGTCATTAAAACAATAAACGCGTCAGGAAAGCGTCAGGCACGTACGTACATAACCACTAACATTGTGTTATACAATAGCATCTAGGTATTATAAAGTATATGAAGATATTATTATTTTTTACCTATTGTATATTTTGA
Organism: Pararge aegeria; assembly: GCF_905163445.1. Taxonomy (NCBI): domain Eukaryota; kingdom Metazoa; phylum Arthropoda; class Insecta; order Lepidoptera; family Nymphalidae; genus Pararge; species Pararge aegeria. The sequence goes on along the minus strand of NC_053190.1, from coordinate 15,929,123 downwards.
AGTAAAAGGATCATAGTCCATACTCATATTATAAATGTGACAGTTTGTCTGTTTGTTTGTTTGTTTGTTTATTGGTTTATTATATATATTTGGCGCAATAATTGCACTTATCTTCATGTATTTGGCTTAGTGATAGCTAGCATACCGGATATATGTATAGGATACTTCTTATACCGGAAATAAAAAGGGAACCTACGAGATTCATCATAATATATACCTAATAACATATTGATTGGTAGTAATGCTATGTATGACACAATGTAAATTATCTATTATATCGCTGAGCCAAACTTACTGAAAGTAGAGAGAAAGATTGCAACCTCGAGACGAAAACAATAGGTTCTTTTAAATCGAAGGAATTTGAGTAAAATACTTTATTGGCGGCACGGCTAAATACTACGATATAGGCGGACGCATCCGCGGGCATTGCATATAGGTAGTAGAAAATGCATTACAATGCAATTATGTTTAAAAAAAATACTTTATCATGCCTCTACCGTTGCCTAATATACCTAGAATGCACCTACGCAACACAACATTCGCCGATCAAAGCGATTTTGTTGAAATAATTAAAAACGTACCTAATCATTCTTGTATACCTACAGAAAGCACAAGTTTAAAGCAATGTGATAAAACACATTTATTACGGCGAGGCGACAATTGATGAAGTTCTTAATGACAAGAATGCTTGGTCCGCTGCTTTCAGTTCTCATAAGATAGAAAAATTAATGGTAAATTGTAAATTGTTTATGTTGGAAAAGAGCAACTGTTGAATTTCTTGCCGGCTTCTTCTCGGTAGAGTCGGCCTTCCGAACCGGTGGTAGAGTTACTACAAACCTAAGTCTCGAAGCGACAAAGTTAAGTTATGTAACTTTCTTACATTGTGTCAAGCGACAAGACAAGATTCGTGACAAAGCTATCCGGTACTCATCAGAAGGTGTGTAAACAGGCCCTAAGTCTATTTGTTTGCAGTGACTCCATTGACGGCTAACTGGCGCAGTGGGCAGCGATCTTGCTTTCTGAGTCCAAGGCCGTGGGTTCGATTCCCACAACTAGAACATGTTTGTGTGATCAACATGAATGTTTTTCAGTGTCTGGGTATTTATCTGTATATTATAAGTATTTATGTGTATTATATTCATAAAAATATTAATTGGCTATCTACGTATCCATAACACAAGTTACGCTTACTTTGGGGCTAGATCGCGATGTGTGTAATGTTATAGTATATTTATCTTATACTAGATGTTGCCCGCGACTTCGTCTGCGTTTGATTTTGTGTTTTGATGTGGCATTCAACTTAAATGAGGGGTTTGCTGCTGTCCGCTGAGGAGTTCTGTCTTCTATCTCCAACCACATACAAAATTAAACACATATTATAACCTCTATAGTACAAAAATAATTATTTAAATGGTTTCATCCCCTTTCCCAACGGAACCGAGCTAAATGTCGGAATAAAAAGTGTCCTATATTCCTTCTAACACTTCCAAGAATATGTGTACAAAGTTTCACGAGGATCGGTTAAGTAGTTTTTGCGTGAAAGCGTAACAAACAAACTTACATTGACATTTATAATATTAGTAGGATAGGATAGGATAGGATAGGATTTATTTATTTATTACTACACAACAGACAAATATATTTAGACCTGTTTCATCACTTTTTTTTTGGCATGGTGGAAAAGCTTTATTGCTTCCTCCGACCCTTGGGCAGGACGGAGGTTATGTGGGACTCCCCCATCTAAAGGGGGTATACCCAAACTAAAAACCACCACGGCATGCCCCTCTTGTTGGATTTGTAAGACGCCCGGGGAACCCGTTGTATACCTCCCGGACCAATCACCCCAACCGATTGTTGGGGCTTCCGCGCCAACGAGGAGCTTGACCCCCCCCCCCCACCGGAGAGAGGCTTGTGTAGTGACGGGTAGACCTGTTTCACCACCTTCTGATAAGTTTCGGATAACCTAAACGTAAATTTTGTCACATTCTTACTATATATGTCAAGTGAGAAAAGAAAGCTATCCGGCTCTTACCAAAACGTGGTGAAACAGGCCCGTAAAGTTTCAACAGTGCTTATAGAGTAATCTTCTCTAAGTAAATGAATTTTAAATCTGAATTGGTTTATTGTATTTCGAAATATAAACCTAAGTAATGTGACACTTTGGGTAACAGTTTTTTTTACAAAAAAAGCAAGTTGGTTTTATCTTTAAAGACCTTTATGATGTCATTTTCAACCTTAGTATAAACGAAGGTTGTAAAGGCTATCTTTTAATATCTTTAGTGTATTTTTTAATGACACGGCGCAATTTAATATTCTTTTTAAAAGTTATTACTTGACTACGAGTTATCGTTCGAAGCCCTGAGATGTTTTTTACCTATCTATTAATTGGAAAACTATAAAACCTTAATTCTGACTGACTGACTGAACTAACAAATTGAATGAACTCTTTCCTCGCTCAAACATCTCCCAGTTGGAGGAATCGAACCAACAACACAACCTTGCTATCTGAAACAGGGTCGCTGCAAACTGCGACAATCGCTGCAAAGTCCTTCATAAAAATGTCGCAAATTGTCCACAGTCTTTGCACGTATTCATAGCATTTTTATTAATATATCTATGCTATACAGTGACATGAAAATAGAATACCCAAATAGAAGCCCTGACTCCTAAATTAGGTTTATCCGGTTTGTATATAGACTGAGTCAGCTGTTAATTTCTATAGAATCCAAGTACGTATTTTTATTTGTATGATACTTATGCACACAGTGCTTTGTAGTACTAGTTAGTTTGATGACTACGGGCCACGCAGTTCAGGGTTCGATTTCCAGTTCGGACAGTAAAAATGTTATGGATTAAATTGCAGCTGTCAGTCTCTATTATCACATAGGTACTTAGTGACCAGTGCGTTATGAAAGTTTTATAACTAATACATTAATTTAATTATTCAAAAAAAAATGCTCAAAATTGCGTATCAATTCATTAAAGGACAAAATCTCTTACAGACAAAAACATCTTTGAAAAAAAAAACATATTATAGTTTGATTGTGATAAAAGCCCACCAAACCGCAGCAGCGTGAAACAGCGCATGTCTAAGTTCTAAACAAATATCTATCGATGTCTGTAGCAGGTACCTTATAATGAAGTGCTCCTGCATTGAAAACTGTTCTTGATAACTTAGATCAAAACAAGGCTCATAATAAAGCTAATAAATAATAAAAGCAGTGGAGCTTTTTTGTGCCAGATCTCGAACGGATTTGGATGAAATGTTACATGCATGTAGCCTTTGACATGGAAAAGAACATAAGCTCCTTTTTATCCCGATTCCTAAAAGTAGTAAAGGAAGTAGTTCCCGAGGGAAAATTGAAAATAGTAAGCGAGCGAAGCTTTAGACCTAACTCTGAAGTCCACGCAGACGAAGTCGCGTGCAGACGCTAGTATAAATGTAAAACAAGAGTAAGTAGCTGGGAGCCGTTGGATAAAGGTGGCATAAGACCTTGGAATTTGGAAATCCCCACAAAAGACCTGTGCCCAGAAGTCCATCGGCTAAAATGATTAAGCAATGGTCTATTCAAAACTGTAGGGAACTTTGTCTTATATTCGATGTGGTGAGGAAAACGTAAATTTTTGCGTGTGATGCTTCGAGCCACAGCATACATAATTATTATTCAATTTATAACTGAGGTACAATACCTATATTGTTGTTTTGTTGCGCGCTAACAGTCAACTTTGAACTTTAAACGGTAAACAATAGGGTTTGGATTTTAAAAACTCTGACATAAAGATGTCTGCGAGCATTCAAATTGTCTTCGTGAGTAAACCCAACTTATTACAAAACTGTGACGGAAACTCCGTATTGTTTTTCAGCCAGCATCTCGGTCAATGTCGATAGCTTTCGATTTCAAACTCGGTAGCCAAAAAAGTGTTAGATGCAGTAATCGCCGAACTCGGCCAATGCCACGTCTATCAGGTAATTGAACAGATGTAGAAGAGTCATCCCGAATTCAATTAATCCAAATGTAGAAGCGGTGATAGCGTAGTGGTTAGGGCTTCGACTTTCTTTCTGGGGGGACAAAAGATCAATCTGAGGCGTAGGTATTAGGCCTCATGTGTCTGTAATAACACTGGTAACCATGCCCTTCAGATCAGAACACAGCAATGCTGGAATAGAGTAATGGTGCTTCGCGGCAGAAATAAGCAGCTTTATTACAAACAGCTCTTCTACTACTAAAAAAATATATAAAAGTTACATTGGCGAAAACTATGTAAGTAATACTTAGAAATTTTTGTGTAAATAATAGTTTTTAATGTGTATTATTGTACCAATTAATAGATAAACGCGAATCGTCCATTAAATAAATCCAATTTAATCCAATAATTGGTACAAATGTTTGTTCAAATAATCACGTCTATATATTCTTGGTGAATTACGCACAATTTGTAGGTAATACAGCTGAATTTCACTAATGGTATATTAACAGGGCTTTACTAAATAATTTGCGCGAGTGTGTTATTGGTGTCGCGTAAACGCCATGGTAATTGACTCGACACGGCGTTCATATTGTTTGTGTATAGGTTTGAGCGTATGCATACCTCGGCGTACATAGACGCCTTGTCAAATTGACGTGTACCTACCTGTATAGTAACTGCGTATTTAATGTGTTTTAATACTGCGTTTAAACTCACCGTTGCATACATTTTAACAATTCGTTAAACCATTGTTAAACTCATTGATTATGGCTTCATAGAGTTACTTAAAGATAGGTGAATTTCTTTACGACTAACAATTTTTTAACTTGCTTGGAAACAATAGGATCAAATGTTATCACTCGCAAGACAGAATGATAAAAAGTACATTTTAAAATTATTGGTGTTTTGTAAAAGTAACTTCTTCATCCTTAACTTATGAAACGTCAAGTCTTTTTGTTCGGAATCATGTTGTAATTATTTTCTTGATACCAAAGATTCTTAGTAAGATTTGTACGATCGCATTGTAGAGTCGTCATCGAATTCCAAGACACTTTAAAGTCACAGTAAAATATTACTTATACACCGTATTTTGAAGCTTATGCATATACCGGACCCGTGTGTAAATTAAAAATCAATAGTTAACAATTTCCGATTCTAATACAAGTAACGTTAGGTCTATTTTTTTTGAAGTTATCGTGATTTGACAACGACACATACCGCGATTCACCATCTTCATCATCAACCCATTGCCGCGCCAATACAGGCACCGGTCTACTCTCAGGTTAAGTAGGTAGACTTCGCACACCGTTAAGAACGTTATGGAGAACTCTCAGGCATACAGGTTTCCTCACGATGTTTTCCTTCACCGTTACACAAGTAATATTTTAAATTTCGAATGTTAGCAGGCGTTTCTTCGCGGAATTCGATTATATATTTTGAAAATTAAGCTTGATTTTCGATACTCCACAAAAATCAGGAGAATCTTTATTGCTGGTGGCGTTATTCCATCCTTTACACCAAACAGATCTTCGGCATTGTACTGCCTAAATTTTCCCTCAACAATTATTAATTGTAAAGGCAACAGGTTGTATTGAAATAGGTTCTATAAAAATTACACCCCCTGATTATATCCCGAGAAAAGGGATATAATTAACGTGTCCACCTGCTAAAGCACGGGAACAGGGAATAGGAGAAGTTTATTTTTATATATATTATTTGGATATTATTTCCACCTGTGCGAAAATGACTGTGAGAGTTGATAGAGCTGTGGGAGAAGTTATTTTTTTGTTGTTTTCCCGGGAGATAATTGTCTCCTGGCTATGCCAGTCGTGCTGAGAATGCTCTAGAGTCAAAGCGAAACTTGCGTAGAGAGTACATTGCCGAAGATCTGTGTAATGTGTGTAATCAAGAGATTATAATTTACGCTTTTTGAGGAGTATATAGCAAATTAAGCTTCATTTTCATAATATTTTGAATTCCTTTAATTGAAAACGCTCATAGCTCGGAAAAGTTACAGGTTCGTGCCGAAGATAGAAGTCGGTCATCCTGAAAGGGACGCTGAAGTTCTAACCACTACAATATCATCAGACGATTGGCTAGCATGCAAATATTGTACTAAAGGTACACTGCGCTGCGTAGTCTAGAGCAAATGATAAGGCAAATAGAAAACGTGACACCAGTTACTGTGTAGGTACTTTATATTCGTGTGTGTTCATCACGTATTCAAAAGCTTCGGAGAATTTCCGGCCCCTATAAACACTTGGACGCCCAACGGGGCATACTTATTAAATTCAGTTTATTTTCTACCTATCAATGTAGTAATTTATGAGCAGTGTTGTGACGACAGGTCTTAATACAGTCGTCACCACCCTACCTCTTATCGCGGGTGTCGTACGAAGCGACTAAGGGAATAAAACTGAGAACGAGCAGCAGCGTCGTCTGTTCTACTACTACCGTCTACTATGATCACCAACGCCTGCCCAGCGCGCGTGGTGATTGTTGGCCAACCCTCCCATTAGGCCTTTAGTCCGATTTATTGATGATGATTTTTGTCCCATACCGGCTTTCACTCTCACAGGACAGACGTAAGTTCCACGGTATTCTAGATAGCGCAGATCACAAGATAGTGATAGTTTTAGGTTCGATTCACGAGTCGAGCCAAATAATGTTAGATAGTGGATCTTTTGCAAAGTATTTTTATTATCTGTCTAAGGTTACGATATTGCCGTTTTTCTCAGAGAGTAATTTAAGACAGTAATAAGAATATATATAAGATAATCACGACATCTTTGATAAAAATCCTGGCATTGCAGAAGTTTGGATGGTCAACACCTTAAATTCCTTTGTTCTTCAGATGCCTGACCGTTACCTATTCGGACATAGGCTGAGCTTAGATCATTGATTAATAAGATTATTCTCATTCAATGAATTTCAGCTCACAACAATGTGAGTTAAATTCAACAAGTAACATAACTTTTAACAAATAACGCTTCAAACGAATGATCTGTAAATTGTTGTAACCATATCCACACTAGGTATATGCAAATAAAAAAATAGGCCTCGCTTATTCTTCAAATGATTCTTCGAATTATACGATAACCCAATGATTCTTCTTTAATAGCAGCTGAACCGATATTGATGAGATTTTCACGTGTAACTACTAGGTACGTGCAAAAAGTTTCCTGAAAACTGAAAACTACAATACAGCATGGTATGAAGGTCTAGCGATGGAGCTATTCGTTTAACTCATACCCCTGATCAATAATACTTCTAGGCACATAACTCAGTACACAAACATTAGGCTGTGTCATAGAGCTTTGATCCACCGTGATAATAATATGACGTTAACGTGATCGCGTCGATTGGAAGTCCTTAATCTCATCTTTGTATCTAATAAGAGGATGTACACATCTTAGTACAGATATGAATTTAGGCAACTGATAACAGCGAAGGTCGTTTCGCCGGATCGGGAAAATAGTTTGTCAAATCTTTTGGCAAATAATTTGTCACACCTGGAACATGGTAGGGGGTCGGGTTCGAGGGCGGCAGCCAATAGGCGGCGCTGATGGGCGGATAGTTGGAGCTGGACCTGCCTGCAGTTTTGCTGCGGGCGGCGCCGGCCTCTCCGCGCATACTTCACACTGCACACAAACACAGCACAACACACACACACACTGTCAACACATCGCGCGTCTGCATTCAACCGCGGCCGCGACACAACTAACGTAATCTAAGTATACTGATAGGTGCGCGCGCGCCGACTAGCGATCAGTCATTCTTCGGTGTGTCACCTCGAGCTGTCCCCCCCTGCCCGCTAATGAGCTACAGTGCTCCGTGCACGTACGGAGTCTTCGTTTTTCAATTATCGACACAGACGCCAGTGTGTCCTATTTACAGTCGCTTGAAACTCTTTCCAACGACCGTAAATAGGACACAGTGAAACAGAATTTTGTAACTTAATGTCACCTCAAGCTGTTAAACCCTGCCCGCTAATGATCTACAGTGCTCAGTTTACATACGAAATCTCCCTTATTCAATTATCGACATAAGTGCCAATGTCTCTTTAATCACAGTCACTTTCTAACGATCCTAAACAGGATTCAGTGAAGGAGAAGGTCCTTACTTCAAGCTGTCTCCTCTGTCCACCAATGAGCTTCAATACTCCGGTTACGTACAGTCTTCGTTTTTAAATTATCGACACAAACGCCAGTGTATCCTATTAAAAGTCGCTTGAAACTCTTTCCATCGACCATAAATAGGACACAGTGAAACAGAATTTTCTAAATTAATGTCACCTCAAGCTGTTATCCCCTGCCTAATGAGCTATAGTGCTCCATTTACATACAGAATCATACTTTTCAATTATCATATGAAATAGGCGCCAGTATCTCTTAATCACGGTCACTTTCTAACGATCCTAAACAGGATACAGTGGAGGAGACACAGACACAACTGTGTCTTATTTACAATCACTTGAATCTCTTTCTAACGACCGCAAATAAGACACTGTGTAAGAACAAGAAAAGCTTTTTGTAAACAATATTGTTTCAGGGTGATGCAGTCTAAAATGGTAATGATTATTGCTAAGATGAATGATTGCTTGGTAAGTTAGGGTGTGAACGACAAACAAAAAATACACTTTCCCAATTATAATATCAGTTACGATATCATCCGATGTCTAAACGCGAGTTAAAACGCCGGCACGATAAAATAATTGTAATGATGTCGTTCAACATAAGCACTTTAAATTAGGAATAAAAAAAAAATACATAACAATATAGGAATAAAAAAAAATACATAACAATATAAATACATAACAATATAAATCTCAGTAGATAACATGACTGTACTCGTGAGCTACGAGTAAGACCTTCAAACTTCACCTATGATCTGCGTGCGCATGGTAATATAATGCATTCCCATATAATAATAATATCTTTCTGGTGCAGTACGGCAGTGACTAGTGTGCACTTATGTGCTAGATCTGGCTTCGAATCCGATGATGGCCAATTTGGAAGTTAATCCTTTCGAAATTACCTCAGTAGAACTATACGTGTTGTATCAAGACACGACCAAAGGCCTCGGGTCTGGTGCTACAATTGTGTAGTCGATTTGACATTAATATATTAACGAAAAATTTATTAAAATTATGAAACATTAATAATTATGTGCAACATGTAGTAAAAAAAGTATATTGCAATCAGCTTCGCGTGCTTTGTTTCTTAAATAATGCACTGTATAAAAACTTAAAGTAACTGAGCGAGAAATTAAATAGGTACCTACAGGCTGCTACAGAATTGTTGATTGTTAAAATATCTATAGTCCGCGAAAAGCATTAGAATAATTGTTTAGTCTATATCAATACCTTATATATAGTTCAACGGGTACATACCACGATAATATTTTGGATTTGTCGATATTTCGACCCAGTTGCATGGATCGTGGTCACGACGGGATTACGTTCCATGCAACTGGTATTTACCCGTTGAACTATATTTAAGAAATGTTGATTAACCACGAAAATCATACTTTAAAATCTTTAAGTCAATAGCAAATTAAGCTTAATTTTCATAATATATAATATGGATTTCCGCAAATTAACGAATGCTTCTGTCCAATATTTAAACATTATTTATTTATTTTCCATTGTTACTAAATTATTTTTGTCATTGATTGATTACTGAACGCTGGACCTATTAGCAGATGGCTATAAAAAGGTAAAGCTTATGAGAGAAAGGTCTAGTCTTGTTAGATGCATCGCGTTGCTATTTACTACTCTATTAATAAAGGGCCATAAAAAAGTAGGTACACTGTCTCTACAGAGTTAAAGTGGTAGGTACAGAGTCAAGTCAAAGTTGCAGGTACAGAGTCAAAGTTATACAGGCATGAATAGAGGCAGGTACACAGGAATCAGTCCGGTAGCTAGCTTAAAATAGTCAAATCCTCAAATACAAGGTTTATAAAAACATGTCTGGGCATTGCTTCAGTGCATATATGAAGTGCACACCATTGTTCATATGCATATTGCATATAAATTATTTAAGTCGTTAACTATAGATTGCATTGTACACAAAGGTTTGTATACTAGCCAAATCATATGCCACTATATATTTCAAAAATGGATAACAAGTTTAGAACCGAAGCGAAATATGGATAACACAAGCAAAACAAAAGCGTTTAAGTACTATTATTATCACCCGCTGTGGCTAGTTGTATGTGAACAATTACTAATGGTACTTGTGGCCATCATATTCCACGAACAAACTCCGTGTTTGTGTGTCTGTGTTCCCCAAACTCATTAATATTCGTAACGTGTAACACGGTGTAGAAGCAAACTAAGCCACGACTAACGTGCCAGGGACGCGAGCGTTTTAAGAGTGAAGTTGGATACAAGTTTGTCGTAAAAATGTTTGTGAACGTACCGGAAATGACCAAAACATTTCTGAAAATGTAGTGATTTTTTTAACAACATATACGATTGTATTTTTCTATGTTTTTAAATACAAATAACCGACTGAGGTAGAGTCACTAGGATTTCTTTTATTTTAGAGTTAATTCAACTGCTTCACATGCCGGGCTTTTAGCATTATATGTGCCCGACGTTTAAATGGTTAGAGGTAAGTACCGGCGATCAAACTCGGTAGCCCCAAAACGGGGTGGAAGACTTATCCACTTGGAAATCTTTATTGCTACCTCCGACCCTTGGGCAGGACAGAGGTTATGTGGGACTCCCTGCTCTAAAGGGGGTATACCCAAACTAAAAACCACCATGTATCTCTTGTTGGCTCTGTTAGACGCCCGGAGAATCCGTTGTCCCCTGTTGCGTCCTGGACGATTGCTGAGGCTCCTGCGCTAATGAGGAGGGGACCCCCCTCAGATCGTCGAGAGGCTTGTGTAGTGACGGGTAGCTATAAACCGCGCTAATCTTCCTCGTTGGTCTAGAACTATCTCATTGGTCTGGAACTGTCTCGTTGGTCTAGAACTATCTCGTTGGTCTAGAACTGTCTCGTTGGTCTAGAACAATCTCGTTGGTCTAGAACTGTCTCGTTGGTCTAGTAGTGAGCATGTTCAACTACGGATCACCAGTTCTTGGGATCGAATCTCGGATCGGGATATTACTAATCGGAGTATTATTAAAAATTATATAAGGATATTGCATAGAAGCACTCGTTACTTTGCGGAGATCCGTGATATATTATGAAAATTAAGCTTAATTTGCTATACTCCGCGAAAAGCAGGAGAATCTGGTGTAATTTATAACTTCTTCAATCCTTATACTCCACACCAAACAGATCTTCGGCAGTGTACTCTCTACGCACGTTTTGCTCCGTAACCGGAGCATCAACAGGAGATGTTGACTTTACAATGAATAATTTTTAAGTGAAAAATTCACCAAATGCGTCGCCTTTTATACCTTTCTTACCCCCACATTATCCATTTAAGTCAATTAAATAAGGAATTTTCGGTGAATTTTCAGTACCAGCCCGGAGCACCGGGCCTCAGAGAGCACGTAAAGCCATCTGAAGCTAATAGTCATTAAAACCCTATTACAGTGGCGTATAAACAGGGTATGAACTAAGCGGGCAGATGATATAAGACATAAGAGAATTTCTATTACGAGTTATAAAAACCCTTAAGTTTTGTAACTGATAATAGAGATATTTGTCTATATGTCATCTGCTGCGCTTATTACATACCTTGTATGCACGCCACTGCCCACCAACACCACAGCGAGCAGCGTGGTGGGTCTATGCTCTAAAACCGTCTCTCCTATGAGATACCTGTGCCCAACAGTGGAAAGCGACCGAATCACCGCTAGTACCTTGATAATGTAAACTTTAAACTCATATAAGTAACGTACTCAGGGTAGTTGGTACACACTTCTACCGACACTATCGCTAAGTAAGGACCGGAGCCCGGTCTGAAGCTGTAACTTAGTGGAAACTTGGTGGGGATTGAGATATAGTCTACCTTGTTTTGACTAACTTTATCGCCGTCCAACTTTAACTTATAGGTACCTACAGTGTGTTTATTTTGGATTTGCGGTTAGTGCTACGTACACTAAAACTGTATAGTTTTAATATAATATAGAGAAATTTAATCTTAGGTAATATGTACAGTGGGTAGAACTTCGATTTCACTTTGGGGGGCCGAGTTTGAATACCAGCTCGCATCTCCAACTTTTCTAAGTTATGTGCGTTTTAAACGATTAAAATATAAACTTGCTTCAAAGGTGAAGGATAACATCGTGAGGAAACCTGCATGCCTGAGAGTTCTCCATAATGTTCTCAAAGATGTGTAGAACCAACCAATCCGCACTGGGCCAGCGTGGTGGACTACGGGCTTAACCCCTTGTCATTGGGGGAGGATACCCGTGCCGTGTTCTGGACCGGTGTTATGATGATGATGATGATGACGATGATGTAATGACAAGATTTGCTCACATCTCAAACAAAATAGAATAATTCTTCTTGTTAGAATCCTTTCAGGATGATTGTAGAGTCGCTTTATACTTGGTATAGAGTAAGCGGCAAAAGTTAATAATTTTATTTATTTTACGCCCTAAAATTGGCAAGTAAATATGATTTATTAAAAATAATTGTTTTATAAATATAACCTAAAATAAACTATTTAAAACTAAATAAAATCTAAAACGTCCTCGAAACCACCGCAGCGAGGCACAGTTCCTAAGATGCTGGCAGCATTGCCCCTTTGGATGGCCAACGAATTAGGCCAATGTAACTGCCCGCTCTAGGATCACCGGTATCAATTAATTACTATATCGATAGCTTGATATCGTCATCGAGTTGGTCCAATACACATATTTCTTTATTTTATAAGCCAAAGTACAAAGTTTAATATAACTTGAAAAATGACAGACCTTCACACAAACTTTATTTAACTATCTTGGGGATGGATTTTCAAAACATCTTTTACGATTGTTCGCGGCATTTTAGGCTGTGCGATGATTATCAATCATGAATTTTATATATATAAATTCAAAATCAAGTTCAAAATTTCTTTATTCATGTAGGCCTATCACAGGCACTTATGAAGCGTTCATAATATATATGTGTACATAATTGTAAGGGGATGGTGATGATTTCGTTCGCCAACTTAAACCTAAAGCTCCGAGGGTTCCAAACGCACCCTGCTCTAAGAAGAGCCCACAAGGAAATAAGCCGGGTATATTTTTTTTTTGTTATCACCATCTCACAGTAAATTTATATTAAGCTATGAAGATATAGATATTATACAACAACACAACAAATATCGTACATTTGAGATTGGTGATGGTTAATATCGATTTGGAAACTGCTGAACGTAGTCGAAACTTGCGGTTCGAGATACTGTCTACCTTGCCTCGACTAACTTTAGTGTAACGTCTGCGGAACTCACTCAAACTTTCATGTATCGTCTGACATAAGCTGCAATCTGTACTAAGTAGTATACTCAATTATATTTCTACTTATATTAATTCATAACTAAAAGATGGTAAACACTTATTTTGACAACGTCTACTCCGATCCCCTGCATAGGATATTTGATTAGAATTTATAATTTCTAAATTTTCTCTGGTCTTGTCCGGTTAGAGCGAAGCCTTCGTAACTGGTTTTTTTTGTAGTTATAATTGACAGACTAAGCAGATAAATAAATAAATATAAATAAATATACTACGACAATACACACATCGCCACCTAGCCCCAAAGTAAGCGTAGCTTGTGTTATGGGTACTAAGATGACTGATGAATATTTTTATGAATTATATATACATAAATACTTAGAAAATACATATAAACACCCAGACACTGAAAAACACTTAATGCTAATCACACAAACATTTTCCAGTTGTGGGAATCGAACCCACGGCCTTGGACTCAGAAAGCAGGGTCGCTGTCCACTGCGCCAATCGGCCGTCCTGCAGATGGTTAATGGTTAGCGAAAATGTATCTTAGCGGTGATAGCCCAGTGGGCAGGAGCTCGTCGTCACTTTCGGGGGGCCGAGTTTGAATCCCAGCACGCACCTTAACTTTTCAAAGGCCTATAGTGGCCGGTAATCTTCTATACTAATAATTTAAAGAGAAAAGCCTTATTTGTTTGTATGTTTGTTTGCTTGTACCCAACGCCTTTAGTGAGCCGTTTTTTGGTTGTGCAATAAAGTGTATAAAAAAGGAACATAGGCTATAATTTAGCCCAAAGTAGCAAAAAATGTAAGAACTACATCTAAGCAAATCAGTTCTTTTTAGAGCTTCACTTAATTAAAAAAGAGTTCTTTTTAAAAACTATATAACTAAATACTATATTGTATAGTATGCTTTAGAAACAGAAACAAATGCGAACGAAGTCGCGAGCAACAGCTAGTGAGTTGATTTGATGATCATCGAACCCAGGCGATCCGTGGTTAAGCCATGCCAACACTAGACCGACAAGCCAGTCATAACACAGTATAGATATTATGGGTTGATTTGAGTAACTCCTCTTTTTTGATGTCGGCTAAAGTTGAAAAATGTAACAAAGCATGTCACAGCATGTGTTTATGTAAACGGATACCTCACCGACGACGTACGCATTCCGTTCATATCATGCTGTCCTTATCACATTCATCGAAACAGAGAGAGATATACCGAATCTGTCATCAAATAGCATTAAAAAGTCATTACGTACAATCGATAACGTGGGTCGGTATCATGGCTGCATTATTTCCGAATTAATTAGATATTAATTAATTAAAACATGTTTATTAACGCATTAATTGCATTTAGATTATTTTAATATTTAAACTAGGAAATGTTGTATTGTAAATTCAAATTAACGGTAATAGGTAGTTAAATGAACTGAGATCTTTTGTTGTAAGAAAATATATGTTTACATTTATACCTGACAATACTATGGCGTTAGTATCTATGTTTTTGTGTTTTCTTATGACACTTAAAGTAAAACTTTACATACCTACGTTTCTAAGAAAGCATTAATTTAATATGTTACTAGTAAAATGTATATCAAAAATGAGCCTTTAGAGTAATTTGATAGCGTCCTAATTGTCAATTTTAAAAAGTGTTTTAGTTGATGTTTGTATTCTCTTTGATTATTTAATATCGATAAAGTTTAAATGTAGTATTGAAAAATTAGAGGTATTTACACCAAGTTAATAACTCTAGCAGCGAGAGCTTTATGAGAATTTATACAACAAGAAAGATAATATAAAATAACATACCGTTTCTGTTTTCACTGTCAGCCGGTTTCATCTGTATTGGATGGTGCATCTGTAACAAGAAATATCTTCATTAGTTTTTCGGCAATATCTAGATGCAATTATCATTGTGAATATATCTAGCCGACTAACTTCTATCACTTGGTGACTCAAAGATCGATCATCAAAAGCCTGTAACAGTCCACTGCTGGACTAAAGGCCTATCCCAATAAGAGGGTTTGACTATTAATTAATTAATTTATTTATAATGGACAACCAACTGTAGATACATTTAAACTTGCTCTTTTTTTGGAATGAGTCACATAGTTAACGTTCAACTATTTACAGGTTATCACAGCATGCATTCAAATGTAAAAAGTCATTCCTATAAATTATTTACAGTTAATTATTAGTCTGTTAATATAAACCTTTAAAAGTATAAATATTTAAAGCTAAGTTACAATGAATAATTTAACTTCATCAATTATTAGGAAACAAAACAAAAATGAATTAAATCAGATTAAATTAATTGATATTGATGTCTTAAAAATCTATATATATTAAAGAGAAACCTACAATTCAGTTTTTGTTTAGATATTCTGACACCAATGGGTTATTCAATACTAAATGTCTCAAAATAAATATCAGAAAACATAACCCGAGACAATAATAATTATTTGAATCGTCCATTCAGAAAGTAAGAAACTGTAATGTCAGCTGCCAATACATTTCTTGCCGACAGATGCCTGTTAAAATATACCCGTGCCAATTGACACAGACTGGCGGTGACGACTACAGAGGTATACTGTTACAATGTAGACACTTTTTCTGGGAAAACTAATTTACAAAATCTATTAAACTAGGCAAAGTTTTTCGCCCCCTCAAACTATTGCTAATGTATTTCGAGGTAATATTAAAAAAAATATTCTATAACTGGCTAAAGGACCAACAACCCACAGACCAAACTGCTGATGGTAGAAATTTGGAAGTTTCGTGAGAATATTTCATAAGCACCCGAAAGGTGATTATTTTTAAATTCTTGAAGGTTAAATTTTCTTCAATCGAGGAAGAAAATTTGTATGAAATTCTAATATTTCAAAAGTTTGTATTTGAACTTCGAATAAAGATATCTTTGTTTTTATATCTATCTATCTTCAGAGCTGTGCCAGGAGTATCTATACATGATCGTGCCAGAAATGAGAAGATACGCAGAAGAAGCAGAGTTACCGACATAGCTTAGCGAGTCGCGAAGCTGAAGTGGCAATGAGCGAGGCATATAGCCTGGAGAACCTATGGACGTTGGGATTGTAACTTCTAAGGTGCTGGAATGGCGACACCGCATCGGTTAACGAATAGGTCAGTCCCCGGTGGATAGCAGACATCAAGCGAGTCGCCGGCAGCCGCTAGAAACAAATGGCCCAGGACTGTGGATTTTGAAACTAACAAAAAAACTTATATTCAGTAGAGGACGTCGATCGGTTGACATGATGATCATGTTCCATCTCCCTTAAGTAGTATAGTAAAACTAATTTGCACCATTGTATAAGCTTTATCGATAAGCAAACTAAGTTGCAGGATAATAAATCTATAAACTATTTGAAAATATTGCACAATAAAACCGAGTTATTTGAACAAAGCCGGCGATATAAAACTGGCTAATGCATTTACGGCAGGCCGATATTGTTTACTGCGACTAATTTTTCACCTATAAACTAAAAATGGCGTGCATCGATTTTTAGGTGAATGGCACAAAGCCGTATTTTTGTTGGCTATTATTAAAAAGAAAGAAAATAATGACTTAATTGAGAGCTATGCTCGGAGTATCTCTACGCGATCAAATCAGAAATGTGGTGATTCGTAGAAGAACCAGAGTTACCGACATAGCTCAACGAGTCGCGAAGCTGAAGTGGCAATGGAACGGGCACATAGTTCGGAGAAAGGATGGACGTTGGGGTCCCAAGGTGCTGGAATGGCAGCCCTGAACTGGTAAGCGCAGCGTTGGTCGACCCCCTCGAGGTGGACAGACGACATTAAGCGCATCGCAGGTAGCCGCTGGATCCAAGCAGCATAGAACCATGGAATTTGAAACTCCCTACAAAAGACCTATGTCCAGCAGTGGACGTCTATCGGTTGATATAATGAATGACCTTATTATTTCAGTATTACTATTCTAAAACTTTATCACGGTGAAGGAAAACATCGTTGGAAAACCTGCGTGCCTGAGTCTTCACCAGAGTGGTCTCAAGAGCGTGTGAAGCATACCAATCCGCACATGGCCAGCGTGGAGGACGACGGCCTCAGCCTTTCTCATTTGTAATAGAGAATGCATAAGTTTAAAGAATGTGTTAAAACACATTTATTACAGCGAGGTTATTATACAATTGATGAATTTCTTAATGACAAGGTTGCTTGGAAGCATCCGGCTCCGCTTTCATCTCTCACAAGATAGAAAAATGAATTTTGAAATGTAAAATGTAAATTGTTAATGTTGGAAAAGAGCAACTGCTGAGTTTCTTGCCGCCTTCTTCTCGGTAGAATCTGCCTTCCGAACCGGTGGTAGAGTCACTACACACAGACAGACTTGACGTTTCAAAAGTGCTTATATTAGGCCTACTTGAAATAAATGAATTTTGTGAGAGTGCACTTCAAGCACTTCAGATCTTCTGTATTCAAAAAAGGATGGATTTGATTATTTTCACACAGTCCAGGGTATAACATAGGCATACCATAAACCAATACAACTAGTATAAATAATTAATTAATAAAAATTTACGAATAAACAAATTGTATAATCTACGAGTATCTCTATAACAAAAGTTATATAAATAAATAAGACCCATAAAAAAAAAACAATAAAATTTCATTTAAAACAACATTGATATAAAAAATCACATGATTCATTTATATATAATGTATGTTTATAAATCGTGAGACAAGTTTGTTATTTTGAATGTTATATGTATCTAAAAATTTAAGAATATTTTTCAAAATCGACTTTTAATTCGAGAGATTACAAGAACAAACAAAAATAAGCTCATCAGCATTATAATTTATATAGATATAACCACTTTCCACGTTTTTATCAGCTTCGCACGCTCAGGTTGCCTTTAAAAGGCGGCTTTATCACTAAGATAAGGCCGCCTTTGCACCCTAGCACTTAGTACTATTACTTATATCACTGTGTTTTTCCTATTGTGTTGTGTTGCAATAAAGTTTTTTTATTCTGTTGAATTCTTTATATGGTAAAGATTACCATACAGGTTTTTTTAATTCCCTGCCCTCCGGCCGTGTAATAAGTCTAAAAGGTCCTTGATTCCGCCAAAATGTGAGGCCTTTATTCACCTTTGATGGCCTTTACAATCGGTTAATGCCAAATCGATATCCACTTTGACCAGTGCCCGTAATGGCCTCGTCAAAGAGATTTACCCAAACGGTAGAGCGGCCATAAAAAACAAATCCCTAAAAAAGATCAAAGTGTTTTATGGTGTGACAAAAGAAGGGTATATTTCCATAGTTCCAATCGAACAATGAGGTCATTTTGGGCAGATGATATGATCAGTTTTATTCGATTTTATAAGGTCACATTTTTTAATAATAATAATTGTTTGGTAAGTACGACCCATCTACTCTATTATATAACAGAATAATTAAAAACAGTAGGTACTAAACAAAAACTAAACCAAAAAAAATACATGAGATATGTGTGTATGTAAATAGGTCTTTTCGAATGGACACTAACATTTTGAAAAAAATTACATAAAATCGGTTTATTACTTTCTTAGAGGAATGACTTTAATAGAACGGTTTATGTATTAATATTTTATGCATGGTTATACAGATTTAACGATCAAACTAAATAAATATCTGATAATATACAAACTAACTAAAAAAATATATATCTGTGTCTTCTCGAAAAGACGCTTTATCGTCGTATACAAATAAAAAAAAAACCCTTTATTACAATCTGAGAGACAGAAATAAAAATACTACATATGCACAAAGTTTAAATATCTAAGCTTCCGTCGAGCGTACGTTTCTTCGTTGTAGTATATTTCTTATATGTTTTAAGTTGTCGTGCCTTTGACCCTTTTTCCTTGTAAGGGAACCTCGGGAAGGATTTGATGGGATATTGTAAATCTATATTTCGGTATTCCTACTTTAACCCTGTCAAGGAAATCTTTGTAGTTTTTGCAAGCCATTTAGGGTGGTTGGTATATTTTGTTAGTAAAATCTTCCTCTATAATCTATTATTTCTGTTTTTTATTTATTATTATTTATTATATTTTTACTGTGGGCTGTATCTATTGTGTTTAATTTTGTTTGCGCGCTTAGGTTTTGGATGCGCTTCGTTGGATAACGCAAAAAAAAAAACTGCACACTATTTCCCTTGAATATAATGATCTTAATTTTTTCGCGTGTGGTTTATCATTATAAAAAAAAAAGAAATTAAAGGACTGAAGAAGAGCAATACGTAGATTTGCGCCCGCCAGTAATTCTAATGGAGGCATAAAATAAAATAATTAAATATACTACGACAATATACACATCTTATTATATGTATATACTAAGTATTTATGTATATATTTCGCAAAAATATTCATCAGGCGTCTTAGTACCCATAACACAAGCTACGCTTACTTTGGGGCTAGATGGCGATGTGTGTATTGTCGCAGTATATATATTTATTTATTTATTATTACACATCGCCATCTAGTCCCAAAGTAAGCGTAGCTTGTGTTATGGGTACTATGATAACTGATGAATAACTTTATGAATAATGTACCTACATAAATAATTATACCATATAGGTACACCCAGACACTGACAAACATTTATGTACATCACACAAAGATTGTCCAGTTATAGGAATCGAATCTACGGCCTTGGACTCAGAAAGAAGGTTCGCTGCCCACTGCGCCAATCGGCTGTCAGCGAGAAACGCGAGTGATAATCTATTGCTACCAAAATCTAGAGAAAAATACCAAGCGGTCTACAAAGCTTTCACACAATAGAAAACAGCAAAAAGGCTTTGTCCTTTTCTGAATATGTTGGTGTCTATTTGGAAGTCTATTTTTCTTCCTAGCATGTGTGTTAATAAACGTTACATGTATGAATGAATGAACGTGTGAATAGATCATTATTCTTTCTTGAAAAATGACCAGTAAAACACACTCACATCATAATCTACCATTGTTGTACTGTTGAAAATTTAATTTTTGATCATTCAAATTTCAAATTCAAATTTTCTTTATTCATATAGGCCTATCACAGGCACTTATGAAGCGTTCATACATATATGTTTACATAATTGTAAGAGGATGGTGATAACTTCGTTCGGCAACTTAAACCTAAAGCTATGAGGGTTCCAAACGCGCCCTGGTCTAAGAAGAGCCCTCAACAAACTTAGTCGGGTAATTTTTTTTTGCTATCACCATCTCACAGTAAATTTAAATTAAGCTATGAAACTAGAGCAATTCACATCCAATCTCATTTATCGTTTAAGTAATCCTTAATATTAAAGTAAACTGCTCAACGAGTTTATTTTTGCGTGTAATATTAATATTGTTACAGTCCATTTTCTTTTTAATTTTTATTATATTTTTATGGACATAAATTAAATTTTCGAATATGTATTAATTTGGAGTTGTATTATAATAACCTTCGAGTGCTCAAAAATATGATGACATTCCGGAAGGGTCCAAAACACCTCAACATGAAAAGGTAGCAAAGTTAATAAAGTTGACGAGGGACCTCAATGCGGTAGGGTAGCCTCAATTGAGACAATGCGGTACTTACAATTATCTACCCTTGTATCTCGTACCCTCTACGCAGGGACTGTAGGGATGGTTTTTGTTGATGCCTTTTCGCCCGTGAAATAAGTCTTTGATTCCTTCAAATGAAAGGACCTCATTCACCTTTGAACGAGTGTTATTTTATTACTTTTATTCACAAAAGATACTATGAGGTCTAGGTAAGTTCCGTCAATCAGATAATTGAAAAATTACGTCATCTTCATCATCTTAAGCATGCGAACGAGCCGTTGCTGGCACAGGCCAACTCTTTCAAAAGAAAGGGTTGCAAAAGGTTTATGAGGAAGTGCTCAGAAGTCTCTAACGATTACTATGGCTCTGACTTTGACTTTAAATGTCTAAAAACTTTGGCGTGACATGGCAATTTAATTCGCCCAAACGAAATTATATTTTATCCATGTCCTATTCATCGTTTTCTGTTGTTCCTTCTGGGACTACTACGCTACAGCGTGTTGCATTCTTGTTTTTTTTTATTTAATTACAAGTTAACCCTTACCTTATGATTTAAGCATTAGACTGCATAATAACTTACTAGTCGGCTTATGTAGTTACTTCCCTAACAGGCAAGCTTTGCGCCTTTAAGTAAGCGTCTCGCGTACTACCAATCACAAGGCGCGCCCAATCGCAGGAGTCCTGTGATTGGACGCAGAATGCAAACTTCAACGCCGTAATGGACGCAGAATAGAGACCACGCTGTGTCCAGGGCGCTAGAATTGTACAAGATACGAGTATATACCGTTGATACTAGGTTCATGTACAAGACTGGTCACGCTTCCTCGCGACCGAGGAAATCATGAAGTATCTAATTACTCTAGCCCGACACGTCTGCGGGGTGCGTACATGCGTTTAAAAATAAATGAAGTGTAAACGTTTGCGCCATATAGACACAATGCATGACTATTAATTAATTCATAGTTACAATATTGAGGCTAATTAAACTAATACATCTGAAAAAATTAGACGGTTTGACAAACCAAAGAAGACGCTGGAC
Source organism: Pararge aegeria (assembly GCF_905163445.1). Classification (NCBI taxonomy): domain Eukaryota; kingdom Metazoa; phylum Arthropoda; class Insecta; order Lepidoptera; family Nymphalidae; genus Pararge; species Pararge aegeria. Next base: position 15,907,165 of record NC_053190.1, on the reverse strand, counting down.
ACAAGTAGCACAAAACCGTCAACGTCATCATTAAAGGTTTGAACCTTTACCTGCCAGGCACAGGCCGAAAGACTTTTGCCGTAGTTCACCACGCTGGCCAAATGCCAATCAGAAATAGCGTGGTGGACTACAGCCGTATACTTAACTCACTTTTGAGATCATTATGGGAAATTCAAAGGCATGCAGCATCTTTTACTGTTTTTTTTTTTATTCAAAGTTAAAGCAAGTTTTATTGAATTTTTTTAAATGCACTCCAGAAAATTATAGCTGTTGTGCCTACAGTCAACCTCGGTCCGAGAGCGAAGTCAAATATACACTGCTTTCTCAGACCGTAGAGTGTGGATATCCTTTAAAAGACCTTATTCCAAATATAGCAGTCTATCGGTTGAATATAAAAACAAATGTTAACACACTAACTGATACCGAATTTCCAGCCCAAAGTCCTGGTCCTAAAATCTGAGATTTTGCATTGGTTGATTTAATAATAAACGTAAATATTGGATACATGTAGGCGTTACTTTGCGCAATTCCAGTGGCGTGCATAGATGGTATGCACTGTATGCAGATGATACAGAATTATGAAAATCTTTAATATGAGTTATAAAAACTTAAGGCTTTTATAACTCTTACGAAGCCTATCATAAAGTTTTTTATAACACGTACTGGATTTTTTTCTCATTTTATATTATCTACCCGCTTAGTGCATATCCTGTTTGCACGCCACTGCGGAATTCTATGGCATAATATGAACAATTTGCTACACTCCGCGAAATCCAGGAGAGTCTGTACACTGTAGTTTTTAATTTTTCTACGTTCGTATAGAGTAAAATGCGAAAATTTGTTTGGTGAGGAGTGTGAAGATTGAAGAATTTATAAATTGCATCGTACACAACAAATAAAGCTTAATTTTCATAATGCACGCTTTAGTTTATTCCCATGGCATAGGAATGATAGGAAGCTTTCTTTGAAAATTTCCTGAGATATTATAAAAAGACGTATAAGAAATAATTGTATATCACATGATGATTTTATCCCAGATTCAGACCATGTCGAGAGCAACTGCTAAGGCGAGAAAAAAAGACTTTTTTCTATATTCTAGAATTAAACCTTATTTCACTTCATATTTCTCTTGTGGAATTTGCAATCGGGAAAATTCTTATTAACGCTCCTCCGATATGTCCGCCGGCATCCATACCTATGAGATTACGAACCCTTTTTTCTCGATACCCGTTTATGACCCGACGGAGTCGTGACCATTTTACCAAACTAATTGCATACGACGAGTCCCCACTGATGCCTCAATTTTACATTTTTGTCTCTAGGGTCAGTATTAACGTCTAGCAATTTGGACAAACTGCCAAAATAGGTGGAGGTTCGGTATTCAATGCTACTAAAAATCAACAATAATCAAGGCGGTCATGAGGTTTGGTGTTTTTGGCCTGTACGTCATGATCGACGGTTCAAACACTGTCTAAGCGACACTTTTTTGTATGGCTAAATAAGCCGATGCGCGAGCGACATTTTCGGCCACAAATATGGCAGTTGAACCCTTCGGCGTAATCTGAAGATCCCGTGGTATGCCTTCGTCATAGATACGGCATGCCTCATTAATGCTCTTGCGCCATTCATCTCTTCCTTCCGAAAGCCTCTCCGAATGCCTACGGTCGATGTTGAATCCGGTTATGTCCCTCTTGGCGCAGTCTTTAAACCTTAAGCGAGGTCGGCCCACTGGCCTTTTAGCATGCGCCACCACACCAAGAAGAACCTGTCGAGGCAAACGAGAAGGGTCCATCGTCAAGCGTCTTTGCTTTAGTAGAGCATAGAGACTGGGCATCCCTGCTTGCTTAAGGACTTTCTCATTTGCCACTCCTGTCCTGAACTAGAAATCAGCAATAATATTGTACAAATTACTTAGTTACGTTAATTGCTGTTTTGAGACGGCCGAAAATTACTCATCATCATCATCATCATCATCACATCAACCCATTACCGGCCCACTACAGAGCACGGGTCTCCTCCCACGATGAGAAGGGGTGAAGGCCGTAGTCCACCACGCTGTCCCAGTACAGAGTTGACTCCAAAAAACTTTCAGAACATTATGTAGAACTCTCAGGCATGCAAGTTTCCTCACGATGTTTTCGTGTTCACCGTTGAAGCAAATGATATTTTAATTACTTAAAACGCACATAACTCACGAAAGTTAGACATGCGTGCTGGGATTCGTACTCGGCTCTTCCAAAGTGAAGTCGAGCTCCTACCGCGTTCGGCGCTATCACCGCAAAAAATTTAGCAAAACCAAAATAAATTAGCAATAAGTATCCTATTTTGCATCACATTAATTTCACCTATGCGCAGGATTTTGCAATATCCAAACGATTACGTTCTTGTAGTTTATTTTAGCTTATACAAAAGTCCTATTATAAAGGACTAATTCATTCAAGGGCAATTGTATATTATTTTATAACAAATTACCAAATGAAATCTTAGAGTTGTCTCTCAATAAGTTCAAAGTTTATATAAAATTCAAGCTTACAGAAAAATCCTATTATAACATTAAGGATTATTTAAACGATAAAAAAGCTTGGGTGTGAATTGCTCTAGCTTCATAGCTTAATTTAAATTTACTGGAAGATGGTGATAACAAAAAAATAAATTTACCCGGCTAAGTTTGTTGTGGGCTCTTCTTAGACCAGGGCGCGTTTGGAACCCTCGTAGCTTTAGATTTAAGTTGGCGAACGAAGTTATCACCATCCCGTTACAATTATGTAAACAAATATGTATGAACGCTTCATAAGTGCCTGTGATAGTCCTACATGAATAAAGAAATTTTGAATTTGAATTTGACTACGTAATCGATAAAAAAGCTTGGGTGTGAATTATTGCTCTAACCGGGTTCCTCTTCTTATAATAAATGACAAATATTAGTCGTGTACACGGTTTCTGTACGTTCTTAATTCTGTGTTCCAGAGTGACCGATGTTAGTCTGTCTAATTAGACAAAGGTTTTCCGAGATTATGCCGATACCCAAGTACAGCTGATTCATCGCAGTTTAAATTGCATTGTTAGACACGCAAGTTACTGCCGCGATGGCTATTATAAGGTTGATAATTGTATGTACTATTATCACGCCTTGTAATCTGAAATAGTAATGAGTGCGTTTACCATAAACTGGTATATATATTATATTATTTATATAAATGCACATATATAATGTGCTTTTCTATACTAACGACGACTTATCGATTGGTCTCTGAACACATTTACACCATCACATACATCCATATTTGAATGTAGGCATTTATTCTTTTAGGTCCAGTAGTCAGAAACATGAGATCTTCAGTGCGAATCCCGGGTCGTCACCAAACAATAATTGTAAGATAATTTTAATCTATTCAAAACATTTTTAGTATCAACTCGGATTTTAGGTAACCATGTAAATTTAAAAGAAAAAGGAATAAATATAACAATGAAGAAGGAACAATTGGAACGTTAAAAAATTCATCTTTGTATATAAAGTAATAAAATACTAAAGTTACCATCATAACAGTCCTAAAGATCGTTCTCAACGAGTGGGTTTGCCAATTATCACGCTGGGCATACGGGTTGTTAAAATAGTATTTCTTTATTTAAAATTAAATAAATATTTATTTATCACTCAAATACACGTTGTATGTTACTGTCCCTAACCGGTTAACCTAATCTAAGACAGCTTCATTTATCACAGGTGGGATTGCATTCGAGGGCTAACTTGTAAGAAAATAAAATTAAAATTCAAAATTCATTTATTTCAAGTAGGCCTATCATAAGCACTTTTGAAACGTCAAGTATGTCTGTTTGTAGTGACTACCACCGGTTCGGAAGGCAGATTCTACCGAGAAGAAGCCGGCAAGAAACACAACAGTTGCTCTTTTTCAACATGATTGAACAATTTACTAATCATTGTTCTATCTTCTGTGAGATGAAAGCGGAGCGGCTTGCTTCCAGGCACCTTGTTATTAAGAAATTCAGCCATAGTATAGTAACCACGATGTATTAAAAGGGTTTTTATACATTCCTTAAACTTATGTAATGGTAAATCTTATATTACCTCGGTATCATGTTAAAAACGCATATACTCAGTCCCACAAAGGTTTACTGAATTTTCCACTAATTCATGACCGTTTCTAGAAAGCCGATTGTTTATTTCCACTTTTTTTTATAAAGATTATTTATTGTTATAAATATATTGCGAAGCTTCTGTAAGTATACCTTTTTCACGGAGAGATTCGCGTGATCTCAGTTTGTATATTGATCGGACAGCTCTTTTTTGTAATATAAATATAGCATCTATATCAGCTGCTTTGCCCCATAGCAAGATCCCGTATGACATAACACTATGAAAGTACGCAGAATAGACAAGCCTAGAAGTTTCAATGTCTGTAAACTCTCTATTTTTTCTGACTGCATAGGCAGCTGAGCTAAGTTTACCCGCTAATGCCTCTTAGAGGCACCCCATTGAAGCTTACAATCCAAAGAAATACCCTCGACTACTATAACCATTTATTTATATTCTTATTTAGTTCCCGTTAATTAAAGTCCCATCGCTCCGGCTTTAACGGTTCTCAAGGCCGCTCTGATTACGGGGTGTGACAAATCGTCCAGTTTGTACAACATTTGTCCTGCTGTGCCGTGATTGATGATTGCCCGCGTAATTAGATAAAGGCTTTGCAAGATCTTGCGCCGGTTAAAACGTGATTCATTGGCGCTTATATGTATCTTCTTCCTAGTTTCCAGTAATCCAAATTCACACTCGGAATTACTTCTAAAGCCCTCTAAGCTTCGCTGTCAATCTGTCCGTCCATCCGTCTGTCTGACAGCGGGCTGTATCTGTAATAGGTTGAGAATTGGAGCTTTCACAGAATGTGATATAAAAACAAATGAAAGAAAACTACATATTTATTTCTGGAATCTGGAAAAGATAGCTTTAATCTAAAAGCGTACCTATTGTTTAATAATTTGTCGATACTAATATATTTTTTTTATTTTTTTAATTTCGGGCAATAAGGTGTTTATCTACTTATATATATATATATCTTTAACACGCTACCCCGCGATTTTGTCCGGGATGACTATGCAATCTTGGAAAGGACTATTACATAAACGATACAAAAAGTAGGAATTGCTCTAACTTCATAGCTAATGAATTTATTGACTGTGAGATGTTGATAGCAAAAAATGCCAGGCTAAGTTTATTGTGGGTTGTGTGTAGTTGTGTTAGATCAGGGAAGGTTTAGAACCCTCCTTGCTTTAGTTTCAGGTTAACGAATGTGGTTCACCTCGCAATAATGAAAACATAGATTGCCTCTAAGTGCCTGACTTGAATAAAGAATTTTTGAATTAAAATTTTGTGTTACCTATTTTACTTCTAAGGTTTTGAAGCAAGTACTACTACTGAAGAAAATATAAATCCTCTTTATATATCCCGCGGGAATTACGAAAAAAAAAGTGAAGAAAAATGTACGTTAATTATTCACATGCTAATATAACGAAACACTAAGCAAAATCCTAGCCGACTGATTTCCCTCGGTACTCTGGAATGTAGATACTGATTTACAGTTTACACCCGATTCGCTTTGTATTATTTTTTATTTATTTATAAACGAACCTTTTAGAGAATGTATTATCACGGCCTTTTTTCTCACCCAATCGCCACCCGGTCAAAATATGTAATAGTCTCATACAATTACAACAGAACAAAAAATATAAAATCGCTTATATTAGAGTAAAAATTTATATTCGGTGCGTTAGAAACACCCAGTAGAGATTGCGAGCGACGCGGTGTGTTTGCTTGGGTGATGTATCTAATGATCACCATCAACATGAGACGGGTATTGTCCATCTTGCTGGTCAAGTGAAGATTGGTTTTAAGATTGGGATACCATAAAACCAATATGGTTTAAGAACATAATGGAGATCTCGCAGGCATGCAGGTTTCCTCACGATGTTTTCCTTACCGTCAAAGCATGTGATATTTGAAATTTGAAACGCACATAACTCCGAAAAGTTAGCGTTGCGTGCCAGGGTTTGAACTAGTTACCAGACAGGCTGAAGCCCTAACTACTGAGCTATTAACACTTATCACAATACACTCCAGATTGTATTTGGTACTAGCTTGCAGTTTTAATACAGTCTGTTTTTATATACCTTCATGTTTTCTGCCTATAGTTAGCCTGGATACGATAATTTGCCAGCCAATGCAAGGAAAGGATCGCCTAGGTCCAATGATTTCCCTACGGTGTACGGTAATGTATTGATTCACACTTTTAGATAAGCTTCAGTTCAGTCCGTGGAACTGTAAACACTTATTGATGTATTGAGTCAAGTTTATTCCTGTGGGATACGTAACTGTTTGAATTTGAACACGTTTGTAACATGAAGAAAAGAAACTCACGCAGAAATACCAAATAATATTAAGATTTAGATTTTCTGGGAATGGATATAAGTTGCATACCTATACCCTAAATTAAAGTAAACACTAAATTTTATCCAGGAAAATTCTCGCAAGAATAACTATTTTCGAATTTCACGTGGATAAACAACTAATCTTCATCTACGTTTACTGGTAGTTTGCCGATTAAGCGAAAAATTTTGTGATAGCTTATACCTTGAACTTCCGCACCTACAAAAATTACAATGTTCTCGAATAAATAAGCTATAGCAATATATATATATGTATGTATAGTATATATATATATATATATATATATATGTATGTATAGTATATATATATATATATATATATATATATATATATATATTTATTAATTATTACTCCACCTACATAAGTTCGACGCGTAAGAAGCAACCTACAGAGGATGCGAGCGACGTCGCAAAAAATCGTACTCTCAATTCGTTGTTTCGTCTACTTTATTAATTTATTTATTTATACTCTTCAATTGTACACTACAGGTTAAAAAAAAACTAGAAGAATAAAAAAAACACAAACAGAAGCAGTATACAAAAAGCGGGCTTAGTAGCGATTCCTGCCAGGAAAGCTTAGGATAAGGAAAACATGAGTAGCATAAGGGAAATATGTTCAGTAAACTATACGCATTTTAAATACTGGCTATAGTAGCTCGGATAAATTAATGCTCGGCTTACGAGCCTGTACTATTTTATTTAGCTGATTTCAGACAAATATCAGAGAAAATTCAGACAAAAATCATCATCAAATAAACCGATAGATGTCCACTGCTGGGCAAAGATCTTTTTTTGGGAGTTCCAAATTCGACATACTCTGTGCTGCTGTTCCAGCACCTTGGGACACCAACGCCCATCCGAGTTATGTGCCGCCCATTGCCACTTCAGCTTCGAGACTCGTTGAGATATGTCGGTAACTCTGGTTCTTTCAAATAGAGATACTCCGAGCATATCTCACTCCATCGCTCGCTGAGTGACTCTGAGCCTTCTTACGAGGCCCATAGCGTCTAGGAAGAAAATATTTAAACTAAACATACTACATGCAAATATTAGCGCATAGAAATATCATCGCAAACACGGCACGGCTAGTTAAAGCAAACACATTGAAAAGCGTATGCAAATTTTCTTTGCCAGTTTTCCGCGCGATTCACTCAATTGCGAAATCAAATTTGCCACGCAGAAGGGTTGGAGTCAACAATTCAATGTGGAATCAAATGTTGAATCAAAGCAAATATGGAAATAATAGTTGTCCCGCCGCACTTTTTTTTTTGTTTTCGGCGTTAGAGGTCGGTGTGTGTGTGTGTGAGAGTTTTTTAACAACCTGGAGCAGAGGGGTGGGTATCTGCTCTAAAACTCCCTCTCCTATGAGAGATAAGGCCTATTCCCATTATTATCATGATGATAATGTTTTTTTTCAATCTCACCTGGTGGTAAGTGATGATGCAGTCTTAGATGGTAGCGGGCTAACCTGTTAGGGAGTATGGCAGTCATATTAAAACTCATACCCCTAATCGGTTTCTAGGCGACATCGTATCGTCTTTGTCGGTAGGTCGGTAACTAGCCACGGCCGAAGCCTCCCACCAGTTACAAATGTAAAAACAACGTGGCATAACTTCAGAATCAACATCATCATCTCCTATTAACATTGCACGGCTGGGCAAAGGTCACTTCTCTCATAAGAGAGACGTTTCCAGAGCATGTACCTACCACGTTGCACCAATGCGGCTCGGTGGGCTTAAACGACTATTGTCACAAGTTAGTGATTATAACCGAGACCGACGGCTTAACTTGGCTAACCCCGGGCTGGTACTGAAAATTCTTTAACAGCAAAACTGTACCTAATTATTTTTAATAATTTCAAATTTGAAAGTCAGAATACGTATGCAATATTTTAAGAGCGTCAAAGCAAACCGCATTATCATTCCGACCTCATGCAACGTTTACAAACCTAGCCTTTTGTGTTTAAAAGATGTTTTTTTTTTTCTTAAGAATTCGGTTTTATACCAAAGAAAAGAGCACAAATCAAGTACTACATTCTTCGCGTAAAACATTGTAAACAGAAATCATATAATTGTGAGATACCGTAAGTACAAACGCATCTTTAAGATAGTATATAAAAGTACAGCACCAATAAACGCTTTGCATGATAAGATAGTACGGTTCTATAATAAAAACACAAAGTAGCACACATTCAGCACTAAATTTTCACGTAAAACATTGTAAACAGAAATCATATAATTGTGAGATACCGTAACTACAAACGCATCTTTAAGATAGTATATAAAAGTACAGCACCAATAAACGCTTTGCATGATAACATAGTACGGTTTTATAATAAAAACACAAAGTATTCAGCACTAAATTTTCGCGTGAAACATTGTAAGTACAAAACTTTCCCATTCATTATTATCAAAGAAGACGTTAATGAAGACCAAAAAGGCAACCGCTATCAACGTTCCAACACCCACAATATTAATGCCAACACATTTTTGGCACTGCCATGAAAGGGGTCAACGAGCCGGTCTTGTGTAACGCCCTAATACAGTTACAATATGACCCGACCATTGATACTAAAATCCTAGATACAAGTGCAGTTAAACTATTGGGCAGGAACAGGGAACCATTTGTAATTACGAGTATATAGGCATATCTATAATCATCATCATCGTATTCAACGAGAAGCGGTTAAGGCCGTAGACCACCACGCTGGGCCATTGCGGAGTGGTGAACTCCACACACCATTGAGGACATTATGGAGAACTCTCAGGCATGCATCCTCACGATGTTTTCCTTCACCGTTGGAGCATGAGAAGGTTGGAGGCCGTAGTCCACCACACTGCGAAGTGCGGATTGGTAGATTTCACTCGCCTTTGGGAACGTTATGCAGAAATCTCAGGCATGCAGGTTTCCTCATTGATATTTTATTTCCTCAAATTAAAAACGCACATAACCCGGAAAAAAGCTATATTTACAAAAAAACACACAAAATGAAAATAACTATATCAATGTTGGGTTCGTATATCGGTAGTTAGTAGATGGACGAAAATATTCGCGTTAGTTTACGCGGAAGTAATTGCGAAAAATCTCTGCGACCCTTGTTTACTTTCAGTGGCGCACCGACGATGCGGCTATAGGGTATCCTCGGCCACCAAAAGTTAGAGGATTGGAAAAATCACCCCCAAAATGATCCCAAAAATCGTCCCAAACTAATGGAGCGCACGGTCGGAATGGACCTTTCAAACTAGTCTATACAGCCTTTTTTTAAATCCTAACCGGATCGGTCAGCCAATTATAATGATAAAGTTTATTTCAAGCGAGTTTTAGTTAAAATCGGTTTTCACCTATTCGTTTTATATTCTACTAGCCGTTGCCCGTGGCTTCGTCCGAGTTATTTTGTGTTTCATACTGTACATTACGTAACAACATTTTTTATATAGTTATAATTGGCGGAACAAGCATATGGTAAGTGAAAAACTATCGTGGGCCGTTAATGGGTTGGTATGATGATGATGAATATAGGTTATATACGGCCGTAACCCCATCTCATTGTGGGATGAGACCCGTGCTCTGTAGTGGGCCGTTAATGGGTTGGTATGATGATGAATATAGGTTATATACGGCCGTAACCCCATATCATTGTGGGATGAGACCCGTGCTCTGTAGTGGGCCGTTAATGGGTTGGTATGATGATGAATATAGGTTATATACGGCCGTAACCCCATCTCATTGTGGGATGAGACCCGTGCTCTGTAGTGGGCCGTTAATGGGTTGGTATGATGATGATGAATATAGGTTATATACGGCCGTAACCCCATCTCATTGTGGGATGAGACCCGTGCTCTGTAGTGGGCCGTTAATGGGTTGGTATGATGATGAATATAGGTTATATACGGCCGTAACCCCATATCATTGTGGGATGAGACCCGTGCTCTGTAGTGGGCCGTTAATGGGTTGGTATGATGATGATGAATATAGGTTATATACGGCCGTAACCCCATCTCATTGTGGGATGAGACCCGTGCTCTGTAGTGAGCCGTTAATGGGTTGGTATGATGATGAATATAGGTTATATACGGCCGTAACCCCATATCATTGTGGGATGAGACCCGTGCTCTGTAGTGGGCCGTTAATGGGTTGGTATGATGATGATGAATATAGGTTATATACGGCCGTAACCCCATCTCATTGTGGGATGAGACCCGTGCTCTGTAGTGGGCCGTTAATGGGTTGGGATGATGATGAATATAGGTTATATACGGCCGTAATCCCATATCATTGTGGGATGAGACCCGTGCTCTGTAGTGGGCCGTTAATGGGTTGGTATGATGATGATGAATATAGGTTATTTACGGCCGTAACCCCATCTCATTGTGGGATGAGACCCGTGCTCTGTAGTGGGCCGTTAATGGGTTGATATGATGATGATAAAATAGAGATCCTCAAGAAAAATGCAATAATGTAACCTAAAGTAACAAAACTTTGCCTACACACTTCATTATTTGACGTGCATTGAGAAAACTATTGATTACACATAAAAGTTATCAAGTACTACATGCTTGAAGTACTTAGGTATTAATATCTAAAAAACCCGTAGAAAACTTACGTTTCCTGAAGAAGGAGCGATCAACAGCTAGTATCAAATAAAAATGAGTATACTGTGAGTCACGTTCGCGGTGACAAATATACGCGTAGGTACACAACATGTCTAGGCTCTTGTTATTACAATTTCTATGGGCAGCTCGCGTACGGACCAGATCCGCTCGCGGGCAGAAATCCGCATAACCGGAAAAGGGGCCTTAGAGGATCGAAAAAATCACCCCGACATCGACCCAAGCTAATGGAGCGCACTGTTCGAATGAACTTTTAAACTTGCCCACGCAGCCATTTTGTTTTAAGCCCGGTCCCCACTTGAGAGTTGGAGCGGAAAATTTCACGATCGACAGAATCGTCAATTCTTGTTTGAGGAAGGAAGACGTTGAAAAAAAAAACTCACTCTGGCTTTGAGGTTGATGAATCTAATTATCAGTTCGGGAAGGTATCCCGCGGGGAAACTGCCATTTCAAATGCTTTGATATTTTTTATTGAATACAAAATTAGTGATGGCTGATTTTATAAAATTACTCTTTAAATTAGTCTTTCATCATCATCATCATCACTTCCACCGAATAAAGTCCACTGCTGGACATAGGTCTTCAAACTCACTACGAGTTCAAAAAATCACGGTCCTGAGCCACTTGTTTCCAGCGGCTCCCAGCGAATCGTTGGTGGCCGACCAACGCTGCGTTTACCAGTATGGGTCGCCATTCCAGCTCCTTGGAACCCCAACGTCCATCGGTTCTCCGAGCCATGAGCACCTTACTCATTTCCACTTTGCGACTCGCTGAGCTATGACAGTAACTCTGGTTCTTCTACGGATCTCCTCATTCCTGATTTGATCACGTAGAGATACTCCCAACATTGCTTTCTCCATCGCCCGCTGACTCTGAGCCTTCTTATGAGGCCCATAGAAACTCTCTTAAACTGACTTTAAAAAGAGCAGCGCGGAATATTGTCAATATTCACGCAACACTTATTGAAGTTAATGCATATCAACGTATAATTATTTTTCATTGTTAGAATATGCTCTCAGGGTCATCCTTAAAAAAATAAACGATGATCTGTTGAAGATTTTTGAGGATTTAGGACGTAACTCCTGAACCAACAATTGCAAATCCCGTGCAATGAAAACTAATTTATTAATGGAAATATTGAAATGGATACATAACACGAGTATTTTGAGATGTGTCGATATTATTTCGACCCTTCGCTATTAACATGGATCCTAGTCACGACGGGACTGCGAAGGGGGGCCGTCAAGCTGAATTTCACGAGCGGAATCTAATAATGTCAGTTATGGTTTTGTTAATTCTAATATGTCTAAAAATAATTTTACAAACCACTTTATCTCTTAGATTTTGCATTTTCTCAATATTTAAATTTAGGAATGAACGAATCCAATTCCTCTTATTTCAATGAATGCCCATTGAGTTAATTTAAAATCATCGTTTCTTTTCACGAGCAACAAGTTAGATCAAAGTTTATTAAACTTTCTTAGAGAGGAAACCCGTAACCAGCCGTGGGACGTTGAAAAAATTATAGATCAATTCGAAGGCAAAACAACGCCGCTAAATTGTTAATGTACTTGTAATCCCGGTATTACTGTATTCCCAAACTGAACTAAATCAGTTATAATGAGCTCGTATGTATGAAGTCAACTTTACATTGATTGGGTACTACCCAGGATATTATCCTAACGAGAGTTGGGGGTCGCTTGTCTATTCTCGCGAGACCCCTCGAGTTAGCGCTGACTCGGTATCCCATTTAGTTCTCTTCTCATCGCATGTTGAGAGGTCATGGTAATTTGGCTCATACTATAAAGTGGGTACGTGATTCACATCGCTTGGGATTATATTATGAATTTTGATATCAAACCCTTCATTTTGTATATATCGACAACATCAGCTAGCTTCTATATTAAAAAGTTTTAGATACATTAAAATTGCATCTCTTTTTAAAATTATATCTTTTCTTATATTTATATGATTTTTTTGATGCCGGACTCTGTGCGGTAAATAGCTCTATATACGTATACAAGCTTTTGCCCGCGGCTTCGCTCACGTTAAGTTCAATTTTTGATTTGGTAACTTGTAACTACAAAGGTTGAAAAATGTCTTATTGCAAATAAAAAAATATGAACGTAAATGAAATAAAAAATCAGAAACTTTTATAAAAATTTTCATCATCTTTTGATGCCTTTGTAGCTGGGATTTTCAAAATTTATTAAACATGTATTTCTTTATTTTTAAACGGAAACCTAAATTCAAAGTTTAATGGATGTAACTTGAAAAATAAATTGATAAATGAAGGATTTAATACAAACTTTACAGCTGCATGTGTCGTAGAAATAATACAACAATATTAATAGCAGTTCGATCTTATAAATGTGAAGTTGCTTAGCGATTCCGGACAAATGAGTATTTTTGTACTAAATTAATGATAAAATACTAATAAGCAACGTGTTGTCTTCATCCGTAGCATATTTAAATGAGTTCTGAGCGTAGCTTTAATAATGTCTATAGAGATTGAGAGCCGGTAACGCCTCTATATATTTAGCACATCTTTGATGGATATTGCTTTTTACTATGCATGTTTTGGTAAGCTTTTGGATGCCTTTTAAATTCACTTAACCCCGTCGTTTTCCATCACAAATATTGACTGCTAGTACACTTCATTCGCTGCCTTATTGGTATCATGGTAGCTGATCCTTTGAAAATACATTTCCCAGCTCCTTTACATCGGCGCTGAGCAAATATAGCAAGCCTTGAAGCCTTCAGAGCTTCCTTTGTAATGTTCAAGACCGGAGACTGTGAATAGAGCGATATTCTGAAATGTTTCAAAGCAGATTGCAAATAAGTACAGAGGTCCTTATAACGACAGCGGACCGTGAATAGGAGAATTTATAACTTTGTCAATGCGAGGATCTTCGTTCATAAGACGTACGTACGAGTAAGTAACTGATACTCAGCGACATAAGTGTTTATTTATACAACATGTAAATGATTACCGAAATAATTGATAAACTACTACCGGAGGTATCTTTGCATCGTTAGAGTCCATGTATAACTGAAGTGTATCGAAAATGCAACCGTATCTATATCAAAATACCCACCAGCTGAATGTCATGAACATTGATCTGTGGGTTTGTTCCGTATAGGCTCCGAAACGGCTAGACCGATTTTAATGAAACTTTCAGAGAATCTACGGATTGACTTGGTGAGAAATCCCGTAAAGTTTGGTGACGATCGGAGCACTCCTATTTTTGAACTGTCAAACTGTCAAATACAGCTTTTATTTACTATGATGATATTCTATTGTTGGGTGTAAATGGGTGTAGATAATGATCTTCACCCGCTCGAGAAGAGAATAGAAGAGAATGAATACGGAGATAAATAAATGATTTAATATATTATGAGACTTAAATTAAAAATTTAATGATATTAATAAAATAATATTTATTAATAAAATAATAATTATTAGCATATTTGTAAAAAACCTTATCAATTGAATAAAATATCTGGCCAATATAAATTTATAGTTATCAAAAGTTTAATTATTTAACAACTATATAAAATTTTTGTAGCTGCTAACATTGCCATCGTTTTTACTGAAAGAAATCAGATGCATCCCTGTAAATGCAAAATCCTGTCACTTTATTAGGTACCCGTCGCGTAGCGTAGGTAATATGAGCGTGTCGGTCTTTTATCTTCAATAGAGTTGTAATAAGTAAAAGGTTTTGAATTCGTTTATATGGAAATAGAATATGCTTCTTTTCGCTTATGCTTTTGTTTAGTGAAACCTACTAAATAATAAGAATTTTTATAATACATTAAACTCCCCAATCATAAACTTCTATAATACGTAGTAGGTAGAAATATAATATAAAGTAAATGATAAAACCCTGGCAGGGGTGGTTAGTGGGAAACTAAGACAGTTTCTTGCAATCCGCAACCTTACGTCATAGGTATTAATTACCTAATAAAACCTCGGTGAACCCACAACCCCACCGTAACGTAACGTTACATTTAGTAGCAAACATAAGAATGCAAAATATTTCTTAGTTACCAAAAATTCACTCCTTTACCGATTGCTAGGCTTTTTTGCAGAAACACGATTTGCCAAGTTATCCTACGACAAACATCATGTTATAGCATCCTTTACCCTTTCTAATGGATTCAACCGGAAGCATGTTGGGGCGATCTTAAGACGTTACCACACTAAGCTTATGTTGTGGCGATATTAAGATGCGAACACACTAAGTAGGTAATTCTCTCGTAGCTTAGCGTGAGCGATTTGGTGCTTGTTGCAAATTTCAATGCGGTAAATTAAGATGACGCCGTAGAGTCAGACTAAGAGTTGTGTAAAAATGTCAAATCAGTCGACAAATTATCGAGTTTTGCAGTGAAAAAAAAATAAGGGGGAATAAGGTTCAAAGTCAGCGTTTCTCTGAGTTTAATTTAATCACACCACCTGTTTCACGTTTTTTTAAGTGCGCAGATTAAATTATCTTGTGTTTTTTTAACCTATTAAGAGGGAAAATGTGACTGTAAATGGTTCGTGTTATATAACAAGGTAGCTGCTTCGCCAGTTCTTACTTTGGCTGGAACATTGTCTCAACACTACCGCGTTTTTAGATTTAAAAAATCCCAGAGAAAATTGTTCCCAAACACTTATTCAATTCTCGACAACCGCTAAACCGGAACCTACAATAAAACCTTTTATGCGTAAAAAGAATGGATACGCACAATCAAGATTAGGAAACCTTTTTTCCTCCATACAGTATTTTTTATATCGTATTGTGTTACACGAGAAATGAAAATGTTACCTTCGTTATTTCGTGTCATAAAACCGGACTGGCAATTTACTCGGCAGTGGTGAGTTTTGGGTTCGTCCTGATCGTTCCTTCCAGTTCATTGTCTTATCCGACCCGCTCCATCAATCATGCCCGGGTCGGCCGCGGGACCATCCGGACAAACGAATATCATGATATATGTGCGTAGTATAATGTCAGATGTGAAATGTCTTTCATAAAGATATGTAATTTTGTAAAACTTTTCGTTAAATGTTGGTAGGGTTATATTTTATTACACTACAAGCTAGCTCTTGACTGCAATCTCACCTAGTGGTAAGTGATGATGCAGTCTAAGATGGCAGCAGGCTAATCTTACATCATACCGGAACGTTTAGCGGCACATCTTTTTCGGTAGGGTGGTAACTAGCAACGGCCGAAGCCCCCTACTAGGCTAGATGAAAAAAATGCGGACACAATAAATTCCCAAGTCCCCCCAGCGGGGAATCAAACCAAGGACCTCCAAAGTAAAAACCACAGTGCACGCCGCTGTGCCAGGAGGTTGACACTAACACTAAGGTAATATAACTCTGTATTAAATATTTTACAAGTGCTAATATTATCTTGTTTTATAGACACGGACGTGTTGTGGTTGTACTTTCCTTGTTTGAGGTCATAAGCGTAGTGACAATTAACTCGGCAGTAATGAGTTTTGGGTTAGTCCGCAATTACCGTTCCTTCTAGTTCACGCTCCATCAATAATACCCGGGTAAACCACGGAGCTACCCGGAAAAACGAATATGACAGTATAACACACAGCTGTGTGTAGTGTGGTAAGGAACCATTTATAAAGGTTCATTGTATTGTAGGACTAAAAATTATATTATAGTGAGATTTTTTTACAATATAATAGAAATATTTTTTATTTAATAAATTTGAAACTATGCAGCCTAGTTTCGTGATTCATTAAATATTTTACCTAATTTGAAATGTTTGATGAACTTCCGATAGCTGTTGCATTTAATAGACGACGAAAAAAATATTTTTTTGCGCTGGTATTATAAAATCTTTAAAGATAACCAACTTCACAGGCTTTTGAGGAGTATTATGTACTGTCTCTGAGACTTTTCTGTGAAACCGAAAACAAATTGTTTATGGGTAAGCCACTGCCAAAGATTTTACTAAGAAATCAGGTACAGCCCTAACATCACATGCAAAATTAATATCATGTGACTCCTGTCACTTTATTGGTTACGCGTCGCGTAGCGTAGGTACTATGTGCGTGTCGGTCTTTATCTTTAATGGGGTTGTCATAAGTAACAACTTAGAATGTTTTGAATTCTTTGTATGGAAAAATAAATATGCTTCTTTTGATTTAATATTCCAGCGTGATTCCTTGTGAAATATACTTATGAATCCTTCAACTTTCGTAATTCGGTTACACCGTTGTATAAATCATCAAATGACCTTAAAGCGAGTTACGACATATCGGCTATAAGTTCTCGAAGAATAAGAGAGTCTGCAAGTCCACTTGCGTGCAATATGAGGAGTGTGCAATAGTATGTGCAATATACAAAAGAGATAAACCTGCTGAAACGATCATAAATACTCATCAAACGTAACGAAAAAAATAATTGTATACTTCTTCAAAGAAAATTACTTAGAGTACTCTGAGTAATCACAGATAGGAAGCCAAAGCGGTCGAACTTAATAAAAAATATCCATCCATTTGCGTGAGGGGTTCGAAATATGTAATTATTATTAGTAGATACAGCGAAATTCCATTAATAACTAATTTCTGTCCTGTTCGATTTGGGAATACAACTGGAGGTTATCAATGTGCACATAATAATATAATATGTACGTGTATCGGCATTATTAATTGTGTTTGTGTACATAACTAGAGCAAATAATATTCTCTCCACTATTATTGTATGAATGCTGTAAGTAAAGTTCATAACGATTGTTATCATGAGAATTCAATTACTGATATTAATCTATAAATAGCATGTGTACATATTTTCAGTATATCAGCCGACCAAATGCGCAAATTGAATGCACACATGTCACCTTAATTTTGCAAGTTCCTTTTTATTCTTTTATAGTTAAATCAAGTCAAATATTTCTTTACACATTTAACTTTTGATGCGTACATTACATGTAAATTATGACATAGAAGTGAGTTGATGGCGATAACTAAATTCGTCATCTAAAGCTATGGCTACGAGGGTACCAGATACGCCCTTGTCTAAGAAGAAGCCCACAAAAAACTTATCCGGTTGTTTCTTTTGTTATCACCATCTCACATTGTCATTTTAAACTATTTAATTGTATTAAACCAATTCCCATTAGTTTTTAGGTTTTACAGTAACAATAGATATTTACGTGGCTTCGTATTGGCATATAATTCTTTGACGGCAGGTTGGGGACTAGTTAAAAAGTCTCTCATTAGACCATAGTATTAGTAAAGTAGCGATTTTGCTGCAATAACAATAGACGTGAGTAAAAATGTAGTCTAAGTTAACGAACATTGCGATATCATATCTTTAAGATGCGACGCGACGAGAAAATTTCTTGGGGCAACAATTGTTTATTCTAGACTAACTCGCAATTGTCCTCCACATTTATTACGTGATTTTACAAATTCCATGGGAACCATTGGTTTCCTTGGCCTCGTTACTCTCTGATCTTTTAATTAACTCTATGCCAAAATTCCAGTTGATCGGTTGCCTTTATCAGTTGTGAAGGAATGACAAAGAAACCAGCAAACACACTTTCTCATACATCATATTAATAAGATGTTTGTAACGCTATACGCCGAATAAATAAGATATCGTTTGTTGCTCGCAAGCTTTGTTACCGCATTTATGAAATCCTCTCATCTTAACGTTCTTAACCGCTTTGTTGCCGTAACGCAGTTACGCGACCCCGTTTCATCTCCGGCTCTACGCTTAATAGAGTTAAAATTAAACATTCCTCAACTATATGGCAATATGAAAAACACGTTTGTTTTTAAAATGCCTAAGGACGTTTAAAGTCGGTTTCCTACAACTTTATGTTACTTAAGATTTTTCTTTTTTTAATACTTCATTATTCACTCACCACTCTCATAAAGAAGAGAGAATTAGATAATAGAAGAGAGAGACTTACATCATAGACCGACTACGCTGCTCTAATGTTGGTTGGCGGACTTTAACGATTATTCAACTCTTTTTTTAAATTATTCCCAAACTACTCTCGTATAGGAGTTAGAGGCTTAGAGCATAGACCGACTACGCTGCTTGAATGGGGATTAACAGATTTTTTTAACGAACGAATGTATATTCCACTCTCCACTTTTCTTTTTACCAGCCAGTGTGGTGGACTACGGCCTTAACCCCTTCTCGTTGTGGGAGGCCCCTGCTCTGCAATGAGTTGATATGATGATGATAAGAGATGAGGCTTTTGTCTAGCTGTCGGTTAAAGAGAGAATCTTTACGGGGAAACCATTTTGCTAGAAGGCAATGACTCGTTATGATATATATAATGCTTATTACCTTTCTTAGTGGAAATAATATTCTTTGGTTCATTATTAACCGTAATCTATTATTGAATACGTACCTAGCTTGCAATTAAAGGGTTATATCCCAAGGAGTAAGTAAGTAAGCTACTAGTATTTTCATCAATAGCCTATACAGTCTTGGATTATGGATAGAAGCAGGCGTTACTTTGCGGAAATCCATAATATATTATGAAAATTAAGCTTATTTTGCTATACTCCGCGAACAGTAGGAGAATCTGTATGATGTAATTTATAATTTCTTCAATCCGTATACTCCACACCAAACAGATCCTCGGCAATGTAGGGTACATTACTACGCACGTTTCGCTCCGAAACCGGAGCATCCTCAGAAGATGTTGACTTTAAAATGAATAATTGTTAAGATCATCATCAGTGGATTGTTTATACAGTCCACTGATGTAAGTCCACTCTTACAGTAGCTTCGCAATATATTTATAAAAATATAGTCTTTGTGAGACAAAATATTACTCTTTATAAACAAAAAGCTGAAATAACAATCGACTTACCAGAACCGGACATAAATTAGTAATATCTGCATATCGTCTGCGAAAGGTGCAAAACTCCTATGTGGGGTCGAGTATCCGCTTTTACAACATGATTCCTAAATAAATTGTTGACCTACCAATGCATACATTTAAAAAATGTGTAAAAACGCATCTAGTACAGCGAGGTTACTATACATTTTATAAATTCCTTAACGACAAGGTAGATTGGAAGCTGCCAGCCTCGCTCTCATCTCCCGCAAGATAGAAAAATGATTGTAAATTTTGATGTTGGAAAAGAGCAACTACGGAGTTTCTTGCGGAATCGTCTGGGTAGAATTTGCTTTCCGAACCGTTGGTAGAGTCAATACAAACATACATACTTGACGTTTCAAAAGTGCTTGTAAAGTAGGCCTACTTGAAATAAATGAATTTGATGGACTAAAGGCCTCTCCCAACGCGGGATTGTTGGCCCATAATCAAAAGGCTGGGCTGACGAGTTGGTGATCAAAGTAGGTGTTGTAGTCGTCGCACAGGGGACATCGGTTGTTCTTTGATTCCTGTGGTACACGAAATAACTAGTATATTGCCGACGTTAAACTATATACTTACGTTCAGTGGCGTGCACAGGGCTTTTGACCAGATAATAATAATAAGTTTATTTCAATTAACAGTTACACAGTAAATTAAAAATAGTACAAAATAAGGCAAACATAAGGTAATGTGTATCATGAAACCCAAATTCGATAATACTGCTATAGTGCAAGACTGAGTCGCAGTTATTATCGCCCATCTCTGGACCGACAACCGTACACTTAAATCAAATATAGTGAGATGAATAAAAATAGAATCCTAAAAACCTTTTGAATTAAATTCAATTGAAAGCATTGATAAACGCATTTTTTTTTTTGTTTTTCTTTTTCTACATTTATATAGATACTGGATGTATTTATAATTTTTTTTTTTCTAATATAATTAATTGTACTGATATTATTGTACTGATAGATGGCATAAAATGGAAAAATTGTCCTCCTATACGAGTAATATAAAAATTTTAGAGTAGGCAGTGCTTTTGTGCGCATATGCAGTGCACGCCGCGGCTTACGTTCGAACGACACATAAACAAAAAGCGAGTTACCGCCAACAGCGAAACAAACCTAATCTTGAAGTTACGAGTATTTCCCCACCGCTACGAAATGCTACAATGTAGCGCTACAATACGCGGTTTGTAATACAAAGCTGCGAAGAGCTTATGGGCTTAGTGTGGTCAGGTCAAGGGTAAAGCTTTCCCGGTAATACCAAAAGTATCGACCCTTGTAAGTTGAACCAAACGAATGTATGATGTCAAAGTTAAAGGCATAATGTCAAAGACAAAGTCAAAAATTCATTTTTAATCAGGTAGGCCAATAGACGCACTTATGATGCGTACATTACATAATATATGTGTACACGGTAGTGAGATGATGGCGACAACCATATTCGTAAACTTAAAATTTAAGCTACGAGGGTTCCAAACGAGTCCTGGTCTAAAAAGAAGCCCACGACAAACTTAGCCGGGTGCTCTTTTTTGTTATCACCATCTCGCGTTGTCATTTAAAATTATAAGAAGAGCGACCTGGTTAAAGCAATAAATAACTCCCAAGCTTTTTTATCGTTGGAGTGATATGACGTAGTCCTTTAAACCTACAAACAGTTTTTTTCGCGACTAAGTTTAATAGTACAGATTTATTATATTACAGTCTTAGGCGGGGTCTTTGAACCGAGTAATTAGTGCTACAATTTGTCTTTGTGGGAGGCTTCGGCTGCGGCTAGTTACTACCCTACCAACAAAGACGTGAAGAAGCGATTTAGCGTTCCGCTACGATGTCGCATAGAAAACCATTAGGAGTTTGGCCTTAATAAAACTGCCATACTTCTTTACAGGTTAGCCCGCTACCATCTCAGACTGCATCATTACTTAACATCAGGTCAGATTGCAGTGTAGGGCTAACTTGCAGTGGAATAAAAAAATAAAATAAAATCATTGTAACAAACATAACATACTTTTCATCATTAAATAAATTTTACACAGGCGCGCCCTACTGTTCTAAAAGAACCTCTCAAACGGGATCACCACGTTCACATAGTACGTAATATCGATGGCGCGGGTCGAGAGGGGAAATTGAGAGGTTACCCGGCTTGACCCAAATGCACCTTTCCGGCGCCTTGTCTTATCCGCCATACATCATCCGAGATAGAAACTACCGCCCGCACACGCTAACAAAAATGCTTTGTAAAATTGAATCTAGCCAACGAATTTTTCCTTTAGGAGTGATCCAATGGTTGATAGTAAATCTTGCGCTATATAAAGGTGTTTATCAACTGCCTTTTTCGTTTAGCGGTTGGCATGTTTAGCTATGGATTACGAGGGCTTGGGTTCGTATTCCGGGTCGGGTCAAGAGTAACTGCCAAAAGGTACGGGCCAATTATAAGGTATAGTGTTTTTTTTCTGTTAAAGGAGCCTGGTTTAAGTTACAAGTCTGCAGTTAGGAAATGGGCAGCCCCGTGCTTACCGTTACAAACTTATATGACAATCATAGGTTTTAAGAAGAGAAGAGAGGTTTTTCATATGTATTATACATAGCCGATTGGCGTAGTGGGCAGCGACCCTGCTTTCTCATTCCAATGCCGTGGGTTCGATTCCCACAACTGGAAAATGTTAATGTGATGAACTTGAATGTTTTTAGTGTCTGGGTTTATAATGTATATTATAAGTATTTATGTATCATAGTCATAATAAAATTACAATAGTACCCATAACACAAGCTACTCTTACTTTGGGTTTAGATTAGTTATTTATTTATGAGGTAAATAGAAAGAAAGAAAACATATTTTTTTGTTTTACATTATTTAACTCTAGTAATATACAAAGGAATAAAGCAATAATTTAATTTAAAAAGAATCAAACTAAAGCTTTGGGAACTCCTTGTTCTGTCGCTATTAGTATTGACTACAAAAATCTTAGCAACCGATCGTTTGAAGTCACAAAATATTTGATATTTTCTAAGTTCAAGCGTTGCATAATTTTGTTTATATAGACGTGACGTCATGATTTTGAATTCGGCGTTTCACCTGTCATGGCGGATCGCTAGATTTTGCAGTTTTGTTATTGAAAATAAATACCAATCACCGTTCAAATATTAATAAGAATACATCATTAGATAAATAAAATATTTTAGCGATTCATTTTTACCACGATCATGCTTATTGCAGACGGAGCCGTGAAAAATTGCTAGTAACAAATAAAGTCCGAATTATAATACAGAACACTATTAAGTTCATTCATTCGCAATTTTATTACGCGGGTAACATGCATTACAAAAGGGTCGTGACGTATCTATCATAACATACGGCGGGAGAGATAATGACTCGCAAAGGTTGGTCCGGGCGCGACCGAGCGACCTCCCAATTTCCTCCATTGTACGACTTTATAACACCATCTACATGACAATGATAGTTGGAGAGATATATATCTCGCGCGTGAAACTCCTTATGTTCAAGCTGGAAGCACAAAGTGTTTATTTATGATGCATTAGTATGCCATTTAATAGTAATTAGTCATAATGTAGTGATACAGATAGTGTACCCACTCTATCTTATAGAATGGATAAATCTTGGCGACACATCTATCACGACTCATCGAGCTAGATAATGACTAAGGTCTGAACTCGGTAGGAAGAACTCCCAATTCCCTCAAGTAAACTACTGTTTTCGACAACTGCATGACATGTGGTATGTATGTGAGATATAATATACCTCTTGTACACCTCATTTTATGCTCAAGCTGAATTTGTCTCTTTTTGATTTTGAGGCATTAGAAAGTCGCCTGGAGCTAGTCATATGTATTTGCTCAAATGACAATTTACGCGCAAAAGGGTATTCTATGAGATCAAATTACTGCCGACAACTACGTATTTGGTCTTTATTTTAAACACCACTAAAATTTTGCACACGTTAATTTTACAGAAGCATTACGTCATCAAAGTACTGAGTGTAAATAAATACGGTATACTCATATATTATATAGCGGGTATAAAGGTAAGCGTTCACGGTGACCGGATAAACGCAAAATTGCATTGCAAATGTAATCCTATTGTATTGCGATGCGCCCTGCCTGTAGTGTGACATATCAGTTTATACAAAATGTATAAAAGTGATGACAGCGAAGTTCAATGAACCTCAGTGTCGACATCCCGTAGCCCGTCTCCGTAAAGCAAGCAACAGGTCAGGAAAGATTTATGAAAAACTAAAATTAACGTTTGTATATAGTAGTAACATTTCGATATATTGCAAAATATGGAAGATAATCATATAAACTTTCTTCTTTAGTTTCAGCAATTGCGGTTGCGGTTCGGCCCCGTGTGCGCTAACTATAACGATATTATACACCCAGTTACAACTGAAATCAAATATTTGATTCGGCTCGACCATGTTTGTTTTAATAAAGGTAATCAAACCGGGTTTTAATAAAATATACATTCCGGGAATTGATCGGAATTGTAAAGGTGTTTCACAATGAATTGGAATAAAGCTTTATTATTGAAGAGCTGCTTTGTTGGTTTATTAATTAGCGTATATGACTGCAGATCACGTGTTTCTCTGGATTCGGTTCCCAGGTTGGGACAAACTTTGTTGGGCATTTAATTTTTCTGCTAGGAACTTCTTCGTACCAGCGCAGAGTTAGCACATGGGCAGTGGCGTGCATAGAGGGTATGCCGAGGGTATGCAGATAATATAAAATGAAGAAAATCTCCAGTACGAGTTATAAAAAACTTAAGGATAGGCATTGTAAGAGTTATAAAATGCATACCCGTAAGTATGTATAAATAGTACTGGAGGTTTTCTTAATTTTATATCATCTGCATACTCTGTGCATACACTCTATGCACGCCACTGCACATGGGCGTTTTTTCTTTTTAAAGTCTTCAGTTCCAGTCATTGTCACTAAAATGTGACAATAATCGTTAGAGAACGGCAATTCTTATTGTAGCAGGTTCGTCAGATCTAAGCTCAAATCGGAGTTTCTATAACTATTTCTTTTTTAGATTATTTAACCAAAGTTGTAATATGTTATCTTTTAAAGCCTATACTTTATTACTTTGGACTTATTGAGACGCATCTAAGATGCAGTTCGGTAGTTCATCAGTCAAATATAGATTATTCCGTAGTGAGAACAGACCCTTAATATTAATAGACGTTATCAGAAAACTCCCAGGTTTCAGACTTGGAAGCCAGCAATTAGTCTCGAGGGTGTAATCTTCTATTGATTTTAGATCTGAAGTAGGGCAACCATATTTTTGAAATTTCTTGTTTATTTCTATCTCAAGAACAAATATGTTTCATATATTATTAAACGGTTTTAATTAAAATTCTCGCCATGCTACGTTAGACCTCCTCCTAATTCAAACCGATGGCAATGTTCAAGTAACATATTTTTACATTGGTGCCATTTGAATTTAGTAAGGAATTTGATGGATGGTTGTGTAATGAACACTAATCTTTTTCAGCATCGGTGTGTTTATCTGTTTGTTATAATTATTTATGTATATTAATCATAAAAATATTCAACAGTCATCTTAGTACCCATAGCACAAGCTACGCTTACTTTGGGGCTAGATGGCTATGTGTGTATTGTCGAAGTATATCTATTTACATATTTATAACTAAATTTTGTTAATATATTTTATAGCATAGTAACTCAGAAAAAAAAAATAACTCTCATTGTTGTTCTTTTTTATACCTATATTTCTCACTTTATTTTTTGTAGACTATCACATTTTCTACATTCCTCTGTGCTTAGAAATTAACGAATGTAATATTTTTTTTAGTTTTTAAATTTTGAGTAAAAAATACTTAAAACGAGGATGATTGACGATGGTCACCCTACCGTTGAGGCAGTCAGTCAACGGCTTAGTCCCGTGAGGCTCCCTATATTAATGAAGACGAAAGGGTTGAGGCGGGACCCGGCTGAGACTTGGGGGTATATTACAAACTTTCCTGGATAACTATCCGTGTTTCACGGCCCGATTGAGATATTACAGCTTATGTTCTTTTGTTAATAGTCTGCTTATACACTAGCTCTTTGGTATTATGTAGGGAGGGCAGGAAAATCTATACGATGCAATATATATCTATACAAGTGGTGATAGCTCAGTGGGTTCTAGTAGTGGGACCGGGTTCAATCCCCGACATGCACTTATATCTTTTCAGAGTTATGTGCGTTTTCAATTTAAGCAATCAAAATATCACTTGCTTTAATGGTGAGGAAGACTGCATGCTTGAGAATTGTCCATAATATTCTCAAAGGCGTGTGATGTATACCAATGCGCACTTGGCCAGCGGGTGGAGACCCGTGCCCTGTAGTGGGTCGGTAATGGGTTTATATTGATGAAATCGTATCGATATTAAAAATTAATATTGCTAACGATTTCACACAGTGTTAATGTTTATAATGTTCAGTGAAAATTACACTGGTAAATCTTTGAACTCAGTAAACCTTTTTAATCCAGTTTCGAACCCGGAACTTAGTTTATAAGCGTACACAACTGAGTCAAAGTCGTCAACAGTGTCATGCGATTTTGCCCAAAACTACTTAATCTGGGATATTCTGGAGGATATAATTGACGCGAACCGGGTTTAAGAATTCGGATTATGCCGAAGGGATACGGCCCCTATCATTATTTGCATCGAAATTCCGTCCTAATAAACTATCGGCATTTCAACCCTACATTTTACGTTAGGTACCTACCCCATGACCAATTTCTGAGCTACAAATTTCAAACGAAATTTCGAGAACAATAAAGAAGATTCTGGTATTTTCTACACACCCTTTTTCGTGTATTGAAAATCATTATTAAACTTTAAGGTACTAGTACTATTGCCCTACTTAAGGCTGTACATTAAGGCTGTGTCCCCGGTAGGCAAACTCTTAGCGGCCGACTGAGTGAGCCGCTAAGTGGCGAACTGAAATAATTCGAGTTAGCTGCAAACTCAGATCAATTTTCGTGCGTCGCAAGCAAACTATTATGAGTTAGCCGCTTATTTAGGTCGACCGACTGAATTTTCACTTTACTATTGTTATACGAAGGGTGTGATTGTGTGACGATGGATATTTTTGAAGTGATTGGTATCTTAGAGGCACTGAAAGAGGATAATGAGGATTAAAGAGGATAGGTCGACAGCTTCGTTCCAACTGTCCGAATGAACAGTTTGCGGTTTGCGGACTCACAACGGCAATCGCATCAATGTACGCATCAAAAGT
Organism: Pararge aegeria; assembly: GCF_905163445.1. Classification (NCBI taxonomy): domain Eukaryota; kingdom Metazoa; phylum Arthropoda; class Insecta; order Lepidoptera; family Nymphalidae; genus Pararge; species Pararge aegeria. The sequence goes on along the minus strand of NC_053190.1, from coordinate 15,879,977 downwards.
GCCACCTATGGGCCTACTTGAATAAAGATATTTTTGACTTTGACTTTGTCTTTGAACAATCCTATCGCCGCAGCCGACTGCTACCGGTTTTGCTGTAAGTCGGCCACTAACTGAGACAGTCGGCGCACGTGACGCCGCAAACTGCGTACAGTGAGCGCAAAACTGGCTAACTATGGACACTCCATTTCAAATATATGGAAGGGCGTACTAAACCGATAAGCCGCAAACTCAGTTGGCCGCTAACAGTTTGCCTACTGGGGACACAGTCTAAGGGTATACGGTGAAAGAACAGGCACGTGACGCCTACCTACCTATTACCTACCTTACCAAGATTCAGGTTGATGGACACTGGGCGGCATGATATAAAACTTGTTCCTTGCATGCCATGCGAAGTGTTGCTCTGTTAATAGGTGATGGTCTTTTCATTGACCATAATGATTTGTTTTTTGCACTGTCAAGTTCATTTTGACTTAAGAGGTATAGAGCACTGTTGCTCCAGTTTTAAACACATGTTCATGATAATAATTTCGAGATTAAGGAATCTAACACACAGATAGAATGTAATCAAACTTAATAAATTTGACTGCTTCTTTGTTTTTTTTTATAACTTTAATGGACTAGTGCTTGACCATAATCACTTGACGGAAAATGTAGATGCCTAAGACAGGATTTCATTGTTTATATTTAACAAGCGTACCCAGCCCGCTTCGCCGGGTTAGATTTTGCTTTATTTTATTTAAGCAATAACCTTACATCATTAAATTTTTAATTTCAATCTTCAATTTTTAATTTACAAATTCTAAATCATTTATTTCTCTCCGTATTCATTGTCTTCTATTCTCTTTTCGAGTGGGTGAAGATCATTATCTACACCCATGTATACCCAACAATAGAATATCATCATCGTAAATAAAAGCTGTTTTTTTACAGTTTTACATTTTAAAAATAGGAGTGCTCCGATCGTTACCAAACTGTACAGGATTACTCGCCAGGTCATTTCGAAGATTCCCTGAAAGTTTCATTGAAATTGGTCCAGCCGTTTCGGAGCCTATACGGAACATACCCACACACTTTCTCTTTTATATATATAGATAGATAGATAGATAGATGAAAAGATTCAGAACACTAATTTTATTAAATTGCTTTTAAGCATTCCGAAATTCTGTAAAACACATGCCTTCTCGAGTGTATGCTCGCCCCTTACGCTGAGCTATTAGATATAAGTGCTTTTATGTACAACTTTAAGTCTTTCCCAAGTACATGAACTTACTTTTCTTTCCAAGATAAAGTTCCAGACAGTATGAAAAGTAAAAGTAAAAAAGTCCAATAAATAAAAAACTTGAACCGTAGGTATGTACTTTATTAACTAGAAGTCGCACAACTTCTTTCTTATATAAGTTTAAAACGTTAAGCGATAGAGATTGTTAACCTAGAAAGTATTTAAAAAGAGTTTTTAAACTATAATGCTGATGTACTTATCACTACGGCTTTGTATGCTTCAATTAGATATTGTTGAATAAGTATCGACGACGACGACGACGACGACGACGACGACGAGGACGACGACGACGAGGACGACAACGACTACGATGACGGCGACGACGACGACAACAACTACGATGACGGCGACGACCACGAAGACAATGACGACTATGACGAAGGTGACAGCGATGGCGATGATAACGATGATAAAGAAGAAAAAACATTAAATCTCGTGTACCCGCTTTTGAACAGCTTAGTGGTGTTATAAATGTACTACATCAGGGCATAAACTCTACTCTATCACAAGAGAGGTATTATTATTATTACACCTCTTGTGATATTGCAATATTTAAAGTATACATACCTCTCTATTGAATTTATATACTAGCATGACGAAAACTTTAATTTTCAGCCGTTTTGACTCAAGAGGTTTTGGTTGTCAGTCAATAACCCTTTTATAGTTAGAGTAGATTAAACAAGTTAACCTAATGAAGTTACGAAATATATTCCATTCAATAATACAATTTATAGGGCTCCAATCTCAGAAACACCAAAGTACTTTAATACATATTAATTACTCCAATGTACTCAGCGTTCGCAACATGTGGCTCTTCGTATATACTCGTATTTTCAAACGGCTTTAAGTTTCAAGGAACAATCAGGGTTGCCACCTTGTCATAAAATACATCTGCATTCATAATTATTTATTTATTTATTAGCTTTTCAAGGGAAACAGACAGTACTATTATAGATAAAAGTAATGCATTTTTTTATATCACATAAACCAATGAAGTTTTCACAACTTAGTTATAATAAACGATAACATTAACGACAATTGCTTAGGAATTAAGTACCAAGCGAAAATTAAACAATTATAATCTGACTGTATCATTATGTATATCAATTATTATTACTAATATATGTGTATTATTAATAGTATAAAAATGCCTATTTGTGTATTTGTTAATGTAAGTTTATTTTATTTTGTGCAACATCCACTTTCCACGTTTTTATCGGCATCGTTTTTCCTTTATTTAAGATAAGGCTTTTGTACCCTAGCTTGCGATAAGACCGCCTTTGCGCATTGTTATTCTTCTTGTATTTATGTTTTCAATTTATATTATAAATTGTGTGCAATAAAGAATTTATCTATCTATCTATCTATCTTGTATTGTTTCCTTTTTTTGTGCTATTTATAGATAGGATTTGTTTGTAGTATGGTGTAAAGGAAGCATCCTGTATAGAGTAACACAGGTGCGTTGGGGCGGCTGTATCAATTCAACTAATGCAGCAAAAAAAAAAAAATACAAACATCTGCGCCCAAATTTCTTAATGCAGAAATGTTTTTATTTTATGTCATGTATGTAAACTTTCACTATTATGAATGTTGATCAGGTTTTTCTAGATTGGATATATTTAAGGGCCTGCCGAAGAAAGGCGATAAAAAAGCACTGTGTATATAAGTTTAGTATTAGTTTTGTAAAAAAATACATTGTATAGATTATTTTTTAAATATTTCGTAATCGGGCGGTTGGCAACCCTAATAATAACAAGTTACATTATAAAGGCGCCGGTGGGAGCCGTAAGTGCCGGGTTCAGTGCGCTTCATATATCGATATCGGAAGCCTGGCTATTAAAGTTATTGGCAAGGGATTCGAACCCGCACCCCCTCGCGACGTTAATGGCTAAGTAGGTAATGAAGAGGTTTTAAAATAAACCACGATAACGAGCGTAGGTGTCCATTTTAATGAGATTTACTCCAGAATTTATAAATGGTTGTTAATAACTAAGAAAGCAGCATAGAGTTTATGAAATAAACAAAAGCAAACAAAATAAGTGGCTATTCAATTCAATGTTTCAATTCTTTTCGAGTTCAATGTTGTCTACTCTATGGTATTTTATGAATAGACGTTAATTGCTGAGTACATAACAAAGAGTTTTATGTAATAAACAAAGATAAAACGTTATAGGTGCCCAACTAATTATTATGGTTTTTATATTCGGTGTTTCCCACTCTATTTGTATATTATATTTTATAAATAACTAGCGTACCAAGGCCGCTTCGCTGGGCTAGATTTTGCTTTATTTTATTTAAACAATAAACTTACATCATTGAATTTTTAATTTAAGTCTCATAACATATTAAATCATTCATTTCTCTCCGTATTCATTCTCTTCTATTCTCTTCTCGAGCGGGTAAAGATCATTATCTACACCCATGTACACCCAACAATAGAATATCATCATAGTAAATAAAAGCTGTATTTAACAGTTTGACAGTTCAAAAATAGGAGTGCAACGATCGTCACCAAACTTTACAGGATTACTCGCCAGGTCAATCAGGAGATTCCCTGAAAGTTTCATTGAAATCGGTCCAGCCGTTTTGGAGCCTATACGGAACATACCCACACACTTTCTCTTTTATATATATAGATAGATGTAATTAGCTAAGAATGCAAAGTGTAAGATTCAATATCTGAAAAACTTTACTCTGTGACATTTCATTACTCATCAATTTTAAAAGAACTATGGCAAAATGTGAAGCGGTGACAGCCCAGCGGGAAGGAGCTCGACTTCTCTTACGGGGGGCCGAGTTCGAATCCTAGCATCTAGACCGAATCTATGTGCTTTTTAAGTAATTAAAATATCAACGGTGAAGGAAAACATCGTGAGGAAATCTGCTCGCCTGAGAGTTCTCGATAATGTTCTCAAAGGTGTGTGGAGTCCACCAATCCGCACTGGGCGAGCGTGGTGGACTACGGCCTTAAACCATTCTCATTGTGGGAGGAGACCCGTGCCATGTAGTGGGCCGGCAATAGGTTGAAACGCTGAAGGCAAACGTCTTGTAAAAAAACTGTCTGTTTGTCTGGCCAGTAAAGTATAAACGATTTTCAGAACAAACAGATTTTGGTGCAATTTTTACAGAACCTCCCAGTAATGGAGAAATAAAACTTTGCAAGGAGGCTTCTGAGCTACTATCATGAAAAACGGGATACAACAGAGACTTGGTACGGACGAAAGCAATGGTAGAAGTAGATAGAAGTTACATTAATAATTATTATTGACGGTCGATTGGCGCAGTGGGCAGCAACCCTGCTTTCGGATTCCAAGACCGTGGGTTCGATTCCCACAACTGGAAAATGTTAGTGTGATGAACATGAATGTTTTTCAGTGTCTGGGTGTTTATATGTATATTATAAGTATTTATGTATATTGTTCAATAAAAATATTCATCAGTCATATTAGTCCCCATAACACAAGCTACGCCGTATTATATTTATTTATTTATTTATTTATTATTATTATATTGTTATTTATTATTGACAGTATGACTTTCCAAGCTGTCACAAGATATTAATGCATAAATCGAAGATTCGCTTAGTTAATAAATTTAAAATCGCACGACAAGTAGTTATCGTCATAAATTGTTACAGATATATAACTGCCAACGTAAAATTACATTTGTTTGTTTTTAGTGTATTTAATTTTTATTAAGTAACCTAATTTTAAGGTTTTTTTTTTTTATTTTTGATAGTTTAAGTCCTCACACGTCCTTACACGCTACACAAAAACATATCAAATGTTTTTGTGTAGCGTGTACTCTAAATGTTAGTTCCTTTGTGTTGTTTTTTTTCCAAATAAAAGATTTATTAGCAGACCTTTCGGTACATTGTAAGTTTAAAATTCGATACGATGTTAAAATGTCGTGGGAGGTTAGAGTGCGCACGTAGAAACTAGTAAACGATTCTACGTATAATATGACATACACCCATCACGCTGCCCACATACGGGTAAGCTGATATTATGTGGTCCTATCTAGTTAGTGTAAGTGGCACTGCCGTACTAACAAGATGAAAATAAATAAAAAATGGCATTTGAGTTGTCACTCAAATGCCATTTTTTATTTATTTATTTATTATAACTGGGACCGATATCTGAGTGATTTACGAGGCATGAGGATGGACTAATTTCCAAATTTCGAGACAGTAAAAAAAAAACAACATAAAACGTAAAAAATAAGGATCATAAAACCAAATACGCTTTCTGGATTATCGAACGATCGAACTTAGCAACTGGTGATACCTAGTCATAGTAGCTTACCACTAAGCCGATGAGTTTTAAATAATCTCATGAAGGAATAATCATCATAAAAACTGAAGCAAACCAGGTCAAATAACCTGCGAAGTGCAAAAATAACCTGACATGCTTTTTACCCCATACTATTAAAGTAATAAATCCCCGGGGATCCAAAAATCCGGTAAAAACTAATGGAGTTATTCAATTACTTAAGCCCAGGCAACATTTTTACTAATATTATCGAACATTTTAATCACGACCTAACGGATAGTTTGTGTTTGTAATATTCACTCTCACTATACATTAAGTCCTAACCTATAATGAGTATAACATTTTGTAGGATCGTAATGGTAAAGCCTTGTTGGTACGAAACACTTTTAGCATTCTCTAACTTGGATCACAAGGTACGGGATTCGAATTCTGAATTTGACCAGCTGTTATGACCATATTGTTTTATTATTTTTATAGTATAAAGGATAAGAATTACATAGTTATACTGAGTTGCAGACTATACAGAAAACAAGAGTAGTAAAAGTATTTTATGTTTAAATTATTAGTGCATTGGTGAATAGGTGTTCTCATAAATTAGATTTTTTGGACTTGTAGCGTATGTCTTGCACTTGTTATTTTACGCCTGACTGACGTTATTAGCCTTTAATAGTGTCAATTCTCAGATCGCTTCACTACACTAAATTGACAAGTCTTTAGAGATTAAATTCTCTAAACTATTCTAACCCAGGTTGGTGGGCGTTAATGACAATTATAAAATATAAGTGAGAGTAAAAAAAAATGATCCAGCTTAATACCTTATCCAAGACCACGTGTAACATAGTTAGACAAGCCGAACCAATGTTGCTAAACAAATGTATGTGTTACACTTAACAGTAATTTATTTTAAAGTCAATATCTCCTGAGGATGCTCCGGTGCCGGAGCGAAACGTGCGTAGAGTCCATATTCGAAGATCTTTTTATTGTGTGGACTGTGGAGTATATAGATTAAAGTTGTTATAAATTAAACCATACAGAATCTCCTGGTTTTTGGCAGAGAATAGCAAAGTCTGTGATTTTATTTTTTGCGAAGTCATAAATATAGATACCTAGATAGTAAAATAGTGCTGCAGCATTTTTTTTCGAAAAAAATCATTAGGTAGTACATAATCCTTGTTTCACGCAGTAACGAAACAAATGATATATTTTTATTGTTTAGCCCACAGTATAGTCAAAGAATCGAATAGTTGTGAAAACTACTTATTAGCACAGAAAAAAAAACCACCCAGACCAAGTCGCAGGCAAAGACTTAGCAGGAATAGGTAAGTACATTTAATAGCCTTTTGTTGAGGTTGAGTGTTTATATAACGTTTCTCCTTAATATTTTTCATTACCGGTCCCAATAATACCGAACATCATTTTTGGAGTACTTCCCCACTTCGATTGTTATCGAGACAATCGAATTACGGTCCCGGCATCCGGGATCTTGACTCTCTCGTTTTCAGCGGTAATTAAATTCTATTATACCGTCCAGGTCGCGGTTGTTTTTTCCAGATGAATGTACGTATTCTTTGTTCGATGTTTATTCAAAGTGTAGTATTGTATTTGAAAACATAGAAGGTCAACCTAATTCTTAAAAAAAAAATACCAAGTTATCTAGCAAGTTATTGTAAACAAAGTCGTTGAAACCATATTGAAGAAAAGGCCTTGTTAGCAGAGCGAAAATTATCTGGGTATGAGAAATCCATATACTTATTAAAAAAAAAAAATCTCGTGCTCGTAATAATTATGCCAAATCAGTCAAATAGTCACCACCCCATCTCTTCCCACGGTTATTATACCTTAGAGGTTTTATGCCCGTTTTAACTAAACCTAAGCACCATCTAATAAATATAAAAATAAATAAATCGAATATCCAATGGTTTAGGCGACGATTATAGAAAAAAAAAATAATTCACCAACTTATAAGTGATAATTATTGGTAAACTGTCGATATATGCCTAGGAATTTCCTTTGATAAGACGTTACTTATTTAGGCATTGCCTTGTTCCTCGTTCGTGAAAACGGGCATTAGTCGCCTATAATAACGGAGAACGGGCTGTGCAGAGCATGCATGGAGGCAGATGAAACACCGACTTACGTATTGCTCCGATGTAGAGGAGTAGCAGAACAACGCGCAGCATACCTTGGCTCCCCAGCATCACTCCCTGAAGCACTTGACGACCTGGGCGGCCTGCTAAGCTTCTGGAGTGAGCTCGGCTGGCTGGAGTGACTACGTACAACGGAAGGTTCCAGCCGACCAAGTATGGAGACAAGCCCAGGGAATAAAGAAGAAGAAGAAGAAGAAGAACGGAGAAAGGTTAGCAGCATCCGCTGTACTACACAATCTACTGCGATCACTAAGCCGTCTGCCCAGCGTGGTGATGATGATTTAATATGCACCCACTGACTGTTCCCAAAAACGTGCTTAAAGAAAATGATGCAATATATCATCTGCAACTGTTTTTATTGACGACTGAAATTAACCATAGTTATGCTATGAGTTACTTTGAATGCTATCCATTACTAAACTGCCATTACTACCATCTTCGGAAAGCATCACTACATAGTATCAAACAAAGGCCATATCCGCTGTCTGTCTGTCCCTATGTATGCTGAGATCTTTAAATTAAGAGGAAGGGTTCTATGTATGGTACAGGCATAATATAGAAGACAACTACTGATAGTATTAAAGGTTTCTTATGTGATGTCGTAACTAAACTCATTTCTGTGCGTTTATATTGCAAACGCTTGCTGAAACCTACGAGATAGATCAAAATGATGTCCTACAGTATTGTACAAATTAAAAAGGTCTACAAAAATGTTTCATCAAAAAAAGAAAGGTCAAGTCTAGCAATAAAGATGGGTGAATTTCATAGGTAAAGATCCTTGTTTATTTATTTAAGTATTACAAGGTATCTTACACCCTAAAGCCTTGTCGACATGTAAACAGCCTTAGTTTCATAGTTTAGCTGCTGTACCACACTATATATCTGGTGGTACAGCAGCTTTACTGGCGGAACCTTTGAACTGAATGCATTATAATTTCAAAGGTAACGCCAGCGTGATAAATAATTGAGGAGTGCCTGCACAGAGAAAAACCGTTTAATTTACTTCTATAAACGCTAAAGCAAGTACCAATTACTTCGAGATAGGAGATTTCCCGTCCCCCCGTCTAAGAGTCGGAATGTTTTTGTTTACGTAACCTGTTGCTACGTCCATAACAATTTTCATTACCGGGCGAAACGATACCGAAAAACATCCTTTTTGGCGCCATCGATTGTTACCGACACAATCGAATTACCAATTCTACCATCCGAGATCTCCCGCTTCCCTCGTGACTTCGGCGATAATTCAATTCTATTATATTATCGGGGAGTTTTCTCTGTCGATTGATTCCCGTTTTTTTTCCAGTCTGAGAGACAGTGACTTACCTTGGAGATAGATGTCAATGTGTGTATTGTATATATTTATTTATTTATTACTATTTTTTATATGAAATAATTTCCGAAAGAAGAAAGTTGACTGTTTTAGGTTTGACACTGTCTCTGTTGTTAAGCGTATTAGTTTACCTATACTATCGCATCAATCTAAAGGATAATTTCATTTAGTTATATTATCGGGCCGATTGATTCCGTTTTTTTTTTATGTGTTCTCTGAGACGCGGCAAAGTTAAATATTCTAGGAAAATTAGGATCACCTAACTTAAAAAAGCTGTGTTAAGGATAGATGTTAGCCTATTATATCGCATCATTCAAACGAATGGATCGATTTGCGGTTGCGGTTGCGATGCGGTTATTTTCATTACTGTAAATATCAGTACGTATCAGTTCTGGGTAACCTGAAATTCAGCCTCACCATCATAATACAATAAATAAACAGGAAAACGGTAAAATTACTCTGTGAGTTGGTGGTAACAAAAATAATACCCAGGTAAGTTTTATGTGGCTTCTACTAGACCAAGGCGCGTTTGTAACCCTCTTTTAAATTTAAGTGAACGAGTAGGTACATTAATTATCATTATCTATCCATAAACCAACCATTGGTATAAATGATTTTTATGCACTTTTCACACTAACTCTAACAGTTGATGGCTTGGAGGAAATTCCAACATCTGTCAGTTACCCCAATAGAAAAGGTAGTGAAAAGACTCTATCGATTAATTAACACCGTCTCTTAGCCTATTTGCTCGAATAACAAACAGGTAACGCGGTGGTCGAAGGAATTGAGGCTAAATATTTGTTAACTGGTATAGCGTTGTCGCCAGGTCTCTACTCTACATACTTATATAAACCAAATTAAAAAAAAGACAAGTCCGTTAAAATACACAAAAACACAATCAAATGTGATGATCTTTATGAATCTTACTTAGCACGGACCTCAAGCAAAGTTTTGTGCGTTTTAAGCAAACAGAATATCACTTGCTTCAACTGTGAAGAAAAACATCGTGAGGAGCTATAGTTATCACCACCCGTCTGAAAAGTTAGTAAAGTTCTGTGAAGTGCCTGATTTTCTAATGCTTGATACTTATCTTATGACAGTGTTAGAAATACAGTCACTTCCCAGGAAAACAACCTATTAGGTTTAGTAAACCCCTTTTTATGACATACTAGCTGACCCGTGCAACTTTGTCTGCACCAAATCGGTTATTACCGGAAAACACAAATAAAATGACATTTTCTAAAAATGAATCCTAGCTATATCGTTTTATCGCCCCCGAAACCCCCTGCATACTAAATTTTATGAAAATCGTTGGAGCCGATTCCGAGATTCCAATTATATATATACAAGAATTGCTCGTTTAAAGATATAAGATATGATATGCCTTAAAGGAAGTAAAAATTATTTTAAAAAAAATACAGGCCATTGGAAACAGGTACAGGTAACAAATATTCTTTATGTGTACAAATTTTCCGCAGCGCCCATCATTAAATAAATAACAAGATATCTATCCTAATATTATAACGAGGAAATATTTTTTGTTTGAACCGAATTTGCTACAAAAGTATTGGACCGATTTCGACCATTTCTTCGCCTAAGGAAAGCTTAAGTATCAAGAAGTAACATAGGCTATATTATTTATTAAAAAAAATTGCATATCCTTAAGATATGCAATTCATATTAATAATGTAACCAAAAGTCGTACTAGTAGTTAGGTAGTTAAAAAAATATTTTTTAAAACTACACCCGAATTTTTTAGTTTGTAGCGTAATGAGTTTCAATAATACACAACTTAAAAATATCTGTAGAACTACACCTAGATTAAATGCCACGCGTCTCTCAAATAAACTTTTCCTACGGAATGCTTTAAAAACAAAAACAAACGCGGACAAAGTCGCGTGCAAGAGCTAGAAAATAATAAAATTTGAGACCATTGAAAATTTGATAACTTTGAAGCTAGGCGCGTCGGTAATTTATGGAGCTAAGGGGCGCAAAACTTAGTTTTATAGCATCTTATAAAATTTGGATAATGACGCCATTGATATGGTTAATCCTAGATTTAAAGTGAGCGCGGAACAGTGTATCCATTCTCTATTATTTTTATTTGTTTTGGTATGAATACAATGTTTTCATTAATGGATAATTGATGACCCCAGAGACGCAGTTGTGATCGTTGTGTCTTAAAAATGGAAGTCCGGAGTTCGATCCCCGGCAGGAGTAATTTATAAGTTTTTTCTCGTTTTCTAAGTTTTGTCTGGTCTGATCTGGTGAAATTAACGGCCGTGGTTAGTTACCAGACTACCGGAAAAGACGTGTCGCCAACCGTAGAAACTGATTGGGGTGCCATTCCCCTAAACAGGTTAGCCCGCTATCATCTTAGACTATATAATCACTCGCTACCAGGTCAGATTGTAGTCAATGGATAACTTGAATTAAAAAAAAAAGATTAAAAATCATAAAATTATTTTTCATATTTTATTTTGTAATATCAATGTGAGGCACGTTTCAAGTTCAGACCAAAGCTTTTAAACTATTTTCTTTGTTGAATTAAACCACGTCGCCGAACAAATATTATATTACGCTTAGTTAAGATTTAAACTTTATATTATTCAATTTTTTTTTTTTTTTTTTTTTTTTTTTCTTTTTATTTTGTATTGTTGATGTTATCAGTATGTTGTAAGCAAGAATTAAATTTTTTTTTTTTTTTTTTTTTATTTTTTTTTATTTATTATTCAGAGGTGATTTTCCAACTCAACTGGTGGTAATTTGCCTGGAGGTAGATTTTATTTCTATACAACAATTACTGTCAAACATATAATTAGGTTAAAGATTAAAAATTATAAGACTATAATATTATAAATATCAATGTAAGTTTGTTTGTTACGCTTCCACGCAAAAACTACTTAGCCGATCCTCATGAAACTTTGTACACATATTCTTAGAAGTGTTAGAAGTAATATAGGATACTTTTTATCCCGACATTAAGCTCGGTGAGGGGATGAGTGTTTGACGATTTTACTCCATAACTTCGACAAATTATAACCGATTTAAATAATTATTTTTGTACTATAGAGGTTATAAAATGTGTTTAATTTTGCCCAAACTGTGGTTGGAGATAAAGGACAGAACTCCTCAGCGGACAGCGGTAAACCCCTAAACACAACTAAATTTATTTATTTTATTTATTTATTTATTTATTATTTATGTACCATAAATTGTGATTGTGAACATAACATACATGAAGTGTACAAAGGAAAGCTTATCTCCACATCAAAAAACAAAATGAAACGCAGTCGAAGTCGCAGGCAACAGCCAGTAATACTATAAATAAATATTTAAAATGTGATTACAGTCGATTATGGTTGATAATTAGTTATACTGTGTCGACTACAAGTCTAAGTTTGTTGTGGGCTCTTCTAAGACCGGGGCGCGTTTAGAACCCTCCTAGCTTTAGTTTTAAGCAGCTTTAGCGAATGCAGTTATCACCGTCATTTAACATTAGTGTTAACATGTTAAATGTATGAATGCTTCGTAAGTGCCTGTGATAAGGTCTACATGATGAAAAAAAATTTAAACTATTCTAATTCAACCACGCAATGCTAAAAAAATGATTATTTTACAAACGTAAAAATTGTATAAAGTGCGTATGCGCTTTAAACTGATCCTAACAAATGTTGATAGATTAAACTAGACACCAATCTCAGTTTCGTTTTGCAGTCTCATAAATTTTTAAAGCACCGAGTTAATACTTAGTTTGGTCCTACAAAGATTATCCAAAATACATAATTTTCGAAACAAATGAAAACTTTACAGGTAATCTGATTAAATTACGAAACTTTACTAGAACAATATCAAGTTATTAATCTTATTGGACAACAATAAAGATTTTGCGTTTAACTATTTACTTACCTGCAAACAAATATTTATTTACATGTTCGAAAAAAACCATTAATAGCGTAGGTAGTTACGTGACATATCAAAAGACGTAAAAACAGAAACATAAATATACAAATACTACATAAATTATACATACAAGAGGATCTTACAATACGCCACTCGAACTCAAGACACGTCTCGCGTGTTGAGTAAACTCAAATCGCGTTAAAAAATTGAAATTTCTGATACCGCATCTGTGGCGTATTATAAGTGTGTCTCCAGTTTAAGGAAGGAAAACAACATATAAAACGCACTTACCCCGCTCAACGTTTTGATATTGTGCAAAGCGTCCTGCGCTTTCAACGCCGCTTTGCGCGTGAAAAACGTCACAAAACAGCACCCTGCAACAGAAGCGCACACATACATAACGTGACACACAGACATAGCACACACTGGGGTACATACTACACTCATTAAGGCCTCGCCGACTTTACAGCAAATTTACTAAAATTAAAAAAAGTAAGCTTAATGTCGTACGTCATAGAGTAAGTTTTTATAAAAAGTGATCGAAGACGCTTTGCCTATTCGTGAACACCACGTTGACAATGCGCTGACATGATGACAGTCGTTGCCAAGCTATATAAAAAAAAAACAGGCGCGGTAGAAGTAATACTCGTTGCCGATTATTTAGAAAAAAAACTAACCCCGGCTAAATTTATTCTGGAATCTTCTTAGACTAGGGCGCCCTTTGAAACCCTTAATTAATTTAAACCTAAAGCTAGGCTTTAGGTTTAAATTAAGAAATGTAGTTTCATCCCCTTACAATGAAGGAAACATAATAATAATTATGTACGCTACATAAGTTCCTGTGATACATAAATAAAGAATTTTTAAATTTCAATTTATAGTTTGGTTAACGATTCGTTTAGCACTAGTTGACAACTCAACTCAACTCGACGAGACGACGCCGGGCCAACTTCTATTGGATAACTTGTTAACGATAAAGCGTAATTTGGACTTGAACCAGCGTTGAGGTGTTGAAATGGTATTGAGTTAATAAATCAACCATCCGGCTCTGGTGATCTGTGATCGTTATTGCGGCGTGACAAAAATATGAACACAATGGCAGCGGATGTAAAACATAAATGAATTGACTTATGAAAACTCATGCCACTTTCTACTAGTTCAAATAAGTCGATATATGGCCTTCACACATCAACAACCACATTATAAACTCGGCAACAACTCGATTCAAATTAAAGCTTAGATGCTCTGTGAAATAACGTGTGGTTTGAATTGTGACGTGTAAGCAACGAGTCAACACAAAAATATTGAATTTTTTTCTATATGTCACTTGGCTTACGGTCCACAAAAGCGTTGGTATACGACCATGCTTTGACGGCCGATTAGCGCAGTGGGCAGCGACCCTGCTTTCTGAGCCTAAGGCCGAGGGTTCGATTCCCACAACTGGAAAAATGTTTGTGTGATGAACATGAATATTTCTCAGTCTGGGTGAATATCTGTATATTATATGTATTTATGTATATTATTCATAAAAATATTCATCAGTCTTCTTAGTACCCATTACACCAGCTACGATTACTATGGCACTAGATTGCGAAGTGTGTATTGTAAAAAAAAAAAAAAAAATACTGGACTCTTGGTTTGTTTGTAATGCGCTTTGAAAATTCTGGACACTTGTCTTTTCGACTATTTATAATCTCTCGTTCGATTCAGCTCATAATCTAAGCCTGGATTAAACAAACTTACCAACACAGTTTGAGATCTATCTTTACATAATCGATTAAAACATGTAACAAATATCAAGATAAACAAAAAAGACATTTATAATAACAACCAAGGCTACGATTAAAATAAGCTATTGCTGTAAAAACAAACATTTAACACACAGTTATAGCTGTAATAGATAAAGGTGATGGTGTAATTTTTTAAGACGTATTAACTAACTATAAGAAGGTACACACTTTACTGGAATATGCTTTTCGTACCTAGAATCAGAAAACACAGATCTCGTAAGGACGTTCCAAAGCTATAATGCAAATTCGATGGATATTGGATAGAAGCAGGTGTTACTTTGCGGAAATCCATGATATATTATCAAAATTAAGCTTAATTTGCTATACTCCGCGAAAAGCAGGAGAATCTGTTAAGAGTTAACAGTTGTTCATTGTAAAGTCAACATCTCCTGAGGATGCTCCGGTTTCGGAGCGAAACGTGCGTAGAGGGTATATTGTCGAAGATCTGTTTGGTGTGGAGTATAAGGATTGAAAAAATTATAAATTACACCAGACAGATTCTCCTGCTTTTCGCGGAGTATAGCAAATTAAGCTTAAATTTGATAAATTTGATGGAGATACTTACATAGCTATTATATTTTAATTTACTCGGTGGTTATTTTTTTAGAATAGGATGCATTTAAAACCTCTTAGTTTTACTTCAAATTAACATCTCGTTATCACAATGACTCATCATTTCCATTAGGTATAATGGGATATATGTATTTACGCTTCATAAGTGCGAAGAGAATAAATAATATATGAATTTGAATGAGCGACAAAGCACAAGATCGTGTAAACTTAAATCCCTTAAGGTATACATATACTCCAGCACTCCATTTGCCATCGCGACACTCCATGACTCCAAAATAATCCTTTATCTCCCCGTGAACGTACTTAAGCATGTGTATTATGTGGCAGCGTCAAATTTTGGATTGCCAAACTCTCCAAAATCCATTCTGCACTGCTTGTGAGTTTCTTAGCCATATCCATTTGAGCTCACATAAAATGTGGGCTTGATTCACATCGAGCGATCATAAGAATTTTAACGTCCACCACCAATGAATATCACTGTGAAGTAAAGTGCCTGTGAATGTTGTAACAATTTTTCATCCGAAGCTTAGAATTGTCTTAACGTCTATCATATATCTACCTTTAGAAGTCCACTGCTAGAAATAGGTCCTTTGTCTCCAGTTCCAAAATTTACGGGTTTTGTGCCGCTAATGTCCAGCTTCCGTCTAGTCTTACTGTTCATGATCCAATAAATTTGACTGTGTTGTTAGATTGTTTTCTTCGAAACAAACCCAGTGATCCTTTTTAAAACCACTTACTAAAACTACTAGAAGGTTCGCTACCAAAAAATATCGTCAACATAAAATATACAAACGGATAAACGTATTCTTTCGATTCTTTTATCGCACAATATAGATAAGAAACAATACAGCCACTTGAATGGTACGCGGGAAAGGCATTGCGCGTAAAATTAAACAAAGGCTTCTATTCCTCCCATATTTGCATGAGAACTTACAAAAGGTGCTTTTTCATATAAACGTGTAACAAAGCAACAAAAATGTCAACATTCTGTAACGTGAGGGCTTTGTTCCCGGAACAATGATGGCCGACACGTGAAGTCGGATCCCGGGGGAATATATGATTAAACTAGGTAGCTTAGTCCTGTTTCGAGAGTAGAACTCACTTAATGCGACTTAGTGGGTTATTGCGTCAATTCAACGAATTATATTTATAATTAAACCATTTTTATAATACAAGGTAGCCTTGTGTAAACCCTAACCCCGGTATAGCTGTAACGAATTTGATTCATCGGTATTTGAAATACCTATTGCCGTCGTGCTGAGCCCCGTAGTGTGCGATAGGGACAGCTGCAGCTCAGACGATTTCACCAATTAACGTTACGTTACGTTTACATTACGTTTCGCATTCCCTTGTTTTCTGAACCAAAATTGACCCAATTTGATTATTTTAAGCAGGAACATTTTAAGAATGATTTCGAATAGGTTTCGGTTTCTTTCTTCATATTATCTCTTTTTCTTACTTGTCTTTGACTCCTCTAAACATAGCGGAAAAAAGGTGATATACTGGTAGTTTTAGTCGGTCAGATTTTCAAAAGTATTTAGTTTTTCAAGAAAAAAAACTAACTGAATGATTTATACACTAGACTTTAACGAACGATTTAATTGTTCTTGAGGTATTTTCTAGTCCAGAAATAAGTTAAAATGTTTATGTCGAGTATCCCGTCTAAACTTAATCGGTTTCTACGTGGCATCGTATCGGAATACTTAATAACTTAGCAGCACCTCTTCTTCGGTAGAGTGGTAACTAGCGAAGGCCACTAGACCAGATCAGAAAAAAATCTAAGAAATCAGAAATTATAAATTCCCTAATTGCTCCTGTCAAGGAACACGGCACTCCTTCTTATATGACCGTAGGTACCTCAGCGCCAGAGAGGTCGACAGGAGGATTATAAATAATAATCCCTAACGTTTTAACACTTATCTCTTGGCCAACAACCTAGCATTTAGAACGTTCGCCTACGGACCCGATTTGGGTTCCAAATACCATCGTGCTGGGTTCTTCTTTTAAAAACACGTCTATTTTCACCATTGAATTCTACCAATCCACATTGGCGCAGCGAGGTGGGTCTGTGGTCTATTTTATATCAAATATCAGTATTCAAATCAAAGTATCATATATTTAATAAGATAGAACTTTAAACATTGTACCAGCAATGTTCATATTTTTAAGATAATTTTTTTTTACGTTTTTTCTAATTTTATAAAGATATTAAATGCAAAGTAAAATGCTTTCGTTGTCGAGTCAAATAAATGTAACTTCATTACATGAATTTATCATGGCTTGATGTCACGATCCGAGAAAAAAAGCTACTCGTAATCTTATGTTCAATAAGGATAAAGAAATATTTAAGACTTAAATGGGAATTTTCACTAAGTCGGTGAATTAACATTCTCCCCATGTTAGGTACATAATATATTACGAGTCAAATTGACTTTGACAAAGAATAATTTGCCTTTGCCTTTGCTTGAAGTCGAATAATAAATTTTTCTGATTAGTTTATTATTTTGAATATTGTCATCATCATAATATCAACCGATGGACATCTACTACTTGATATAGGCATTTTGGAGGCAGTTCAAAATTTTAAGGTCTTTTGAGGTTTAACAAAGTTACGTTTACCGTTTTTGGGTCGCCAATACAGCACATTGGATCCCAAAGGTCCCAAACGGCTCTCTGGATTATTTTCTTGTACCTACTAACAAAACTACGAGGCGGTGATAGTTCTGTAGTTAGGAATTCGACTTCACTTTCGAGGGGTTGAGTCCGAATCCCAGCACACGTTATGTGCGTTTTAGGCAATTCAAATATCACTTGCTTCATCGGTGATGGAAAACATCTTGAGGAAACCTGCATGCCTGAGTTCTCCATAATGTTCTCAAAGGTGTGTGGAGTCCACCAATCCGCACTGGGTCAGCGTGGTGGACTACAGCCTTACACCTTCTCATTGTGGGAGGAGATCCGTGCCCTGAAGTGGGCCGGCAATGGGTTAATATGTTGAACAAAACTAAGCTACTAAGGCTGGTACTAAGGATTTAGTTACAGTAAACCTCAGCATATAAAGTCATCACAAACACTATAACATCAAACAGCATTTCCCGTCACCAAAATTTGTATCAGCATTTAATTGAGAACTTCACAAACATTTCACTGTTGATATACGCAACTGTATTTCGCTATTTCCACTTCAAAGGCAGTATCTAAACCGTACACCCGTACACGTGTTTTTGTTAGGATATACATTGCGTTAACTAATTTCCCGCTTTGTGTACCCGCGCGATGTAAATAATGCTGTAATACAAATTTGCTTTAGAACGTCACGATTCACAAACATTACCTTAATTTGTTGGAATTAGTAGTATGATTTTTTTTAAATTTATTTCTTTGCGTCATTGTTTGTTTACCAATTTTCTAAAGAACCATCACAGTGAGAGTTAGACTTTTTCCATCCTTAGTAAAAATACAACATGTAACACAATTACGCCGTAGTTTTTTTTTTTTTTTTCTTTCTTTTACGACAATAAAACATCGCCATCTAGCCCCAAAGTAAGCGTAGCTTGTGATATGGGTACTAAGATGCCTGATGAATATTTTTTTATAATTTATATACTTAGAAAATACATATAAACACCCAGACACTGAAAAACATTCATGCTCATCACACAAACATTTTCCAGTAGTGGGAATCGAACCCACGGCCTTGAGCTCAGAAAGTAGGGTCGCTGCAAACTGCGCCAATCGACCGTCGATATTGAAGGGTGCGTTAGTATATTTCATAAGGAATCAGCATGTAGAAATATTAAATAAAAATAAGCATATTTATTTTTCCATATAAACGAATTCAAAACATTCTAAGCCTTTCCTTATGACAACCCTATTGAAGATAAAACACCGACACGAGCATAGTACTTACTACGCGACACGTACCTAATAAAGTGACAGTAGTCACATGATTTTAATTTTGAATGTGACGTTAGTGCTGTATATGATTTCGTTCAGTAAAAACTATGGCAGAGGTATACTCAAAAACTATTAGCGTTTCGGTTTCACAGATACGGTACAGTACCGTCCCTGTAAAGTATTATTTCAGTTTTAATTTACACGTTGTATGCATGCATGCATTACTGCAGCGGCCAGTAAAAGCGGCGTTGATGGACGAACGTGTAAATGTAGGCCGGGTGAGCCGAGACACTAGATTTATTTTTTATTTATTAATTTATTTATATGTATCAAAACAAGGTTTACTATGACGCACAAATATTTGAATAGATTTAGTTAAAAAGTCATAATTTGACCCTGGTGTGGGTGAGTATCTGACTCCTAACTAGTTATAACTGTATTTAGTATATCACATATTCTACCGCGGACTAGTGGCATGTACAGGATTCATATTTTAAATACTGTAATGTAATGTACTTATAAAGTGCACTGTTAAAACACAACACTTATTTCTTAGAACTTAATATCAAAACATGATTAAATAGTAGGTCTATAAACTTAATAAACACAAAACTTAACAAACTAGTATTAAAAATGATGGTAGAAGCATCGCAAAGGTTTCCTACAAGGGTTACGATTATTACCATCGGGCCCTTATCTAAATCGTAGGCCTTAGTTATATTCTGACAAGGGCCTCAAACAACATCGAAGAAGTAGAAAATTCAATCGCAAGTAAGCAATGCCTTGAAGCCCGTTCTAAACAATTAGCAATGTCTACTGTAAGCGGCACAATTAACAAGATTTTTATTGTTCTCGGTGTACCGTTATGTTTTTATTTTTGCTTTAAAATATACGGGCAAGAGCAATGAAAGAAGGTGTGCGTACCTACTGCAGAGCCGGCAAACACCACCAGTTCCTTGTTCGCCTATTTCACAAAATGTCAACGCTCACACTGCTGTATAGAAAATAGGAAACAAATGGTAGGTAGCATATAATATGAACTAACCTTTACTAGCGCCGGTGACCTTATCCCGCAGCACGTTGATCTGATGCACCCTGCCGAACTCTTCGAACATCAGCCTCAGGTCGTTCTCGTCCATACTTCTAGGCACTTGACCAACAAACATCTGGAACATGAAAAAAAAAAATTACAGATAAGTATTTTCATGAAGTTAAAGTGGAAAAAGACCTATCAAGGGACAAGGTATTTTTTTTATTTTCCCCTTGCCTGCAATATCACCTGCTGGTAAGCTGATTATGTCTAAGATGGTATCGTGCTAATCTGCTAGGGGTACGGCAGTTATATTAAACCTATTACACTGGTCTGCAATGAAATCCTCCGTTAAAAAATTTTGACATAAAAATGACGAATCAAATATTCTGAATATATCCCCGTTGGCCGATTTTTTCCAACACGTCTAGGTTTTTCTATGATTTTTTTTTCAAATTTCATAAATTTGGGTTTTTTGTAATTTTTTTGCGCGTCAATGTTACAAATAGTGTATATACAAACAGTGTATGTACAAAATAAGTTGTAAGAGAAAGAAGGGAAGTGCCGAAGGAGATTTTTATGGTAGTAGGTACAGCTTCCACAGCTACAGTAGTAGCGGGAGCTTCTTTCTGTTTGTAAAGCTTAAGGATGCATTATGTCAAGATTCATTTTTTGGACTCTCATTCATGAAAACTTGGGAGCCGTATCAGATGAGCGTGGTGAAAGGTTTCATCAGATATAATGCAGATTGAAAAACGCTACAGCGGGAAATGGTCAGCAGCAATGCTTGCTGATTTATGTTGGTCAATGGAACCTTGTAGTGGAAAAAAAAAACCGATTTTTATGACAAGTTCTATACTAGAAGTAAAATAAAATATAGTGGGGACGGTGTAAGCAACTCGGAATATAGTGGGAAACCTTAAAACAGTAATTTTGCAGCTAGCACGATCTACTAGTTTTACAATAGTAGAGAGTTCGTACACGAGACATTTAATTCACGCAAAATAACTGAACAATAATTTAAGTTCTCAACAAAATTAAAACAACAAATCCTGCACAAATCGTCGTAAATTTACCGATTCGCAAATTAAGTGATTATATATTGATGTAATTAAAAACACTTCGGCCGATCGCGGAACTGTTCCGTGTACCTAATGGATTTACGTAAACTGTCTACAATACCAGAATATGTA
The DNA here is from genome assembly GCF_905163445.1 of Pararge aegeria. Taxonomy (NCBI): domain Eukaryota; kingdom Metazoa; phylum Arthropoda; class Insecta; order Lepidoptera; family Nymphalidae; genus Pararge; species Pararge aegeria. The sequence goes on along the minus strand of NC_053190.1, from coordinate 15,858,564 downwards.
GGTACTTAATCTGTATATCATACCATGTTCTGCTCTTTATTATCTACATACTCGTACGGTTGAATGATCTATAAGCTCTTGAGTTGGAAAAACAAATTGTAAATTTACGTATTATATTATTTATTTTCCTAAATATAACTTAATTTTTTTAATTAAGGTTAATAAAAAAAAATCATACCAAATTTTAGCAAAATCGTTCGGCCGATCTAGTGTTGGTGATTATAAAACCGTATTGCAAAAAATCTTACCCAATATAAATATTATATATAATAATAATATATAAATATTATATATAAATATATAAATAATATTTCATAATAAAAATACCTTATTGCAAAAATCTAACCCAAGTGCATATTAAGACTTTAAAGTTTAATAAAAATGCTAAAATAATACAGAGGGCACTTGGGAACGAAAAGCAGTACCTGCATGATTTGCATATACCTAGCAAAGTTTTCCTTTTAAGTTATACTACAACTATTACATTAAGTTTTATAATAAAAACATTATATCACTATGCATTTATATATTCTATATATTCCGTACTAAAAGTATTTATACAACGTGTAAATGAAAACCGAAATAATACTTCACAGACTTTAGAGGTACATTATGTACTGTCTGTGAGACTTCTCTGTGAAACCGATAAACTAATATTTTTTGAGTAAACCACTGCGATAGTTTTTACTGAAAGAAATCAGATACAGCAATAACAACACATGCAAAATTGACTCCTGACACTTTAAGAGGTACGCGTCGCGTAGTGTAGGTACTACGCGCGTGTCGGTATTTAATCTTCAATAGGGTTGTCAAAGTAAACACTAAGAATGTTAAGGTTTCGTTTGTATAGAAAAATAAAAATTCTTCTTTTGATTAAATATAATTTATAGGGCGATTCCTAATGAAATATAGTTATGCATTCTTCAACATTATTTCGTAATTCGGTTACACGTCGTATTATTTGCCGAGTAGTTTAACATAGGTTACAGGTTGTAGGTACATTTCCTCAAATGAATAAGGTGGATGATGGTGAAGTGTCTTTAACACAATATCAGACAGCTGCAAGTTAGAAGGAATGGGATTTTGATCCTCTAATCTATCATAGAGGAGGCCTGTACCCAACCGTAGCACATTAACAAGGGTTCTGATAATAACCATACTCCTTGTCGGTCTTTATACAACATATTACACTGTTCACTTGGCAGTACAGCGCAAAATCTCCCTACAACACCTAACTACCTTTTCAGCTAACCATATTTCCTATCCAGTTGACTTTACAAGAAGTGGTGATAGCTCAGTGATTAATACTTCGGCTTCACTTTCGGGGGGCCGAGTTCGAACCCCAGCACGCACCTCCAACTTTTCTAAGTTACGTGCGTTTTGAAGTAATTAAAACATCCATTGCTTCAACGGTAAAGGAAAAAATCGTAAGGAAACCTGCATGCCTGAGAGTTCTGCATAATGTTCTCAAAGGCGTGTGTACTCCAACTCCGTGTGGTGGTTTGTAGCGATCCTGCTTTCTGAGTCCAAGGCCGTGGGTTCGATTATCACAACTGGAAAATGTTTGTGTGATGAACATGAAAGTTTTTCAGTGTCTGGGTGTTTATGTATATGTTATAAGTATTTATGCATATTATTCATAAGAAATATTCATCACTCATCTTAGTACCTATAACACAAGCTGCTCTTACTTTGGGGCTAGATAGCGAGGTGTGTAATTATGTATTTATTTATTATTATTAATTTGTTACATAGAAAATACATAATATGAAATGACGCATTGCCCTCTTTAAAAACTGTCAGAGTACTTGCTGAATAGTAGAGTATACATAGACTAATTGGTTACCAAATACGGAACATTGTTATTAAAAACGAAACAACTTCACGAATTCAGTGCGCACTCTCGCAATATCTGATACACGGAGCATAAAATTGGGATATTTTCGGTAAATGTGGAATCGCGTTCCGGTAAGCGATAAGTCGTTATCGTGTGAAAGTGGGTCGCGTTATATTCAGCAGCATGTGCGATAACATCTTCAGCACCTGATGTACTGATCATCTGATGACACTTAGTGAAATTAAACCTGTATATTTCCGTGTTCCGTATATCAAATGATTCAAGTGCAAGCATCAATACTTTGTTTTTTTTTTATTCATATTAATTTCTTATTTTCCGTCTACGTCATACGCTTTCGCATGATTCTCGCTAACGTAAAACGCGGCGCGGCGCGCACATCCTTGTTAATTCGGGACTTTAACACTTTTCTATCATCCACTATCTTCGACTATCGCTGCCCGAATCTATACTTGAAACCGCTGATTAGACCTATAGAACCTGGAGCAGGGTACCCCGGATAGGAGAATCCTGAATCGACCGGTAAGTGGCATACGTGCATTCTTACTCTCAGTGTTAGAACTTTAATCCGTTACAAATATTCCTTACAATCTGTGTAAATCATTATTGCTTTTTTGTGTTTTAATTTTGCGAATATCTCTTGATATAGGTCAATCAAACTCAAATGGGTTGGTAAAGGACCATCAATAGCATATAACAGTTCACTGATGGACTAACGGCCTCTCCAAACGAGAGGATATGCCCATAAGCCAGCGGCGGACTACCAAGTTAGGAAATGTATCACTGCGCCCGCGCCCTAACCTAGCTAGTTAAAATAGATAAGTACTTGACAGCTAGCTAGCGTGTGCACCTATCTGGTGCACAATATAAAACATCCTTATTATGAAACTAATAAATAGTATTTTTCAACAAAAAGTTCAGAAAATCAAAACTCCCCCAACAATGTTTTTGACAGATGGTTGGCGCAGTGGACAGCGAACCCGCTTTCTGCTTCCAATGCCGTGGGTTCGATTCCCACAACTGGAAAAATGTTTGTGTGATAAACATGAATGCTTTTCAGTGTCTGGGTATTTATCTGTATAAGTATTTATGTGTATTATATTCACTAAAATATTCATCAGCTATCTCAGTACCCTTACGCTACGCAGCTACGTATAATTCGGGGCTAGATGGCGATGTGTGTATTGTTGTAGTATATTTATTCATTTATTTATAATGTTATCTTCATACAATTTATCAAAGTGTGGGACAAGCCGCGACACCGCTGCACAAAAACTATCAAAATATCATATTTCTTTTAATACAGGATGAGCACCTCGCTGGGCACACCTGTACTTTCTACGGCGTCCAACACGGCTAGCATGGGCAGGTGAAAATTATATCCTCGGGGAAAGGATAAAAAGTTTAAGATTAAGAACACTGGCGCACTAGTGGTTTTAATATCAAAATAATATATATATGTAATAATAAACCGGGGTAATCTTCCCCTATTCCCGTACTTTAGCAGGTGTACACCATAATTATATACTATATAATAAGGGGACACAATCGGGGGATATAATTTATATCTCCTGCCTGTGCTAGCTCTGCAAGTTGGAAAGCCCTGGACTAGGGGATAAAAAAAATTGTGTGATAAAATGGTAGTGAAGTACAGTTTAATATGAATTACCTTTATATAATCAGGGTCCGGCATTTCAGGCTGTTCGTCATTGTTGTTGTTGTTGATACTGGTGCTGTTGTTGTTGTTTATGCTCATCGTCATCATCCCACTGGAACAATAACAAAATAACATTTTAGCTACCTATTTTAACCAGTGATTTAGTGCACTCATGTTACCCTGATCCTTAATCAGCATTATTTTTTGTGATACTTTGTGATAGCTTTGTAAATAAGCTAAGATTTTAATTTTTTTTTGACTTTTTAAAAATAAATTCTCATCTTTAAGGATCTCGTGGCCTTCAGTGCTACGAGTTGGTGTCTACAGTAACATAGTTCTGTTTTTTCGACTACAGTGACATCTGGTAGGGATCTTTGTAGTTCAATCTCATTCTAAAGGCTCATATTTGTAGAAGCGTTTTTGACATTAGGTCATTTGCTGCTGCTTGAATTATTGTACTCAATTAACAGGTTGTATACTCTATAACTTCACATGAAATATTATCGTAACTCAGTGACAAAAAAATTGTTAAACTTTGAAACGTTATCAAGCCTGTCTATGTTATTTTTGTTAAATTTTTCACATTATATTAATATGTGTTAGTATTAGGTTTTTCTTGTTATTATAACTCAGACCACAATTATTGCCTAGTTGATGTTTTCTTACCATGGGGATTCGGGTTTGTGTCCCAGGAAGGCACCGCGTCTATAAAAATATGGAATTTATCGTTAAGTATAATTAAAAATGCGTAACGTGACGTAACAGAGTTAGATTTATCTTCTTTTTTTTGCTTTTCAAGCAATCAAACATCGTTTGCCTTAACGTTGAGGGAAAAATTCATGAAGCAACGTGTCTGATGTTTTTAAAAATGTTCTCATAGGTGTGTGAAGTTTACCAATCCGTTCTCAGCAGCGTGATGCTTAAACCCTTTTTACTACGAGAGGAGACCCGTGCCCAGTTGTGGGCTAATAAAGTTCTGTTGATATCGACAATAAATAATAAATAAATAAATATACTACGACAATACACACATCGCCACCTAGTTCCAAAGTAAGCATAGCTTGTGTTATGGGTACTAACTCATGAATATTTTTATGAATAATATACATAAATACTTAGAATATACATATAAACACCCACACACTGAAAAACATTCATGCTCATCACTCAAACATTTTCCAGTAGTGGGAATCGAACCCACGGCCTGGGACTCTGAAAGCAGGGTCGCTGCAATCTGCGCCAATGGTGTCTTAACTGCCATGTTGCAATTGTATCGATTTTTTCTGATAAGGTACTAGGTTAGAATCCCGGATCGAGCCAAAAATGTTAAGGTATTTCGTTTTTTTCTGTCCAGGAATTCTCTGTAGTACTAGAGACCCAAAATGATAAAAATGGCTTTTTCGTACCACGTGCCTCATTATTATGACTGTCCCAGTTAATATAACCAACCCGAACTGATCAGCGTAATGGAATTAAGCTCACAATTCCGTTTCCCATGCGAGCGGATGTCGTAATTCTGCAGAGGTTTTTAACTCCAATACGTAATTATAATAGAGCTATAAGACCCACGAGGTTGTTCCAATTTAGATTGGTGGGTTTCGGCACGGAGGAAAGGTTATTACCATTATTATCGTAGCTAAGGTAAATATGGTAGCGGTTATAGCCCAGCAGGTAGGAATTCGACTTCACTTTAGGAAGGCCAGGTTCGAATCCTAACACGCATCTCTTACTTTTCTGTGTTAAAGTTATGTGCGGTTTAAGCAATTAAAGTATCACTAGCCTCAATCGTGAAAGAAAACATCGTGAAGAAACCTGCATACCTGAGAGTTCTCAAAGATGTGTGGAGTCCACCAATCCGCATTGTGCCAGCGTGGTGGACTACGGTCTTAAACCCATTTATTTTTGAGGGAGGAGACCCGTGCCCTGGAGTGAGTCGATAATCACTTGGTATGATGAAGTTAAATATAGTAATTTTCCTATTATTAAGGCTCATTCTGATTTCGATTAAATTTAGAAAATGTATTACCTATATATAAAAATAAATTTCTGTTCGCTAGTTACACTATAACTCGCGAGAAGGTGAACCGATTTGGCTAAATCAAGTCTTGAAAATATTCGTGGAAGTCTGTCTGTAAGGTTTAAATCGTGATAAAAAAACGAATTCTTCTGTACGTGTGTTCGTCACATAACTCCTCATAAACAGCTGGTCCATTCTTGATGAAATTTCGTATAAATATTTCAATGTTATCCTGGTTGGTACGAAAACCCAATTTGACCCGGTAGGTGGCGCTGCTTTACTGGGCAGGACGACGTGTGCCGGGTCCACTAGTAACTTAAAATAAAGAGAAGAGAATCTAGGATACATTGTAGCATCGGAAAAATGAATTATCCTCGCGGGATTCAAAAACAGAACGTGTACAACGCAGAAGAATAAGCAACACACAGCTAGTATCTATTTAATACATAATGTACATTGTAATCGGTATGTAACGGTAATTTAAAACCTGGTAATAGTAATAATAAAAACATAATTGTGTTTAAAAGTAAGTAGTTAGTAATATTTATATACGAGTACCTTATTATTGTTCTAGAATACCGGTCGGCCCACACTCCATAGTCGGCGAAGTTCGCCATATTATCGTTATCACTGATAAGAGCGTGCATAGCTCGATTACACTCGTTATCTGTTATCAAACTGAATCTACTAGGACGGCAAAACAACTAAACTGAGACGCGACGCGTGGTTTCTATGGAAAACAAATTGTTTTGGCAGATAAACCTTTGTAATGATGTTTTATGACTTTTTTTCACAACTACCTTCATCTGAGTCTATTATTTTCATAAACTACGTTTCACGGACTGTAATATAGGTACGTAAAACTGACGGAGAAAAACGGAACTATATTATAACTTACTCTGGCAAATGTATTGCCATGCAAACGTGGCACCCGGGTAACAGGTTTTCTATTTCACTGGCCAGGCTTTATTTAATAGAATTTAGGTTATTTGCCTGTTTCTTATTCCACTATAAGTTAGCTATTTTATCTATTTTTATCATTTGGCGGTAAGTGAGCATACAGTCTAAGATGGTTAACGGTTGTCCGTCAAGAGTAAATCAGTTGTGTTAAATTCCTAATCGATTTTTTGAGGACTCATCATCAAATTCAGTATAAGCAAATTTTTATACATATTTTTTTAGTTTGTTTTTATCTACACTGGAATGAAATATCACTAAAAATTTGAGATAGAAAAAAAAACCATATTAAAATATTCGAAACATGTAAATTTTTAAATTTTTTCTATCAAATTCTTCTTACTAAATCATGTAAAGTGGATAACCGGCAAGACAGAAATATGGTATAATATAACTTTGTTTGCTGCGGAGAACTACAAAGGTTATTTATATTTTATATTCTTTTATCATTCTTTAGCACTCAGCACCTATGTATTTAATTTTATATGACGAACTTCCACAAAGTAACATGATAAAGACAAAGAGCCCGAGGTATCTTTGCGCTGTCTGAGTATCTCAATAAGGACTTTTTTTGTTTCTGAAGGTTTGTAGCCGAAAACCAATTGAAGGGTTGTAACAGCGTCACCGCGAGATGGGGGCAAGCGCAAAAGCTCGCCATGAATTGAGCCCCAGGTGTCAACGACATGGGGAAGTCAAAAATGTATCGCTTATAACTAAAGATTTTAAACTAAGATTTACATTTCTTAAATATAGTTCAACGGGTACATACCACGTTAATATTATGGGATTTGTCAATATTTCTACCCAGTTGCATGGATCGTGGTCCCGTGGAACTATATTTGAGAAAAGTATCGCTAATAGACCCGTATTTGTATGAAAATATTAACTCATGAATATTCGCTGTGAATTATAACTAAGTAATGTTATAAATGCAAAAGTGTTTTTGTTTGCTTGTTCATTTGTCCTTCCTTTACGTCCTAAGGAAGCGTTCGATCAACTTGATTTTCGGCATATAGTTAGTTGAAAGGACTAAGAATAAAATTCTACAATAGATATACGGCTAATTTTATCACAAACAATTCCCACGGTATTTATAAAAATCCTTAACGCACGGACGAAGAACTCAAATATACATTTAATTATTACTATATTTCTAGTAATAATTAAATGTATATTTGAGTTCTTCGTCGTTAATTAGAAAATTATATAAGAATTACTAACACATTTTGTAAAAATGTTAATCAATTTAACAAAATATCTGGCAGACAAAGTTTTAGTTATCAAAACCTCTCTTCACAAAATTATTTTAACAAGCGCCCGTTTCTATCCAACTAGGTGCTAATATAAAAAGTAGGTACCTATGTTTGGTTAAAACTGCTGTAGTATCGATCGAAAGATAAAATGAAATGAATGAATCGAATCATGAAACGTCAAAGCAAAATGAACCTAATGCAACAATATTTAGAGTTACGCTTTACGTTTGCTGCTGGCTTTTAAGTGTTGGCGAAATTTAACTTTTAGGCACGTTTGATAAATTCCATTTTACTTTGACGTTACAGAGATTCGAAAGTCGAAACCAACCTTCGATTAAAGGCGTACAAATTTATTTCAAAGCGAACTGGTGTGTTTAAACAATCCATAACGAAAGGTGATTCATTTTTACATGACAACAGAAGGGTTATGTTTTTCAGCTGCGTGTTGTTGTTAAGTTTATATAACTAGCCTATGGTTGCAGCTGAGCATTTTTTTTTTTTGGTTATTTTAACATCCCTCTTATCTCATATATCAACCCTTTACTAGTCATTATTTGTATTTGGGTATGGTGGGTTTGGATACTTTGAAACAAAGGCGTAGGAGGTCCCGTCTCTCACACTTCTTCTTACTCCTTAACAATAAGGTTGACAATCTAGATTCACTTAGCAAATGCTCGTTAGCTGTGCGATTGCCTGGTAAAACGGTACGAACTTGCAGGGGAAGATTACCACTATTTTCACTCGATTAGTTACGCACGCACTATGCTCGAAATGCTCCAACATTTCGCGCGCTCTCGTTTCTTAATAATACGATTGCTCAGCACCAAAAAATTTACATCCCTATCCCTACTAATATTATAAATGTGAATGTAAGTTTGTTTGTTACACTTTCACGCAAAAACTACTCAACCGAACCTCATGAAACTTTGTACACATATTCTTTGAAGTGTGAGAAGTAATATAGAATACTTTTTATCCCGACATTAAACTCGGTTTCTTTGGGAGAGAGGATGAAAATGTTTGACGATTTTACATCATAACTCCGACAAACTATAACCGATTTAAATCATTATTTTTGCCCAAACTTTGTGTAGATCTGATGAATGTGGTTAGAGATAGAGGACAGAACTTCTCAGCGGACAGCAGCAAACCCCTCATTTAAGGCTTAGCGATACCGAATAGGTACTTTAACTTTGTTTAGAACTACAACTAAATTGAATGCTACATCAAAAAAACAATATCAAACGCAGACGAAGTTGCGGGCAACAGCTAGTATTTAATATAAGTTTAGCCAAGTTCCTAAATTATATTCAGACAAATTAACTAATACTTCTGTAATGTACATCTGTAACTGACTTAGTATACGTTTTGGCTAGCTGTAAGTATACTAAGGATATAAATAAATAAATTACCGACATACTACAGGTCTCCTCTTAATATGAGAAAGGTTTAGCCAATCAATCAATCAGTCAATCAAAAATACTTTATTGCACACAAGAACAAAACAGAAATAAATAAAAGAGAACAAAGGTATAAGTCATTTAAATTTGTGTAACAAAGGCGGCCTTATCACTTGTAGTGATTTCTTCCAGGCAACCATAGTGCACCACGGTGGTCAAGTGCGGCTTGGCAGACTTCTTACGCCTCTGAGAATGTTATTAAAACATGCAGGTTTTTTCATGATGGAAATTAAGCTCAGTTTTCTATACTCCGCAAACAGCAGGGGAATCTGTATTGTGTAATTTATAATTACTTCAATCCGTATACTCCACTTCCACACCAAACAGATCCTCGGCAATGTACCCTCTACGCACCATACACCATAAAGATTATCCTGCTGTTCGTGAAATAAAGCAAATTAAGCTAGAAAATTAAATAATATATTATGGATTTCCGCAAAGTATGCACATGTTTTTTTTTTTATCTTCATTATAAGAGATGGTACGCTGGGCGAATATGGCTTTCTGTAATGTAACATTAGGTACAACTACAAACAGTAAGCAGTAGCTAGGACCTACAACGAGAGAGGAATTATTATTGTCTCTTCTGGATACCAATATTGCTGCACCGTTATAGCAAGTAATGTGACCAACTCCCTGGCGCATATATTAATTATCTCATATCATTTAATTAAAATTTAAAGTTAGCTCAATTCATAACCAAGCTTTTTTATAGTTTAAGTAATCCTTAATATTATAATAGGATTTTTCTATAAGGATTTTCCTGAACGTAGAAATCATTGAGAGACATCTCGAAGATTTTATACGGTAATTTGTTATAAAATAATATACAATTTATCTTGAATGAATAACCAATGTTAATGTAGTCTAGTATACCGCATAACGAGTTTATTTTACTCCAGAAAAGTTCATTTACATTATGAATTCTGTTATATTTTTATGACATAAATGAAATTGTTGTAATTGTTTTGCCTTTGTTTATCTGCGATCAGTCATAAAAAAACTATAAGCAGATGTGTTAAAACAGGTTTTGTAAAACCACAAAATGGCTTTTTTTTTATGACAACGCTCTTATGTTATGCGTATCGAATGGGCTTGGCAGGGCTTGACTAGTAAAATAATGTACACCACACTGGAAGTCAGGGGCCTTTTATTTTTTTAACTATAGCATTTAATTTATTTTTTCGTTTGAACGGGCTCATCTCTGGATCTACTACTACCAGTCGGGTATGAAAGAAGATGCTTCCTAATTATTGCGAAAGGCTATAGGCTATATTAATTTCACGCTACAATCCTATGGAGGGTGGAGTGACGCCGTGAGTCAGGGTATATTGGGTATATAAATAAGCAACAATTTGCTGTGTTCACTGAAAAAGTAAAATATATTTTCATCTAAACGAATTTATCTAAACTTAAAGGATTAATGGAGTTCTCATTTTAAAATAAAATCTAATTAGTCTGTCGAGTGCGAGTAAAAAAACCAACATTGCGCATTAATGAACACGCAAACTGGATCGCAATCAAAAAAATACGTAGGTACAAAAATTTGTGACTAAAAATAAAATGGCGCCATACCTACTATTATTAATTTAATTTCACGTTATAATAATTATGCGGAATTTGATTGGGATATTTTTTGTATTTTCATCTTTTATCTACAGCTGTGAAAACAGCGCCATGACTGACATATCTAATAATTGGTGCGTCTGTTTCTAGTCAAGTCAAGTCAAGTCAAATATTTCTTTATTCAAATAGGCACATAGATGGCACTTTTGATGCGTTCTTATATACAAAATGTGTACATAGCAGTGAGTAGTGATGGCGATAACTACAATCGTAAACTTAAAACTAAAGCTACGAGGGTTCCAATTGCGCCCTGGTCTAAGAAGAAGCCCACAACAAACTTAGCCGGGTGAAAAAAGAAAAGGTCTAAAACATCGGAGTCCTTTAAAGCCGGTTTCCTATCACTATTTATTAAAATTATTTATTACATTGATCATTAAACGTTCATAAATATCAACCTAGGCAAAAGGCACTGCTAGGCAAAAGTCTCCTCTCTCATGGAAAAGAAAGATTTCAAGACGCCTATCCAACACTTATGAAAATTAAGCTCAATTTGCTATGCTCCGCGAACAGCAGCAGAATCTGTATGGTGTAATTTACTTCAATCCGTATACTCCACACCAAACAGATCCTCGGCAATGTACCCTCTACGCACGTTTCGCTCCGAAACCGGAGCATCCTCAGGAGATGTTGACTTTAGAATGAATAATTGTTAAGTCAAGTGGTTGGCGGGCTTCACAGACTAAGTAACCTTTCAATTGGCCAAGTTAAAATTACTTACAATTAGTGAAGGAGAATATTGTAATAGAATAACAAGATAAATATTTAAGATAAGATATACGTACTAGTAAATTACGATTGCAAAAAAAAATTTACCGCAATTTAAAAGGCAGGCGTTTTTTATGAGTTCTTGAAGAAAAATTTATAATAGTCCTGAATTAAAATGAACGACCGGCAACGTTACTAAGCTTTTTATATAAAGAGAAAATAAATTTAAAGTGTGATCATTGTAACTAATCCACGATTTTGTCCACATTTTTTAGCTTTCCGTCGCGGTTTAAACTAATGATAGTTTAAAAATGATAAAAGTATGCTCTGTTATGCTATGAACGTAAGTACGCTGTCCCTGTAAAAAAAATCACCAAGATCGGTTTAGTAATGGTGCCGTGAACAAGTAACTAAGGCTATTTACATATCTTCGGCAATGTACCCTCTACGCAGAGATGTTGACTCTGCAATGAATAATTGTTAAGAAAACATCTCCTGAGGATGCTCCGGTTTTAAAATGCCGAAGATCAAGTTGGTGTGGAGTAGGTATGGGGATTGGATAAATTATAAATTACACCATACAGATCCCCTTGCTTGCTTTTCGCGGAGTATAGCAAATTAAGCTAGTTTTCATAACATATCATGGAATTCCACAAAGTTACGTCTGCATTTTTAGTTCTTCATCAACTTTAAACACTAGTAATGAAATAGGTGAAAATTAAACTATCATAATATTATCATTATCGACTCATTACCCACTGCAGGGCGGGCATAGGTTTCCTGTCGGAATGAAAAGGGTTTCGGTCGTAGTCTACCTTGCAGTCAGGCCAAGAGCGAATTGGTGGATTTCGTCAAACGTTATGGAGAACTCTCACCGCTAAAGCAAGTTAATATTGTTAATGCATAAATTAGAAACGCTCCTAGCTCCGAAAAGTTAGATACAAACTCGATCCTCACGAAAGAGAGGCCGAAGCTTTAACCACTAAGCTATCACCCTGCTTTCTGAGTCCATAGCTGTGGGTTCGATTCCCACAACTGGAACATGTTTGTGTGATGAACATGAATGTTTTTTAGTGTCTGAGTGTTTTTCTGTATATTTATAAGTAATTATGTATATTATTAATAAAAATATTTATCAGTCATCTTAGTAACCATAACACAAGCTACGCTTACTTTGGGGCTAGATGGCGATTTGCGTATTGTCGTAGTATATTTATTTATTTTTATTTATCACCGCTAAGATTTACATTTAAAAGTAATAAAATGTATACCAGTTTTAGATCTGTTAAAACAATAAACACCTAAGACCCTTTTGATCGATCTTAATAATTTTAATAGTCTGTGGTGTTTTAAATTGCATTTAAACTATGTTTGAATTAAAAAATGTTACAAATATACCTATCAATTGCACCCATACTCCGGAAAAACAAAATGGTCGCGACTCAGCATATTGCTGTAGGTTTTTTTAATGAAAACCTGAGAGCTGATATTCAGTGGCAGTTAATGACGTCAAATTATACCGCATTATAAAAATGCAGCACTCATTTGATATTAAATGTGGAAGGAAAATATAATATACAGTACTAAATGGCAAATGCAATAATTGGCGACACTTTTCCATTTTTCAGGTAAATAAACTTCACATAAAGCGCACTGAAGCACGCTATTCAGGCGGTGTTTCAACTTGGTTATGCATTCCATGCAGAAATATAGCTATTAAAATATAGCGATGTATAGCGATGGACAACCTTCGGGTCAGGTAATTACCAGGTTTTTGATATCTTAGAAACTAATAATGAATGAGTTATTATAATTATGTAAAGATGGGTAATTATATTACTACCCGTAAACTACCGAAATTATATTATAATGTCGGTTATGCTTGTGGTGAGTTTTTGTTTGATAATTTATTTATTTTTTTAGTATTAATAAGAAATTTTAAAGTTGAATATTGTTAAATAAACGAAAGAAATAATAAAAATGAAAGAAAGGAAATAATACCTTATATTTCATTTATATAACACATTAACCGAATGTATCTTCACTATAGAATTTACGCCTTAAAGAAAACTAGCCTTAATAATTACCAATCTCCAAAAGAAGACTATGCAGCAAGAAGATTGTAGAAGGATTCGATTGATTACTACAACATGATAAAAAAAAAAGTTACCGATATGAAACCGCAGGCTAATCCAACAATAAATTAATAAATTAATGGGGCACTGAACACACCATATCTAGTATCATTCCCCAATATTTTAATAATAATAAGCATCCCCTTGCTTTATTACCTTTCCCCATATGCCGTAATATCTCCAGCGGTGGGTTAATCTTCCACCGAATATACATTGCTATAAATATCTAACCAGTTATTTTAACTGTTTATAGTGATGGTAGAAGCAGTGATAGCCCAGTGGCAGTGGCGTGCACTCCATACATGCACAAAAGCACTGCATACCCTAACATTGATATATAACTCGTAAAGGAGGAGAATTTGTGCCGTTTTATGCAATTCTCCTGGTGTATGCATACCCTGGTAAGAAACCCAGAGCACGCCACTGCCCAGTGGGTAGGACTTCGACTTCACTTTCGGGCTACCGAGTACGAATTCATGAACGCACCTCTAAACTTTCTAAGTTATGGGCGTTTTAATTACTAAAATATCACTTGCTTTCACGGTAAAGGAGGAGGAAGTGAGGAATCCTTCATGCCACTGATAGCCTCTTGGTTAGAGCTGCGGCTTTGGAGTGACCGAGTCCGATTATCGTAAGCACCTCTAAATAATCCGAGTTATGTGCATTTTTAATTATAGGAATTAAAAATATCACTTGCTTTCACGGGGAAAACGTCTTGAAGAAACCGGCATGCCTGAGAGTTCTCCATAATGTTCTCGAAGGCGTATGAATTCTACCAATTCACAATGGGTCAGCGTGGTGGACTACGGCCTGCCTATTCTGAGGGGAGACCCAAGCACTGTAGGATAAGTATTTAAAGCATTCTAGTTTTCATGGTTGAAAACAATCTTAATAAGAAGTAGTCGTAGGTAGTTCAGATTTCTTTATTTGTTGTGTGTTTTGCTGACTGTTGGGAACCAAACATGTGTTTTTTTAAAGCTATACTTTTCATAAATTTGCTATTGCCATACCAGGGTGGCAACCTGTCATTACCATAAATAATAATTTCATAATCAATAATCGCCCTTTTCAAATAATATTTCATGTGCACATATAACCAGTTTTAAACCACACAAAAAAAATAATACGACAGCAGGTGGTACAAACTCCAAACACATCTTTTGTACACTATAATTTTACTTTTTTCAAAGAACTTATAAAGTTCTGTTGTAAAGTTATTTTTTTCTTACATGTCTTATAATGTAAACAAACTATTTTATTTTAAATTTTTGTGTAAAGTTTATTTTTAATTATTAAGAAAATAATAAAAACACACTTACATTAAGAAAATCTAGTTTTATTTTGTTAAAATATACTTTAAACTAAATTATTTAAATAGAAAGATTATTATAAACATAAGACAAAAAAAATTGTGTACGGATATTATATCATTTGAATATTTTCACTGGAAAACCAGTCAATTCTCAAAAGCGTCAGTACAGCTTTTATGTAACAGTAGGTGCGTAACCTTATCGCATTGTAATAAGTAAATAGGGGGTTATTATGTGACATTGCAGATATAATAAAGCAAATAAGCGAGTGACATTTGTGACAGATACACGTTATTAGTTTAGCGTGCGCGTGGGGTGTAAATCAAGGGAATCAAAATAATAAAATTTGCGATTATATAAAGTAACCGTCTTGAACAGAATGTCTAGTTCACATAACTTTAATACCACTCCAGTCGAAGTATATAGCCTGTTACTTGAAAACATATCCGGAGTTGGTTACTGCTGGACTAATATTATTTTAAAAATAATGATTGTTATACAATAAATTATTTTTAAAATAATATTAGTCCATAAATTATGTTCTAAAGTAGTCATTTTCGATTGAATCTATGAAAAATTACAGTCCAAGACTGCAAATGATATTTAGCAAGTAATCGAATACTTATGTACAAAGTTATCTCTAGAAAGTTTAGTTTATTATGACACAATGATAAAATGTATGTTTTTATTTATAGGACATGGTCTTTTTATATTCCTAAAATTTCAATTGAATATATTTCGCCATTGTGGCACGATTGAGCAACAAACTTTAACATCCAAGCTAAGTCTATACTTGCGATAGTGTATATTATATTTGTTTAGATATATACTATATTTGTTTATTGCTGTTTGTATAATTGGCTCAACTACTGTAACGATGTTTTTTTATTAGAAAGCCCTTTGAATTATAATAAGCACGAACGAATTGTTCGTATCTTATCGAATGTAGGTTTTAATCACTAAATATAAATAAAGTATCAACGTTTTCCAAACTACAGGATAATGTCGTTGCGGAAGAAGTATTTTTTCAACAATCACGATAAGTTAAGGACCAGAGTGAAAACGCTATTAAGCCAATAGCTTCCAATGTCTATTTTTAAAGTTAAATTTCGCAAACGTGTCGCAACCTAAGAAAAAAAACGAATACATTTTAAGCACAAAACTCTATAAAGTGCTATGAAATATGAATTTTTCAGAACGCGATTTACATTTGACTTGTGTAATATGACGAAGAAGAAACACGCAATGTTTGCTGAGATAAGCCCATTTAGTGCAATGGCCTGCTTTCATAAGGTAAAGTTCTTTTCAACAATACACGAACACATTATTGTGAACTTAATATAGGTCAATTTAATTGTAAATGCCATTACAGGTATATATTACTACTACTATATTTGATAACCTTTGTGGCGCAGCGGTGAGCGTTGTGTTCTGAAAAGAGGGAGGTCCCAAGTTCGATACCCGGCAGGGCCGAATTTTCTCCGGTCTGGTCGGCTCCAGCTGTGGCTACAGCCGTACCGACAAAGACCTGCCGCAAATTGATTTAGCGTCGTCAGTTTTAATTTATCTATAATACACTTACAGGTGAGATTGCAGTCAAAGGCTAACTTGTAGTGGGATAAAAAAAATCAAGCAACCAGTCACGGCCGAAACCTCACACCAAACTAGACCGCAGAAAAATCAGAAATAAGGCTTTTACCCAACTACCTTTAGGCAAAAAATTGCTGACTTGGGTAACTACTCAGATAGTTAACGTATACGTTTGCTCAAGATACAGTACTTCACTGTGAATGAACGCATTAAAATAACACGTGGATTTAGGTTAAGCGTCATATCAAACAATTTTCTTATCTGATTATAGTGATACCTATCTAAGGAATAAGTGAAGATGGGTTTTCTTAGTCATTATAAAAAAAATACTCAGTAAATTCCTATAATGACCAGGAACGAGAGGCTTCCTTCTTTTTACTTTTAATGACATTTAAAGTTACTATTTTTTTTTATATTTCCGTGTCGTTTTCTTCTATTTTTTTTCGAATCGTCCTTAAATATCTTACCTAAAGTAGATCAAAACTGCAACGTTTCCTACTAGATGGCGCTACAGTCACTTCATTTTATTTCACTACAAGTTACTGCAACCTCAACTGATGTTGATGAAGTGATGATGCAGTCTAAGATGGTAGCGGGCTAGCCTGTTAGGGAGTATGGTAGTCATACCTCTAATCGGTTTCTACGCGACATCGCACCAGAACACTAAATCGCTTAGCGGCACGTTTTGTCGGTAGGGTGGTAACAAGACACGGCCAAAGCCTACCATCAGACCAGACAAGAGAAAATTCAGAAATAATAAATTCCCTAATAACCCCTGCCGGGAATCGAACTCGGGATCTTCTTCTTAAATTCATAGCGCTCGCCGTTGCACCAGGGAGGTCGTCACTATAAGACTGATGTAAAAGGCATAAACTAATTTCGGTATCGACGGTAGGAGGGCCGTAGCTTAATAGGTTAAAGAGCTCAGGCCGCGATTGAAAGAGTCACTGGTTCAAATCCGGTCGGTTCCGAAAATTTGTACATGCATTTTAAATTTATAAAACTTAAATACCTTGCTGTCCTGGGATGAAAAAAATATCGTGTGTTTTCAGGATGCAGCGAGCAATCTCTAGCCCGTTATATGGGTACCCTATACAGTCATTGGCCTAACGTAGGTATATTATTTAAAACCACTTAAGAATTTTTTAAAGATCAAAACAACCTTGTCTATATGCAGTTTGTAAGCTACTTTTCTACCAGTCAAAATTGGTTTTACAGTGAGGCACCATACAGGCGCAATCACATTTATATTATTGTTAAAATATAAAAAATATTAAAATAATCAGATTTATTTTAAAAGGTTCGGCCTTTTCGGGGGACAAAGTTCGATCGACCCACATCTAGATCCTTTTCGGATTAATGTGCGTTTTTCATTTAAGTTACTAAAATATATCTTGCTTTAACGCTAAGGTAAAAATTGTGAGGAAGCCTGCATGGCTGAGAGCTTACTATTTAGTATGTTCTCAAGGGTGTATGAAGTCTATGTATCCCGTACGTGGCCAGTGTGTTTGGACTACGGCCTAAAACGGCCCTTTTCATTCCGTGAACCCTTGCCCTCTAGTGGGTAATGGGTTGATATTTATGATGATGCAATTATAAACTTTTAATACGATGAGATGATACCGAAAATATAATCGTTCATTAAGGTAAATTTACTAAATATGCCTCATTATATATTGAGTAAATATTTGAATAAATAAATATGGTAGACACACATCACACACACACACACTCTTATACACATAATAAATTGAATGTTGATAATGTAAACTTCTAAATATGTATTCTCTGTTTTTTTTTCAGTAATTTCGATGCACATGTATGCAATGCAAGTGTCCCCACGACACTGACCCCCAAGATACGGGATATCCTAGTTTGGGGGTCCAGGGTATAAGAAGAAAGAAACTGTACTTTTAAACTAATAAAAACTATTATTTTTATTATAACTAGCGTACCAAGCCCGCTTCGCCGGGCTAGATTTTGCTTTATTTTATTTAAACAATAAACTTACATCATTAAATTTTTAATTAAAGTCTCATAATATATTAAATCATTTATTTATCTCCGTATTCATTCTCTTCTATTCTCTTCTCGAGCGGGTGAAGATCATTATCTACACCCATGTACCACCCAACTATAGAATATCATTATAGTAAATAAAAGCTGTATTTGATAGTTTGACAGTTCAAAAATAGGAGTGCTCCGATCGTCACCAAACTTTACACGATTACTCGCCAGGTCAATCCGGAGATTCCCTGAAAATTTCATTAAAATCGATCCAGCCGTTTCGGAGCCTATACGGAACATACCCACACACATTCTCTTTTATATATATAGATCATAGGAAGTAATCAAGGTGTATGATAATTTTGATAAATTTCAAGTTTCTCCAACTCCAATTAGTACCTAAGAAGTGCTTTAAATTTTAGATTTCCAGAAAACAAGTAAGTACGTACGTATTCAGCGGAAAACTTGAACTCATTTTCTTTAATGTAAGATTTTAATTAGTTCTCCAGTTACGTTTAATTAAAGGCGCGAGTTTGGTAAAGTCTCGCGAGCAGATCATGTAAGCAGAGTTAGGCGAAGTTGTTTAAAAGTGAACATTATCATAATATTATGGGGCAACTTTTTTAAGTACGTACCTACCTACGTAAGTCTTTATAAAGAACAAATATCAGTTAGTTATAAACAACATAAAAAAATTATTTAATACTAGCGGACCCTCGCGACTTCGTCTGTGTATGAGTCAATCAAGAAGCTAGAATAGATCTGATGCTAACATCATAATCATCGTGGCTGGCTATGTACGTACTATTATTTTTCGTGGTATACTGTGTTAGTTAGTTGTCATTATTTAGTTGATATATACATACATACATCCTTCCATACATCCATCCTCACAAACTTTCGCATTTACAATATAAGTAGGATAAAATGAAATGAAATATTTATTTTGCTAAATATGGGTTAGATATTGGTGTTCAGGATATAAAGTTCCAACATATTCTGTTAATACATCAACATGCAAAATTTAAACATTAAGTTTTATTAATATTAATCTTATTTGTTATCAATTATATAAAATAATGTTCTGAGATTTATAGTATCATATTAAATAATTGTATTAGTTATTTAATCACAACTCTAAGTTTTAATGTCAAATAAATACAATAATAATAAAAATTTAACTAACATGTCAGAAAATTGAGGTCACGCACACATGCAAAATTAAGCAGGAACCACAGATATTTCATGATACCCATAGCAGCTAAGGTATTCTGCGATGGTATAAAATGATCTGTCACAATGATTTAATATAGTGGTACGCATGCATTCGACCGTTGACCCATATGCCTTGCGACTTGTTATTATTTGTGAAGAGATATTTCCTCTATCTCCGACTATTACCAGATCTTCATTAAAATTAGACAATACATGTTTGATGGTATACACTTTTCATTAAAAAAATGAATTATTAAAATCTGTTCAAATTTAACGTAGCTATGAAGTAAGATTCATATAAAAATTCATCCCATTTCCCTGAAGGAACTTATTGATTATCTGGATAAAATATATATATATCCTATATGTTGACTCAATATATCAGCTACAACTATAGCAAATTTTATTTAAATCCGTTCAGTAGTTTTCACGTGATGCCCGGACAGACAGAAAGACAGACAGACAGAAAAGCAATAAAAATCTGTTTTGGACTCAGTATCGATTATAATGCATCCCCCGTTCAAAATTTACAAAGTATATTTAATGTACAGAAATCTTCCAGTTACAGTTTTATTATTAGTAAAGATATAGATTTAAATATTATTATTTATCTATACTACAGTTATAAAAAAGAAAAGTTTGTGAGTTTGTGAATTTATGATATTGTCAGAGGTAATCTCTGGATCTACTAAACCGATTTTGAATATTCTTTCACCAATATAAACATTATTTGTGAGTGTCATTGGCTATATATTAACCTGAAAACTGAAAAGAACTTTTTGTGGTCGTCGGATTTACAAAATAAGTCGGAGGAAAAACGGTCGAACGAAATCGGTTCTTCCGATTGCTGCCTTAACGGAGAGAGATATATGATTGAATTCTATAGAAAAGTTCTAGAGCTTACAAAAAATTATATACACATATTATGTATAACATATTAACATATTAACATTGGTAGTGTAAGTTTTGTATTTCAAATTCAAATTCAAAATTTCTTTATTCATGTAGGCCTATCACAGGCACTTATGAAGCTTTCTGTTTCAATTTTATTATTATAAATATACATATCTTTTAATAATGCTTGTACAAAATTGAGTTATCGTACATACTAACCAATGCGTGCAGTGACTACCTATAAGTGAAATTATGTGTCATTAGTAACCTAAGGCTAGCTTTATTCATAACTATAATACATGTAATTTTGTTGGTAGTCCTAATAAAATAAATAAATAACCATTATTATATATATGTAAGCAAAAACCAGTTTTTATGTTAAAAAATAATTAAAATCGTTAGGTCAACTATAAATTATTATCGAAATAATTAAACTAACATCCTACGGCTTATATTTATTGTAAATATTAATTTTAGTTTGTAATTATTATTACTTATAGCTTAAAGACTGATTTTGAATTGTAATTGAATTAATACATTTTTGATGGAGAAAAAAAGAAGGAAGCTAATGGTTCAAGAGATTATACGAGATAGGTATGGAACCGCGACCATGTCGTAATCTTTTGAGTGATATTAATTATATTAGACGATTTTTCTAATATTTTCAACATGTCAATCTATTTGGAAATAATCTTTGTTGGCTTACATCGGATTGAAATTCCAGAAGGACCCTGTAATATTTTTGTACCAAATAATAGCATTACATGTTCGACAGAAGAAACGCCTTCGCAGAATTACATGATATACCTATTATGAAAATTAAGCTTAATTTTCTATACGCCGCGAAAAGCAGGAGAATCTGTTTGTGTAATTTATACGAAGTCGCGAGGGTCCGCTAGTATAATATATATAATAATTAAATTATATAATTTTTATAAGGTTAGTTATAAGTTGTATTGAAAGATTATAAATAAAATTTATAATTTTTTTAATTATTGTTATTTGTTAATAATAAGCTTAGCTTAGCTTTCAGAAGCTTATTAAAAATTTAATATATTTTATTATTTAAGTTTTCCTAAAAAGTATTCTAGAAGAAATCAAAAAACCGACGTATATAAATATGGAAAGCCCGACATAAAAATAAAAGGTATTTTTTCCCCCTTTTTCGTAAGATATTTCATTGATTACCGGTTTCTATTGGCTGTAGCTTAATGTTATGATATTGTACCGCTTAATAGCCTTTCATAGAATATCGAACACAATTTTTTTTTTATTCGAACCAGTAGTTGCTTAGATTAGCGCGTTCAACCAAACAGACTCAGCTTTATAAAATAAGTATAAAGAAATATCGAGTATATAAGGACATAAAGAAGTATAGATATTATCGAGAGGTTCTTACCAGTGTTTAATATTTATTTGCTTAAGCGTGTTCTTCCGCGAATGAAACCTTGTGATATTACCGCGACGGAATATGAACGTCATGTACCAAGTCGTCTTGCCTAAGTCCTTAGAAGCTGTTATCATATTATACAAACAAACGATGACAACGTCATTTCAACCAACTCAAATTAGTTAAGTGCTGTGTGTGATACTGATTATAAAAGAGTTGGGTAATATATTCGTATGCACGTTTTTTTTTAAATTCCATTACAAGTTAGCCCTTAACTGCAATCTCACCTGGTGGTAAGTGATGAAGCAGTAGAGATAATAGCTGGCTAAACTGTTAGGGAGCATGGCCGACATACACCTAATAGCTTTCTAAGCGACATCACATAACACTAAATCGCTTAGCGGCACGTCTTTGTCGGTAGGGTGGTAACTAGTCGCGCCCAAAGCATCCCACCAGACCGGACCAGAGAAAAGTCAGAAATTATGAATTCCCAAATTGCCAGTGCCGGAATTCAAACCCGGGACCTCCTACTTAAATTCAAATCGCTCACTTTTGCGCCAGGGAGGTCGTCAAAAATGCGTTGTGTAGGTACCAGTTTTTTTTTTTAAATTCCACTGCAAGTTAGCACTCAACTGCAATCTCACCTGGTGATATTAATAAGTGATCATTAATTCTGACATGGTTGCGGGGAAACCGGAAGCCTTAGTACACGATTTCCTAGGTTTAGAGTATGAAACTCTGTATCGTTACAGTAAAATGGTACTAATGACACTCGTTTAGAGCCGCAAATCCCGTACTTCTGATTTTTCCGTATTTCTGTCAAAAGACGGAGCCAAAGAATTGTAGGCAAATCTGAGCTTTAAATGAAAACCAATAAGACCCATTTTACTCCGATGATAAAGTTTTTCCATACTCGAAAACGACTCAACGATAGCTTGTGTTATGGGTACTGAGATGAAGGATGAATATTTTTTTGAATAATATAAATAAATACTTATAATATACATATAAACACCCAGACACTGAAAAACATTCATGCTCAATTCATGCTCATCACACAAACATTTTCCAGTTTTCGGAATCGAACCCACGGCCTTGGACACAGAAAGCAACTCAAACTGCGCCAATCGGCCGTCTAATTGTTAAATATATTCCCTCCAGGACTTTTTTTAAGTTAAACTTAATTTTTATGAATGACTAATAGTTCTCCCAGCGCACGCCTAGTAATGGATTTTATATGCATAACTTTGCTACATTATTGCCATTTTCTTATTTCTCTTTTATGTTTTGGTCTGTAATAAACAATTTTATTAATATTATTATTTTTGAAAATGAAATATAGTCTATGTTACTTCTAAATAATCCAACACTTTCGGCACTTTCATTCCTCCAATTTAGTATATTTATAAATACTATGATACTCATCAGCGTATTATTCTTTACGATGGTAAAGTAGGTAAGTTTTATGCATTTAAATTCTCTTAGTTCTATATTCTCTATTGTTGAAAATAATGGCTTTTTTTTAAAACACAAAATAAGTTATTAATTAAACTTATTAAGCTCGCACACTGAAGATGAGTTAAGGACAGCTGCTGCCATGTCACCTTAATTTAGTCGTACCTACAAACTTACAATATCCTAAATATATACAAACGTGCATACAAACACTTACAATTTCTATACCAACACTTTGAATTAAGTGTAGGTTAACTTTACAATATTTTCTGTGATGGAAAAATACCTAAAAGGATGTCATCCTGTCCACTAACATATCAAAACAAGACTTATGTTTAACGTGGCAAGGCACTAATTACGATGTAAAAAATGCTTTAATTTGATTGACCTTATAAAAATTACGACACTATTATTATTATAAACTGCAATGCATTGCAGTTTTAAGAAAATATCACTATATTGGCACTTTATTCATTTACTCAATGCAACATAATTATACCTTTTTATACCTTCTATTTAATTAAAATCAAAACACTTGCTAATTTGATAAAATTATCTTGAGAGATCCAGGCCAAATAGACTTAAGTATGTGCATAAAAAGTCTCCTACTCCACTTTTCTCAAAAGTGTAACCTGGTTAAAATTTACTCATACTTTAGAAATTGTGTTATATATATATATAATATATATATATATATATATGTATATTTAGCATTTGGAATACTAAAATACAGTTAAAACAAAACTTATGCGAATATAATATCAGACTTTTGACAGGGTTACCTATCAAAATATACATAACCATCACATGTGTAAAATTAGTGAAGAGATTTGCATACAATAAAAGTGGATAATCTTGACTGCAGTTCAGCCATTGAAAGAATGCGTTCCTGACAGATAATAGGTGAAAATTTTGCAAAGGCGATAATTGTTTTTTTTTTTTTAAATTTAATTTAAGGGGAGAAGATATATATTGTTTTATATGACCAATTGGCAGCTGTCAGAAGCGCATTCTTTTTACGGTCGGATTATAATTGATAGGTGCTAGGGACTTACTTCGTCTTGGAGTACGGCGATGATGGCGACGAGGATTTGTGGTTCCTGTTGGGGTGCGAGTGTCGATTCGCGTTTGTGTCAAGGCCGCCGCCCGGCGATATCTTGCCGGCGAGTGCGTTCAGAGAGTGCAGCATGACGGGCGGCGGCCGGCTTCCTAGCGGCCTGGTCACTATGATGCCTCGCCACCGTTTGCGACTCCGCTATCAACCGCCGCCTTATCTCCTGATAAGCGCGGTGGCACGCCCTCCCCCCGCGTCATCGCCAACGCCAACTAACACCTGACGCCGCAAGACCACACTAGCGACTAACACCACAAGAACACGCCGTGGCACATTTTCTATTAAACACAGCACGCGTCATATGTCCTTGACGACCTTGTGTGTGCTAACCGAAGTTACGAACCCACCGGGAAAGGTTTTTCAGGCTTGTGTACGTAGAGCGTCCCAGTTGAAGAAGAACTTATTTCAAAAAGTCAAGACAACTGTCAAAAATATTGTTATTTAGTACCACAGTACCTTTTACACTTATCCATTTGAATAATCATTTCACTGTATAGTCTTTGGCGTGCGTAAAGCGACAAAAAGTACTAAAACTTTTAGTATCTAGTATGGTCTAACGCTTACACCACGTTTAGTGTTCACGTCCCTAATATTTGCTTAAACTTCGATTCAGGTCACCGTCCTGTCCGACAGAGACATCTCAACAACATATTTTTGGTTATCACTAAACTTTCTCACTTATTTTTACACTTTTATCACTGAATATCCTTTATTACTCACTGTTTTATTTATTTTATTAGTTTCTCAGCACTATCACTGTGATAAAATTATATATTTCATAAATAAGAATGGCAGTTGCGATATTTCTCTTCTACAATTATTTTTAATTAAATGAAAAAGGGATAATACACAAGTATATTCATAACCGATTCTGGGTTCATAAAGATTTTCTGGTACAAGGGAAATATATTAAAGCATTTTCTCGATGGAGTTATAAGTACGTACAATATTCTACGGAGCGCCTGATATTAAGATGATAGCAATAAAATTTGATTCGTCGTAAACGATGTGATACGATAAAATATTCTCACAGGAGTTATCCGACAAAATGAGTAACATGAAGTAGCTGGTATGAGATAAAGTTTTTTACCTCGCTTATATATAAATTCGTATAAAAAGAGGCTGGTTCTGACCCTTTAAAATATAATTACGCCTCGTCGTTTTCCCTAAGATTTAATATGAAATTTGTATTTAGACCCCCCCATACGTCTTCCTATTGTGGTTACTGAAATTACAGGCGATTATGATTGGGGCATAGCTTCCAGCTGAGAGACGAGTAGTAGAGCTTTTAGTAGAATTAGAGATTTAAGTGACAATGGAATTTAGGGATATGCTACCACCACGCTGCATACACGCACGAAACGTTTTCTATCCACGTTTCTGACACGTGCCGCTAAGATGTGGAACGCCCTCCCGGAAACTGTGTTTCCTGCCACGTATAATTTGAGTACCTTCAAGGCTAGAGTGAATAGGCTTTTTCTAGGCAAGCGTGCTCCAACCTAGACCGCATCACTGCTTTCTAACGGGCATGATAGTCGCCAAGCGCTGGCCTATCGTTCGTTATTAAAAAAAATATATATACAAGCGGACCCCAGCGCCATCTGTCGGGCTGATTTGTGAATCTAAACCATCCAGGGTGCCATCCAAACGCATACAAAAAAATTCGTTCAAATCGGTCCAGCCGTTTAGGAGGAGTTCAGTGACATAAACACGCACACAAGAAATATATATATATAAAGACATGTATATTTCTGCTAAGCATCATTCTAAATATTGGATAGAAGCAGGCGTTACGTTGCGGAAATCCATAATGCATTATGAAAATTAAGCTTAATTTGCTATACTCCGCGAACAGCAGGAGAATGGTATAATTTATAATTACTTCAATCCGTATACTCCACACCAAACAGATTCCTCGGCAATGTACCCTCTACGCAGTGTTAAGTCTAACAATTATTCACTGTAAAGTCAATATCTCCTGAGGATGCTCCGGTTTCGGAGCGAAACGTGCGTAGAGGGTACATTGCATTACAACAGAATAACCCAATAGGTACCCGATTAATTTGATCTGATCCGGGTGTTTAGCCTCGAGTTTCTTAAACAAACATGCAAAACACTAGGCCAACTTTCATGGGTGTGAGGCTATGAACATCAAGACGAGCTAAGTGGCAATTGTTCCTTTACAAATTTACACTGCAGTACAAATTTTTGCGCGTCTTCCTTACATTCAGTTCCAGAGAGACAATGAGATATTTGGGTATTTTCAATGCTATATTTTTCCTTCATAGTTATTTGATTATAGCATTTCAACGGACAATTGTTTTCACCGGGCTCCGGGTGCCAAGTGCTAAGTAGTTTTGTAGTCTTGCCAAACATTTTCGCTCTGTACGTGCATTATTCACCGTGGCTTAATTCCTGCTGATAAAATGAACTGCATTTGAATATTTTAAGCACCAGAATGCTTACTTTGTTATTTAATTTAAAATGTTAATCTAAAAATGTGTTGTATGTCCATTAGCATTTGCGACTACGAATTGTCAGTCCCAGTAAATACCGATGGAAGTACGTCACGTCATATTAGGGCAGCATAGAGAGACAAAGCTCTAGATTCCTGTCTCATTCTTCCCCTGCGAAAGGGTCTCTGGCGTTTGAACATGCTAAAATTTCAATGCTTCTCTTAGTAATCTTAAATAATTATTAAAATTTTATTGAGACTTGTGAAAGGGGGGAGGGGGACGGGGGGTTAGTAATGGTAATAAACTCCCTAATTGAATTTAGCTGCAACGTTAAATTATTATACACCAATGAGGCCGGCTATTACGGAACGAAATTGTCGCAAAAAAGGTCGCGAATAGGGTGACCATAAGGTACAGGTATTACAAAAATTTATCTACATGCATGTACATGAGTGCGATCAGTAAATTCGATCAATTTCCCACGAAATCCATGCCCTGTAGTGGGCCGGTAATGGGTTGATGTTGACGACGACGTTTTACCCCAGTCGGACATACACAATGTCATAAAAAAAACTCGGTTTCAGTACGGGTCTTTCTTAGAATTACTGTGGATTGGTAGACTTCACACACCCTTGAGAACAATAAGTAAAACTCTCAGGTATGCAGGTTTGCTCACGATTCTGGGAAGTATACAACGGGTTCCCCGGACGTCCAATAAAGCCAACGAGAGGGGCATGCCGTGGTGGTTTTTAGTTCGGGTAAACGAGTCCTACATAACCTCTGTCTTGCCCAAAAGCACAGGGGTAGCCATAAAGCTTTTCCACCACAACAAAAAAAAAGGGTTTGCTCACGATGTTTCCTTCACGTTTCGAAGCAAGTGATATTTAATAGATTAAAATGTTATATATAACTCATAAAAGTTGCTAAGTGCCGGGGATCGAATTTGTTCCTCCCGAAAGGGAAGCTGGAACATTACAGAAATTAACAGCTTACAGCATTTATAATATTAGTCAAAAAAAAAAAAAAAAAATATCGCCGCTGCATGGTGCACCTATCGACTGAACCCCCGCGAATTATTCGCATCGCCTATTACGTGAGCATAAATTGCGTTTTTTTTCATCGAGCACGCGAATTCTACGACGTCACGAAACTGCCGCGCACCCTTTCAAGCATTTGTATCTCTTTATATTAAACGATAAGATATTTGTTGTTATAACTGTGGAAGCACTACCGTCATGTTCATTCCTGCCGCAAAGCATTGCTTTCTTCGAGTCTCAAGGTCGTTATTACAGGCACATGAGGTTTAGCACCTACGACTCAAGTTGATGGACAAAGGGCGTCACTTTGTAACAGGTCTTTCTTGAATGCCTTGCAAAGTGTTAATCTGTTTATGGGCGATGGTTTTCCGTGTACCATTTGCGTCAATTTTAACAATAACATAAAAAACAGACTTTTATTTTTCATCCGTTTAGTGTTTTATTAATCCCGAGGACCTGCTGTCGACTTACAGCTCGGGTCCAAAATGGTAAGCACTAATAGCTGTCGGTTCTGTTTATAATAATATCTGCATATAATTCATCTTGAACGGGCCCAGCGATCGGTTCTTAAAGTCATGGGTCATAAATCCTACCGTTTTCCAACTCACCTACTGTATGAAACCTATAAAGTCCTTACAGTACGTCAACTATTCTTGTTGTCCATTACCCTCAAGATACATTCATCCCTTACATTTGACCCCACATTCCCCGCTAACAAACGCAGAAGCGACATTGTTTGCCGTATCATTTACAAGCCTCGAACATCCTCCTTTAAACACCAACATTCATTCTTAGCTTATATATATAACAAGATCAATAAGAAATTAAATATCTATCCAATGACTAATTACCTAGCTAAAACGAAAATTACTACATGGCTACTGCAAATGAGCTATGATCAAATGGAAGAGTTCATTCTATCAAATATATGAAATCCCTAGCCATCCTGTAGTACGTACGAGTATCTATAATATAAACGCACACACATACACACACACACACACACACACACACACACACACACACACACACACACACACACACACACACACTAAATCTAGTGGAACATTTGTATAATTACTGTACTATAACTTGGAGGTGGGCGGTGGTACATGCAGCACAGTTTTTACTATTGCAGTGCCACCCTTGCTATTTTAAGTGCCATTGTAACTGTTCCAAATAAAGATTTATCATTATTATTATTTATTATAATAAATAAAACGTGATAATAATCTAAGCTGTGTAATGACGGTGTGTTGTTGGTGGTGTGTGTGTTTCTGAGTCCCAGGTCGTGGGTTCGATTCCTTCCTCCACCGAATGTTTTTCAGTGTCTGGGTGTTTATCTGTATATTATAAGTATTTATGTGTATTACATTCATAAAAAAATATTCATCAGCTATCTTAGTACCCATAAAACAAGCTACGCTTACTTTGGGGCTAGATAGCCATGTGTGTATTGTCGTAGTATATTTATTTATTTATTATTGTGAGTGCCTCAGCTATAAATTATTTCGTGAAAATTTTAAAGTTACATCGGAAAACTTTAATATCGTGCAGGCGAAATCTATAGTAATTTATATATGTTAACATTTTTCATTTGAACTTTAAACTCTTAAATTTAATCATTTTATCTGATCCGAAAGCTTAAGACGAAACGGACATTTATTTTCATAAAATTACACGTCTATATTATACTAATTGTTTTGTTACACACATGCCCTTCAAATCAGTTGATAATTTTGTTTACAGTCATATACATCGAGCCAAGAACCTCCTGCTTTTATGACGGAGCGGATGTAAAAATAGTATGTTGCAATATCGGCTACAAAAAATACACACCCTATTTCGTCATATCGACGACGTATCGTTGTCGTATAATTGAAATACCATTGATGCTTAGCGACGAGGGGTTGATTTTTTTCAAGAAATTTCCCATTTGATTGCCATATTTTCGACGGAGCTTTTAATAAAGGTTATTGTCAGTATTTCGACGACGACAAGAATGGATTTTGCTGGCATTTCGTCGAAAATTGAAAAGCCATTATGTGACATTATGAGTCTGTTGCCTAAATAAGCTCTAATTTCACGTAGGGGGACTTTTTGCTTCGGCTGAGGGGTTCGCATTTCACGTAGATATCTAGTTGCCTTTCTTTGTCTTGTTAACTGTTATATAGCTTATGAAAATTAAGCTTAACAACAGCAGGAGAATCTGTATGGTTTAATTTATAATTAATAATTGTTCATTGTAAAGTCAACATCTCCTGAGGATGCTCCGGTTTCGGAGCGAAACGTGCGTAGAGGGTACATTGCCGAGGATCTGTTTGGTGTGGAGTAAACTCCGGATTGAAGTAATTATAAATTACACCATACAGATTCTCCTGCTGTTCGCGGAGCTTAGTAAATTAAGCCTAATTTTCATAATATATTATGGATTTCCGCAAAGTAACGCCTGCTTATATCCAATATTGTTATATAGCTTGCACGAAAGGTATGAGAGTTAGCTTTTTACGAATCACGGAAGATGACGATGAAAGTGTACAAGTATAGACAGATTAATAAATAAATAATAATAATAATAAATAAATATATTACGACAATACACACACCGCCATCTAGTCTCAAAGTAAGCGTAACTTGTGTTATGGGTACTAAGATAACTGATGTTTTTTTTTTTATGAATATTATAAATAAATACTTATAATATACATATAAACCCCAAGACACTGAAAAACATTCATGTTCATCACAGAAACATTTTCCAGTTGTGGGAATCGAACCGACGGCCTTGAAAAACGACCCAGACCCAGAAAGTAGCCCGCTGCCCACTGCGCCAGTCGGCCGTCAAATAGCCTTTATCTGTCCACTGCTGGACTTAAGAACCATGATATATACTCGTGTGCTCGAATTTGCCAACCACACGATTAACGAGGCAGAAACAGGCAAGATAAATTAAAAATTAGTGCTTATTAATATCCAATTAGTGTTTAATAACTCGTAAGTAGGTACGAGTATAAAACTATGCACACTCGCATTAAAGCGAAGTCGTGGGCTTAAGCTCTAGATAGCTTTCTGTAATAAAATACAATAAACACGCGTGGGATATTAATTACGTTGATGATGGTAAAATATGTATGAATAAATTTAGTTATAATTCATAGGTAGGCATTCGACAATTTCAATAATTGCAAAATGGTCTGGAATATTTCGCTAATTATGTTAAATTATTTGAACATAATAATAATAATGATATTATACCTCTATTATATTCCATCAATTATAAATATTAGACTTAACTGCCACGTCGGTCTAATGTTAAGCGTTTTTAACTAAGTATAACGAGGCCCTGGTTTCGAATCCTAGGTTGGGAAAACAATAGATATGCATTATGTGTTTTCTAAGAGCACGGTCTGACGGTCCCGGTTATTTTCACTAAGTTGTGATGATAGTCGTTAAACTCCACCAACCCGCATCGCAGCAGTGTGGTGGGGTATATACTAAACCATCTCACATGTGAGAGAGAAAGCCTTTGCTCAGCAGTGGGACGCTAATCGGCTGCAGATGATAAATATTAGTAATTCTTAATGGCCACCATCCCGCATTGGTGCAGCGTGGTGGGTTTAAGTTCAAAGCACTGTCTGCTATAAGAGAAGAGGCCTGTGCCCAGCAGTGGGACGCTAATCGGCTGCAGATGATAAATATTAGTAATTCTTAATGGCCACCATCTAGCATTGGTGCAAGGTGGTGGGTTTAAGTTCAAAGCACTGTCTGCTAAGCTAATAAGAGAAGAGGCCTGTGGCCAGCAGTGGGTTGTTAATACGTAACTAGCTGACCCGTGCAACTTCGTTGCACCAAATCGGTTATTACCGGAAAACACAAATAAAATGACATTTTCTAAAAATGAATCCTAGCTAGGTCGATTTATCGCCCCCCAAACCCCCTGTATACTAAATTTCATGAAAATCGTTGGAGCCGATTCCGATATTCCAATCTTTATATATATATTTCTTGTGTGCGTGTGTATGTCACTGAACTCCTCCTAGACGGCTGGACCGATATGAATGAATTTTTCGGTATGCGTTTGGGTGGCGCCCTGGATGGTTTAGATTTACAAATCAGCCCGACAGATGGCGTTGGGGTCAGCTGGTTATATATATATATACAAGAATTGCTCGTTTAAAGATACAAGATATGGGAATTAAGATGATAAAGTAAAGCGAAACCAATTGACGCTCCATTTATAAAAACAGGTAAAATATATAACGAAAATACATTACATAAAGGAATTGGGAGGCACTTATGTTATTACTTATGTTATTTAAGATTACTCCTTTGCTTTTCCTTAGTCGGGTTATTAGATTTGTTAAACTCAAGCGATGAACTCCGTTTTAATCCTAATGACATGAATTAAAACCAGATTAACACTAAAAGGAAGCTGAGAAAGACGTTAAGGTGTTATTTAACTAATGAGAGTAATTAATTGCTATGTGCTTTAAAATCTACAATAAAAACGCGTAGGTTGATATTTTAGACCTGCATCTAGCAGGTCTAAAAAATGAACCTACGCGTTTTGTTTAAGAAAAATCTGGCGCATTGGCTGTGTACAAAATGTTTCTATACTTCTTCGAATTAAAAATAATATTATTTTGACATTATAATGATAACATTAATATTACCCGTATAATTTAATTATTAACTTTTAAATGCTTGCTCAACAAGATTTTGCAATGATTTTTCTTGTTGTGCACTTTGCATTTCGCATGCTTATGGAGGAATGTTATTATAATAAGACCATAATATGTAAGCTCATATTCAGCGAATAAAATTACATTTCATTTCATTGAATAGCTTTGAAAGTTAATGGCTATCACCGTTTCTGATAATACATAAGTATTATCTGCCTTTATTAAAAAAAAATGCGTATATTAATAATAACTAGCTGTGGCCAGCATCTTCGTCCGCGTTTGCTTTACATTGACATAAATCCCGCGGGAATTATGCAGTTTTCCGAGATAGATAGTATCCTATGCTTTAATCTAGGATCTATCTATGTTCGTTCCAAATTTCATTCAAATTGGTCCAGTAGTTTTGCGTGAAAGAGTAAGAAACATCCATCCATTCATCCACACAAACTTTTGTATTTATAATCCTAGTAGGATAAAATCAGGCGCAATATTTTATATGTTGCTATGTTGAAGTGGTTGCTATGTAATAATACCTATTTTATTTATTTGGTTCAATGAAATATGTACTGAAAGTAATTTAGGTAGGATCAAATAATATTGCCTATCCAACAAACATTATTATCAAGGCTTTGTAAGCCCAGGACCGTTTGTTCGCATAGTGGAGAATTTCATTAATTTTCATTCGTCCAACTTTCGCCGCGCTTGATGAGTTATTCTGTTTCGAATTTCAGCTTTTAAGGCCGAAAGCTACGAAACGAGCGGCCACAGTTTAAGACGTTACATTGCTGTTTAGTAAAATAATATTTTAATAAGTTTTTTGAAAGGTATTCATTATTATTTAATCATTAACGGCCAGCAGTTTCCCAGAATGAGATTAATTTTGGCAGCAGTCTTATCTGGTCTCTTAGCTGGCCAAGTGCGGATAAAAGGACTCCACAGGTCTTTGAGAACGTAACAAAAGTCACCTAACTTCGAAAAGTTAGAGGTCTATACTCGGATATAAGTAGACAATGAATACTTGAGGCTATATTTTTAGTCAATAATATTTCAATGACTTGTAAAATGTATCCAAATGTAAATGAAATGTATCTACAATGATGGTGTGATTTCGCTTGACCGCAATCACATCTTTTATGAAAATTAAACTCAATTTGGTATACTCAGCGAAAAGCAGGAGAATCTGTATGGTGTTATATTAATATGTTATAATTTCTTCAATTCTTATACTCCACACCAAACAGATCTTCGGCAATGTACCCTCTACGCACGTTTCGCTCCGAAACCGGAGCATCCTCAGGAGATGTTGACTTTAAAATTATTTTTTTCTATCTGTGAAAACTTGTGATTAGCTATACTTCATTACTTTATTTTACTATACGTTACGTTTTTTAATTTATATTCTTTTTGACATTGTTATAGCAGAGTTGGCTTAGTAAATTATTTATATTACGATTGTTGTGTAGGTATGTTTTTAGAAACAAAATATCCGCTCTCGTTGATTACGCTTATTTCAAGGCCTTATCCTATTGTCGAGGAGACCGATGGGCGCCTTTATGTTAAACGTTGGTGCACGAAACTATTTCAATATGTATTGGATTTTGACCGATTGGGAATTTGGAATTGCCGATAACAATAATACCGTCGGCATTCAGGGTTCGAAATTTAAAGTCCAAGCTTGAAAGGTTATAAACTCAAATAGATAACCATTTAATTTAAATATTATAAAAATAAAGCTTAGTTTGCTATTCTTCGCAAAACAGGAGCATCTGTATGAAGTAATTGACAATTTCTTCAATCCCTATACTCTAAGCTTAATTTTCATAATATATTATGGAATTCCGCAAAGTAAAGCCTGCTTCTATCGAATATTTAATTTAAATCCATTCTATAATAATATAAATGTGATGGTATGTTTCTATGTTTGTTTATCCTTACTTCAGGCCCTAACGTAGCAACCACTCGATTTTTAGTTTAGAGTTACTTGTAAAAACGGAGAGTAATATAGGCTACTTTTTATCCCTGGAAAACAAACGATTCCAACGTAAAAATTGTACGGGCAGTATTGTTAGTCCCCTGTTTGAGGAAAACATTGCAGGAAGGTTATTCAATTTCTGCGTAGGACGAGATCCTACGACATATATGACATTTTACTAAACGATAATGAGTGGGAGAAGATATAACCAAAATATGGCTTGAGATTTATAAGATATATATACCCGATAAAGTACTTTTCAGTGGCGAGCGTGTGCGGAGGAAGAGTTCCTAATTAGTCGTACGGTAGTTTACTAAACGTTAGTTCGTAGTTTAAAATATAACAGTAAAGTGGGTATTTCATAATACCTTATTAATCTACCTAATGGTAGATTTACCTTATGAAGTTTTGAATAGTTTGTTGTATAGTGACAGGAACAGGAAACATTGCGGGGAGGAAATTACGATTCCGCGGCGAGCTTGTGCGCGGGACGAGTTCCTAATAAGTCATACGACAGTTTAATAAACGATAGTTGGTGTTGGAAAGTATACTTAACCAGTATATCATAATACCAAATTAATCTGTACAAATGGTATATCTATTTAAATGCCAATGCTTAGTTGTTTAGTGCTAGCGATTGGAAAACATTGCGGGGAGGAAATTGGGTTTCCACGGCGAGCGTGTGAGATAGACGAGTTCCTAATTAGTCATATGACAGTTTACTAAATTATAAGTCCGTTGTAGAAGAAAATATAACTATAATAGGGCTATTTAAATATATTGTTTTGTGTATATAGACGAGTGCAAGTGAATATGCCGCCTAAGGTGGAGCGTGCTAGCCTAGAACATTACTATTCACACTTAAATTTAAGCTACTCATATTGTAGTTACTGGTGAAAATGGAAGATGGAAGGGCATTCCAGATCCTTGCGGTGCGAATCAGAAACGAAGATGCAAAGGGTTTCATACGCGTCCATGGTATATTAACCACGTAAGGATGCAGATCCTTACTGTGCCTCGCGGTTCGATGGTAAAAAGGTAATTGGTACTACGACCAATATTTATTTATTTCTCTCTTAACTCAACTCTAATGTCCGGAGCAGTTATAGGCACAGCCAGAAACTAGTATTACAAAAACATAGTTATCAATATCTGGTTCATCTATTTTAGAAATAAGCAGAGGTAACCAGAAACAGATAAACATTACGGAGAGGAAATTACGTTTTCTCAGGGAGTGTGTGTTGAAAACGAGTTCTTTATCGGTTATTTAAATGACAGTTTGATAAACTTTATATGGTAGAGTATTTTGATATTACAATGTTAGCGATTTTGTTGTATAATACACAAATGTCTAAACAAAACTTAATTGGCATGTGCAACTGTAGTGCCAGTCATTTGAACGGGAAACATTGTGCAAACGACAGAAGTAATATTTAAAAGACCTATCAATTTTGTTTAGTTTACATATAAGTATACAGAATTGTCATTCTTATATAATTAAATACAAGGTTTATAAATAAGTATATATAAATATTTTTTTTTTGCTTTAGTGTAAAATTTTATTCATAAACAAAAATAATCTAAAATAACCCATGTAAAGTTAAATAAAATCTAAAACGTCTTCGAAACCACCGCATTGAGGCACAGTTCCTAAGATGCTGGCATCATTGCCCCTTTGGATGGCCGAACTAATTCTTTGGCCATGGTAACTGCCATATTATATAGGTAGGTTTATATTTAATTTAGTTGTCGGGTGTCAGCGACGACGTTATAACATGGCGGGGAGGAAATTACATTTCCGTGTGTGTAAAGTTTTTGTCAGGAAATTGTAAAGGTGTGCGCACATTATATAAGAGCGTTGCTTCGTTATCGCTTATCTCCGAATTGTATGGACCAAACGTTGATATTTGACTGTCAGCACAAAAATAACTATGAGATCTCATTTGCGACTGACAATATTCAAAACTGCATTAGGTACTAAATTCAAATTTATGAAAAATAGTGTGTGTACATTCTAATTACATCCGCCGCAATGTAGCGGATGCCAAAGGCGGGAAAACAACGTAGGGTGGAAATTACGTTTCCGCCCAAAGTGTTTACCGAGAACGATTTCCTAATTTGATGAATAGTTGAAACTAAGTAAATGTAATCATACTTTTAGTTTAGGTTTGGTAGGCGTAGGTCGGCCTCCAACGAGGTGGACAGACGACGTCACATGATTTGCTGGGAGCCGCTCGAAACGAGCATTCTAGAACCGTGGATTTTGAAAATCCCTACAAAAGACCTATGTCCAGCAGTGGACTTCAATCAGTTGAAGTGACGATGATAAATCATAGTTTTGATTTAAAAAAAAATATAGTTAGTTCCATGAGTTCCTGAAGCGGTGATAGCCCAGTGGTAGCAGTTCGACTTCGTGTTCGGGGGGCCGAGTTCGAATCCCAGCACGCGCCGCTAACTTTTCTAAGCTAGAGTAACTTTAGTAAGATTTTATTATGGAATATAAAATCAAATAAATATAATCTTGATAAGTATTTGAAATGGTCGGACGTACATTTTTCCATTTGCGTTATTGTATCGACTTTGACAGTGGTTGGTTATTTTCGGTTAAAAAACTAGAAAGTTTTACCTATTACTAGATACCTAAGAGTTACGATGTGTTGTGTAATTTAAAACCATTATATTTATTTTATTCGTTTGACTAAAGTAGTTCAAACTAGTTTGGTAGGAACGAATTTATATTAACTGAATCGGAAATCAAAACTGTATAGGTCATTTAAGTTAATACTCAGTTTGCATAAAAACAGCAGTGAAAATTAAAAATGCATTTTATTAAAAACATTAAAATAACATTGGACGCAACGTTGTAGGTTGGCAAAGGCAGGAAAGCATCGCGGCGCGGAAATTATGTTTCCGCAACGAACGCGCGCAAACAGCGGGATCCTAATTTGCTGAATAATTGTGAGTTGAGAGATAAATCTGGCGGCTTCATTCTGCATTCATACTCCTAGAGTTTGATAAAACACAACTTTTAGCTGGCTAAGTGCGGATTGGTAGACTTCAAAGAAGTTAAAATAAGGACGGTGTGTACAATGTACATATATGAAAATTTTATTTATGTCCATAAAAATATATCAAAATTTAAAAAGAAAATGCACTGTGACAATATAAATATTAGAAGCAAAAAAAAACTCGTTGTGCAGTTTACTAGGCTACATAAAATTGCAAATTCATTCAAGGGCAATTGCCCTATATTATTTTATAACAAATTACCAAATGAAATCTTTGAGATGTCTCTCAATAAGTTCAAAATTTATATAAAACGTTAGCTTACAGAAAAATCCTATTATAATATTAAGGATTACTTAAACGATAAAAAGCTTGGGTGTGAATTGCTCTAGCTTCATAGCCTAATATAGATTAACTGGAAGATGGCGATAACAAAAAAAAAATCACCCGGCTAAGTTTGTTGTGGGCTCTTCTTAGACCAGGGCGCGTTTGGAACCCTCGTAGCTTTAGATTTAAGTTGGCATTCGAAGTTATCACCATCCCCTTACAATTATGTAAACAAATATGTATGAACGCTTCATAAGTGCCTGTGATAGGCCTACATGAACAAAGAAATTTTAAATTTAAATTTGAATTTTGAATTTGAATTCACATGTCTGTGAGAAAATTATGGGGAACTCTCCGAAAAGAAAAAGATACGTGCCGGTCTCGAATTCGGCCCGAAGCTCTATGCTGTATTGTTTTAATAAGTGTAACAAAAACAACTATTGCCATGTTGTACTACATTTATTTTTCAAGCTCTAAATATCTCAGAAGTACTTCAATGTTTGTTGGATCCTTTACTTTTAACTAATTTTTATTTATAACTTATTATTGTACTAAAATAAAAAATAAACAATCCTAATAAAGAGCGTGGATTTTAAGATTTAGCCCACGAGAGATTGAGATGGATATAGAGTATCAGGAGTTTTAGGATAAACGTAAGGTTTATTATTTTGTGCCGAGCTTAACAATTGGTCACTATTTTAATT
The DNA here is from genome assembly GCF_905163445.1 of Pararge aegeria. Taxonomy (NCBI): domain Eukaryota; kingdom Metazoa; phylum Arthropoda; class Insecta; order Lepidoptera; family Nymphalidae; genus Pararge; species Pararge aegeria. Next base: position 15,819,740 of record NC_053190.1, on the reverse strand, counting down.
TAAAATAATATATTACATGTACAACGTGTAAATGAAAACCGAAATTTTACTTCTCATGCTTTAGAGGTACATTGTTTACCGTCTCTGAGACGCTAATAGTTATTGACAACAATTTAAAGAAGTTTAACTTAAAAAACACCAACATATTATTTAGTTACGATTTATGGCTTCAATTATTAATAAGTGATAACGACTAGGACACCTTAGGTATCTTTGCACCGTTCAAATCCATACCGGACTGAAGTGTATCCAAAATGTGACCGTATTTCTTGGAAACTTATTATTAATTAAATAAGAATTATAAGCACTTTTGTTAAAATGCTAATAAATTTAATAAAATATCTGGCATTAATCCAATTATAGTTATTCAAAGTTTAATTATTTAGAGACTTTGGGACCGTGGGGTCCGGAGGCAAGAGCCCTTTCCAAAGAATTATCGAAAAGGGTTATCGAGTCTACCGGTGATCCTAGAGCGGGCAGTTTGCCAACGAACTAGTTTGGCCATCCAAAGGGGCATTGCTGCCAGCATCTTAGGAACTGTGCCTCTCTGCGGTGGTTTCGAGGACGTTTTAGATTTTGTTTAGTTTTAAATAAAATAAATAAAATAAATAAATAAATATACTACGACAATACACACATCGCCATCTAGCCCCAAAGTAAGCGTAGCTTGTGTTATGGGCACTGAGATAGCTGATAATTATTTTTTTATGAATATAATACACATAAATACTTATAATATACAGATAAACACCCAGACACTGAAAAACATTCGTGTTCATCACACAAACACACTCTAGTTGTGGGAATCGAACCCACGGCCTTGGACTCAGAAAGCAGGGTCGCTGCCCACTGCGCCAGTCGGCCGTCGATATTATATATATAGTTTATTTTAGGTTATATTTATAAAACAATTATTTTAAAAACTCTAAATAAATTGTTATTATTTATCTATCCACTTTAATTTTTTTTACAGTAATTTATAACTTTGGTAAATAATGAACAAGTTTAATGAATTAACAGAACTCTTATTAGAATTCTTTGAATTACTGTCACATAATATTAGTTTATAATTAGATCCCGTCATGTGGTGCGTTATTTTACGCATTGACAAGCAGACAGGCAATTAGGGAGCAATTTGTGCGTTTGCTTGGAACTTCAAACGACTTCGCTGGGCGCGATAATTGGTTCGTGCTGTTTCATATCACCGCTGATTTTCGATATTCGGCTGCCACTGGATCCGGTGGGAATTCATTGGGAAATATTACCGAGTTCAAAACGATGTATGTATGATTTTACTTATCTATAATTGTGATTTCTTTTTGTTTTTTATTTGTAAAAGGTATTTGATTTGTGGCCTTTTTTATTGCGATATGTTTAGGTGTTATACCTACAGTTATTTCACTCGTAACTTTTGTGTAAAAGAGGCTCTATGTGTTTATACCTTAGTCTACCAATCCGCATTTGGCCAGCTTGTTTTACCGCGACCTCAACTCTTCTTATTCTGAGAGGAAACCCGCATCCTGTAGTGAGCTGGTAATGGGTTGACTTTGATGATATTTGTACCTTTTACTAGATTACTAGTTCCGTTTAGCTATAGGCTTATATTATGAAAAATTAAATAGAGGTGAGAAATCGTGATCCTGGTGAATTATTATATTATCTGATATATTGTCCGTTTGCTTAAGGCTGGGTATCCATGAATTAAGGCAGTTTTGATTAATTTCTTAAACCTAGTTGCATGGATCGTGGTCCCATCATTACCACGATCCATGCAATTCGGTCGAAATATCGACAAATCCAAAAATATTATCGTGGTATGTACCCGTTGAACTATATTTAAGAAATGTTGATTGACCACGAAAATCTTTGTTTAAATCTTTAAAAACTCTAATGTCTAATTGATACAAAATTAGTTTAAAGACTGTTTAACAAAAAAAAAAATATCACACGAATAAATAAATCACGAAAACCGCTAGAGTAGAATGGGGGTGGAATGTAAAATAGTCAAAATTTAAATTACAAAACAGGAGTGCTCTCTCGGGTAAATGAATCTGAAACCAACAAGGCAGCCGGCTCCCGAGTTTAAAGGACGATTTAAGAAAGAGGAGGCACCGCAACATCTTATATCTTCCACCCATTGTTATATAGCGGGAATCTAAACTAACCAAGATAAAGTACAAGTACAGACTGAAAAAAGTTATACTTAGTTATAGGACGGCCGAGTGGCGCAGTGGGCAGTGACCAGTGCAGACACAGTGCTTTCTGAGTTCTGAGTCCAGGCCGTGGGTTCGATTCCCACAACAGGAAAATGTTTGTGTGATGAACATGAGTGTTTTTCAGTGTCTGGGTGTTTATCTGCATATTATAAGTATTTATGTATATTATTCATAAAAATATTCAACAGTCCTCTTAGTACCCATAACCCATGCTACGCTTACTTTGGGGCAAGATGGCGATGTGTGCATTGTCGTAGTATATTTAATTAATTTAATTAATTACTTTTTATATGAAAGTTTGATTACTTTTAGTATCTACGCAACACTAATTTTATACTTACTCATAAATTTTCTCGATTTTCAAGTTATACTTCTTTTGGCGCGTTAGGGAAAATGATGAGAATAAATTTTTACGATGCGCGCGCACACCCACACAGAAAACCGACACCCTGAAGTTAGCTATAAGCTTTGACAGTGTACAATTTGAATTGTCAAAGTCTGCAGATTAAATTGTACAAAAATCTCAAATTTTAATGTTGAGTGAAACTTAGTTGTCCAATAACGAGTCCATTAGTGTTCCAAATTAAATTTCGTTTGTTTTGTCCGTTTCTTTGATAATGTAGATATATTTTTGCGATCTTTAAATAAACTTTATTTAACTAGACAGTGCGGTATAGTAAACTTCCAAGGTATGAAATTTCTTTTTTCTATTGTTAGTATTGTTTTTTCTACAAACGTAGAATAGGGCGAAAGGTAAATTTCTTCTTTCTTCTAACGATTGTAACTACACGTACACGTTTTTTTTTCCTTTTATTTTTTATAATTATTGGTGTACTTGGTGTCATTTTTTTTAATTCATGATCATTAATAGAAATGTAGTCAAAACTTTGTACGTTATAAGCGAACACATGAATATATAAACAAAAAATTGAAGTTACCCGAAGTTAGAATTTATTAATTTTTTCCTTTGTATGAAAACATCCAAATAAATCGTAAAAACCGCAAGAAGGGAACGGGTCTGAAATGTAAAATAGTCGAAATTTAAATTACAGAACTACCGCTATAGGCTATAGGCTCCGAAACGGCTAGACCGATTTCAATGAAACTTTCAGGGAATCTCCGGATTGACCTGGCAAGTAATCCTGTAAAGTTTGGTGACGATCGGAGCATTCCTATTTTTGAACTGTCAAACTGTCAAATACAGCTTTTATTTACTATGATAATATTCTATTGTTGTATGTACATGGGTCTAGATAATGATCTTCACCCGCTCGAGAGGAGAATAGAAGAGAATGAACACGGGGAGAAATAAATGATTTAATATATTATGAGACTTAAATTAAAAATTTAATGATGTAAGTTTATTGTTTAAATAAAATATAGCAAAATCTGGTCCGGCGTAGCCGGCTGGGTACGCTAGTACACAATACATATAGATCAGGAAATATATTAAGTCCACTTAATACAAGCAGAACGTATAAGGTAAGGAAGAAATGTTTTTTGCACTGACTTAAATATATTATAATACATAATCTTAAATCCCTATCCCTACTAATATTATAAATGTGAATGTGAGTTTGTTTGTTACGCTTTCACGCGTAAACTATTAAACCGATCTTCATGAAACTTTTTATACATAATCTTAGAGGTATTAGAAATAATAAAGTATACTTTTCAATGAAAAAAAAAATTACGTAAAACAAAAGAATGTTTGTGAAAAAAACTAAAAATCTCATGAATAACTATATGTGTAGACTATGTAGCAGAACGCTGCCTCCCAAAATTACGCGGGCGAAGCCGCAGGGCACTTCTAGTATATATATAAATACAAATACGATCATCATCATATAAACCCATAACAGGCCCACAATGGAAAAGGGTTAAGGCCGTAGTACACATCGCTGGCCTAGTGCGGATTGGTGGACTTCACACAGCTTTGCGAACATTATGGAGAATCCTCAGGTATGCAGGTTTCCTCACGGTGTTTTCTTTCACGGTTGAAGCATTTGATATTTTATTTGCTTAAAACGCACATAACTTAGAAAAGTTAGAGTTGCGTGCTAGAATACGAACTCGCCCTCCCCCAAAGTAAAGTCGAAGTCCTACCCACTGGGCTATCACGGCCTCAACCGCTTCATTTAGAATCATATATATTATCATTAAATAAATAGAATTTTCTGGTCATCCTTTGTTACTGTCATCACGCGTATTTAGCTTATAAAGACCGAACGGATGTATGAATTATTATGAAGCCTGTATCCTGATGAACAAATGAGTATTTATTATTTAAAAGTTGCGGTATAAGTTACCCGCCGGATTAAAAAACATAGCATGTTATCTATGTATGTAAAATTTTGCATAAAATAGTTTGCATACTGGAGACAGCTACAGGATATATTTTATCCTGGAAAAAAAGGGTTCCTTCGGGATATTCCAAAAACCTGAAAAACGCGACCGAAATCACGGGCAAAAGCCAGTATTATGTAACAAATGTTTGGTTATCACTTAATTAACCAGACATCATCGCGTAGCTTGTTAGAATAGGGATAGGCACCTTGAACATACTTCAACATAAACACTTATAATAAACGGGTCAGCCCTTAAGATCGCCCTCTTACATTTAGGCAACCATCCAAGCCGCAATGTTGGAGCAGGTGCTTCCAAAACTGTTACTGCCTTCCAATGTAAATATTAGTTAATTAAGTGTAAACCGAGAGAAGCAGTTAGCCCGACCGGGATGTTTGACTTGAGATCGAGTTTAAAAAGTACCGCCAACATTTCACCCCCAATCTCCCCTTAGCACCCGGCTTAGTTGATTTTGAAAACTTTACATAGCATAGCCGCTTTTTAATTAGAACCTACGTAATTGGTGCTTTAACGATTGATAAAGACTGGACAAGTGCGAATCGGCCTCGCGTGGTCAGTGTTCCGTGTTATAAATATAACTGCTGTTTCCTGTAAAAATTAAAAAGGTTTTATTCTTAAATAAGGATTTCCGTTATTTTCTAGACTTGTATATTCTATTTTTTAAACTTGAGATTTAGTATCATCGCTAACGTTTGACTAGTAATCTCCTATTAGCACCCGGCTTCGTTGATTTTGAAAATTTTACATAGCATAGCTGTTTTAATTAGAACCTACGTAATTGGTGCTTGAACGATTGATAAAGACTGGACAAGTGCGAATCGGCCTCGCGTGGTCAGTGTTCCGTGTTATAAGTTTAACTGCTTTTTCCTGTCGAAATTAAAAAGGTTTTATTTTTAAAAGAAAATAAAGATTTCCGTTATTTACTTGACTTGTATATTCTATTTTTTAAACTTGAGATTGAGTATCATCGCTAACGTTTCACTAATAATCTCCTCTTAGCACCCGGCTTCGTTGATTTTGAAAACTTTACATAGCATAGCTGTTTTAATTAGAACCTACGTAATTGATGCTTAATATATTGATAAAGATTTTAGTTTAGAGCTAAGGTCAGGGTTCCGTATTATAAGTATTATTGCTGTCTCCTGTACTAATTAAAAACGTTTTAGTTTTACAGGAAATTAGGATTCCCCTCACAATTAATTCTTGAAAACTATGAGATCAATAGAATGTATCATCATCGTCAATATCAACCCATTACCGGGAACAGGTCTCCTCCTACGATAAGAAGGGTTTAGGCCGGAGTCCGGCGGAGTTTTCCTCTGCCGTTGAAGCAAGTGATATTTTAATATCTTAAAACGCACATAACCAAGAAAAGATAGAGATGCGTGCTGGGATTCGAATTCGACCTGGAGGATTATATAAATAAATAAATATACTACGACAATAAACAAATCGCAATCTAGCCCCAAAGTAAGCGTAGCTTGTGTTATGGGTACTTAGATGACTGATAAATACACATAATTACTTTTAACTACAGATAAACACCTAGCCACTTAAAAACACTCATGTTCATTACAATAAAAATATTTAAATATAAAAAACATAATAAAAATATAAAATCCCCTCATCGATTCCTTGCTCGGGTCGCGAGGCAAGGTCACCAGTGAAGTATATCACATTAACTCAATTATATTTGGTTTCTAATATTAACACGAAAGGATGCTATTGTGTGCCGAAATATTATTTTTTGCCTGAGGTAAACGTTAGCAAACCAAGCAAATTATATAAAATTGGGTGACTTGTAGCACCACTTCTATAAGTCGAGTAATGCCATAACTCTGTTACATGACACTTGACGGAATCAAATGCGAGCGACAAAAACCAGAGACCCCTCAAGCTACGTGTCTGTCATAAAAACCGTTTTGTAGATGAACATTGTTCGCAGGTCTCATTGAATTGGTCTAAAATAGTCACCGGGGATGACGACCATCGACTATCGATATCTGAAAATTATTTTCTTGCTGAGTACGAAACGTTCGAGGATGATAAAATTTGAATAAAACCATTTCTGCCTCTATAGAGTGCCCTAGTATATTTTTTGCAGAGCGGAAAGAGTTTTTACTGTAGTTACATTGTGGCCAATGATGTAAGTAAAACTAGACAGGTAATTTCAAAATGATAAGACTTCTAATTACATTATCACTGAGATTACATCATATTCAAAAATACTCTAGTCTCTAGTCAATTTCGGTCAGTGAAAGCGGTGTGGATAGGTACGCTACCTATTGAATACGTTTTCGATATCTCATTTTTTCTGAAATAACGCCCGCAAGTGTCAATATATAAATGAAAATAAATTTACGTGGATCCCCTTTATCCTAAAGATAAGGATTATCCAATTTGCCAAACATAAGATATAAAAAAAAAAAATATGCTAAGGTCGTTATTGTATTATCACATAAAATACTTCTTTGGAACGTAAAATTTTCTAAAGTACCTAATTTAGTTCATAAACAGAGACTGTTAACTGATAATAAATTTAAACGTAGATATAATTTTCAAATTATTTTAACCAAAATAAAATTTTCCACCTTCCCTACTTAACAATTTTACCTACTCATTTCTTTTCAGTTAATGCACATCGCATCATCATAAATAACAGATACCACTGACTTTGATTTTTTATTTCACCTGTTCTTCAGCTGCCTGTGAAAGTCAGATCAAATTATATAATTAAAATAATAAATTTTATGTTTATGTACTTTTAAATATAAACGAAGTCGCGAGGATCCCCCTGTTTTATAAACAGGGGGATCCTCGCGACTTCGTTCGCGTATGAGTCAATCGAGAAGCTGGAATTGATCAACATCATAATAATAGTGGTTATGTACCCACTATTATTTTACGTGGTATACTGAGTTAGTGAGTTAGCATTAATTTTAGTTTATACATACATCCATCGTCACAAACTTTTGTATTTATATTATTAGAAGAACGGTACGCATGTATTCGAGATGCCTTGCGACATGCTGTTATTTGTGAAGGATTATATCCTTTCAAATTCAAATTCAAATTCAAAATTCATTTATTTCAAGTAGGCCTAATATAAGCACTTTTGAAACGTCAAGTCTGTCTGTTTGTAGTGATTCTACCACCGGTTCGGAAGGCAGATTCTACCGAGAAGAAGCCGGCAAGAAACTCAGCAGTTGCTCTTTTCCAACACCAACAATTTACATTTTGTTGTTCTTTATCTCCGACAATATTTATCAGATCCTTATTAAAATAAGACAATACATGCTTCACAGTATACATTTTCAATTAAAAAAATAATTATTAAAATCGGAGCAAATTTAACGGAGCTTGATGAAACTTTCTTCATCCCATTTCCAGAGGAAACTTATTTTTTATCGTGATAAAAAGTATCCTATATGTTGACCCGGAATATCAGCTACCACTATACCAAATTTTATTTAAATCCGTTCAGTAGTTTTAACGTGATGCCCGGACAGACAGATAGACAGGCAGACGGACAAAAATTAAATAAAAATTCTGTTTTGGACTCAGTATCGTATTATAAAGCATCCCCCGATCAAAATTTTCAAAATATATAAGATGTACAGAAAACTTTCAGTTACAGTTTTATTATAAATATAGATAATGAAAGGTGTTTAATAATAATATTGAAAATTAAATTATTAGTTAATACTGCAATCTACAATAGTGCTAGAATATTGATGTTATATACAAGTTGGCTCTGCTTTCTCTAAGACGCTAAATCATTAACATGGAATTATAATATCGTTATTACGATCTCGTCAGGTTGTAATATTTTGTTTTAGATTTAACCGTGCATTGTTTTTTTTTAATTTTTATTTGTATGGGTAGGGCTTGGCTTAACTACTGCACCGCCTTTTGGAATTTAGCAATAATTTAGCAATCTGCAAATACAAAAAGGTTAATTTAAGAGGCAGGATTGAACACAAATACCTTTGTAGCCTATGCACGAATTTGCAGTACGTAAGCAAAACAAACTCATCGAAATTTTACATAAAGTTACTTACCTTTACTATATGCCTTACAACCTGTGAATACTTTTTTCAAATCAATCGTAGACGCAATCGTGGGAAACAGCTATTTTAAAAATGTGTGCTGATTCAAGTCAAGGTATATAACAATACAATTTGTTCGTTCTCTTTTTACCTATAACATCATTGATGTTAGCTGTAATACAAAATGAAGCATGGATTTTTAACTTATGTAAGTAAATTATTGCGTGTTTAACTGTCCTACTTTATTATGTAAGATTTGCGTGCTTGACTTAAAAATGCGTGCCTAGCTAACCTTCATTTTTATAAGGAAATAAATAAATAAGGAAAACCGTATGCCTGCTACATAATATTTGTATGAAAAACGTGTCTGTTTGTATGTTTTGTGGCTCAACAACTACATTTGTCATGTCGCTGAGTTTGAGTAGTATTAGGGCTTTTGACGACAGAGCTCGTTCTCGGGAAGTGACACCACAGTTTTTTTTAAATTTCTGCTTGTGTTATCAAACGCACTTTAAGCTTAAAACCTACGCCCCACGTTGGTGGACTCAGTGCGGAAATTTGCTGGACGTGTCCCTCGCATACCCTGCTCTGTTTATTGGAGAAGAAGAAGAAAAAGTCTTTATTGCACATACGAAAAGAAAGCCGAGTTAACAAAAAAAAACTATAATACACAAAGGCGGCCTTATCGCTTAAAGCGATCTCCTCCAGACAACCTAGTTTTGTTGGTTGAAGAAACATATTACAAAAAAACGATTAAGGAGGCGTGCAGATTTGCTTGGTTATCGCGGAATTGAATTTAGGTTCATTATATATCATCGCAATACTTAAAATAACATCTGTGTCTATCCAAAGTCGTGAAATTCCAAGAAATTATACTCGTTTTAAGGATTATAGAACTTCTGATCCACTATCGAACCGTTTAATTATTTTGCAAGGTAACAATAAAGCTAACTAGCTAAGCGGAAGTAATCCTCCTAACTTGGCCAACAAAGCGCCAAGCAATTGGCCAACAATACTGCGCATTGGCAACAAAACCTTATTAAAACTTGTCGCGTGTTCACAGTTTGTCTGACTTTATTCGAGTTTTCCGGAGAAAGAAATTGTCCGAGCAAGTCCGCAATCCCCGGGTGAATGAAACTTAAAAGTGGAATACGGTTACAAGGGAAAATTTTCTTTATTTTCCGACCTCCATTGTTAGTTGTAAGGTGAGCTCCATATTTTGACGACATCCCCGGTGAAGTCATGTTAGCTTTAATAATAATAAAAAATGCTATTATTTTAGGTCAGATAATAATATGATATATTTTTAACTATGATTTTCGTGGTTAATCAACATTTCTTAAATATAGTACAACGGGTAGGTACATACCACGATAATATTATGGGTTTTGTCGATATTTCGACTCACTGGTCACGACGGGACTACGATCCATGCAACTGGGTCGAAATATCCACAGAGGTGAACGTAAAAAGGTTATTTTCGTAGTTCTTTGTTTTGAAAATGGCACAGTGAGGCGTGAGATCGTTAGCTAAAAAACTTTGACCACCTTTCAACATTCGGTTTCACTCAAAAATCTACATGGGATTAGAAAGTCAAATCTTTAAAGGAGTGGGACAAATGCAAGGAAATTTGAATGTTTAGAGTTGCATTGCTGTAAGATACTCTTTATTAAATAAACCACTTGTACTAACTCTAACATTAGTTATGTTAGGGTAAGAAGAAGTTTCAAGTCGAACATTAAAACCGTCAAAAACGGGAGATACCTATAACTGATCCACTTTTAACAACCGATCCGTTACGCAGATGAGTTTGGCAGTGGCTAGATGATATTGTAATTGAATGGGCCCACCGCCTGCGGCACGAGCGATGAAAATTGATAAAGTTTCCACGAAAATTCACTAGTCGCCAACTTCCCAGCTCCCAAAACTGTGAGATCGGTTTTAATGTACCTACCTAGCGTAGCCTAGCCGACCTAATAAGTACCTAGCCGAGGTAATTATGTGGAACTTTGCGCTACCGTTCTGAAGTTTATTACGACATAAATTATCTATAAGCCGATTTTGTAGTGAAAATTCTATTTACCAGAATTGTACGCTAATGGCACACTTACAATACACTATTTATTTTTCATCCTCAACTTTTGGCTTGGCAGATGACTCCTGTCACTTAGAAGACAGAATGCGGACAACGTCGCGTGTTTCCACTAGTATCGTTATTATTCCAATATCGCAGTATTTTATCCGAAGTATCAGTTATAAATGTACGCAATACCAAAAATAAACAGACACACAGACACACAGACAAACAGCCAAATATTCCAAAAATTGCGTTTTTAGTTCTATTGCTTATTTCTAACGTCGCACAGTTATTTTTTGCAAAAATCTGTATTGTACAGACACGGCTAGTCTACGGTTTTATTATATGTATTGAACTGATACCAGCTTTGACCATACCAGTGAATATACCAGGTGACCATACCAGCTTTGAGAATACCAGTTAGTATATAAAATTTGCGTCGGCGAATATTCAGACCAATTTTTGTAAGCGAGCCTTTTAGAGTTTGTTTGCACCAAATTCTCAGATTTTTATAATAAATATTTTATTAAAGCGATTACTACGGATTAATAAAGCTACTTGAGCAAATATTGCCTTAGTAAAGGTAATTATGTACCTACTCAACAAAATAAATATTTGCTTTAATACAGGATTATTTTCTAGAATTAACTTTTCTGGGAATTTAGGGGAAAACATAGAGTTAATTTCATTTTGTTATAAAGAAAAATCTGTGCACATACCGACTAGGTTTTTTAATCAATAAGGTCACCTCTATGAACTTTTCTCATTACTTCGGGAGTGTGTTTAATTTTTTTTGTAGGTAATTGTAGATTATTGGTTAGTATGTTAATAAACTGAGCAATAATTAACAGGGCATTTAAGAAACAAGTACTACATATTGAGACTGTGACCATCAACCTGTCGCGTACAGTCTCACGTGGCTGTGTTCACACCGGCAACCACATCAGGTTAACTCTTGACTGTAATATTATCTGGTGATAAGTAATAAATAAATAAATATACTACAACAATACACACATCGCCATCTAGCCCCAAAGTAAACGTAGCTTGTGTTATGGGTACTAAGATGACTTATTAATATTTTTTAGAATAATATACATAAATACTTAGAATATACATATAAACACTGAAAAACATTCATGCACATGAACATTTTCCAGTAGTGGCAATCGAACCCATGTTCTTGGACTCGGAAAACAGGGTCGCTGCCCACTGCGCCAGACGGCCGTAATGTTGTAATCTAAGATGGTAGCGGGCTAACCTGTTATGAATAGCATTTATTCCAAACGTACCGAAACGCTCACCCGATTGGCGGCACGTCTATTTCGGCGGGGTGGCAACCAGCTACGGCAAAGTCAAAGTCAAAAATATCTTTATTCAAGTAGGCCCCATAGGTGACATACATTACATGAGAAGTACACGGTAGTGAGATGATGGTGGTTAACATATTCATAAACTTAAAACAAAAGCTACCAGGGTTCCAAAGGCGTCCTGGTCAAGAAGAAACCCACAACAAACTTATCCGGCTTTTTTTTTGTTATCACCATCTCACATTGTCATTTAAAATTATTAGAAGAGCCGGCCGAAGCCTCGTACCAGAACAGTGTAGAGAAAATTCAGAAGTTAAAAAAAAGCAAAATTGCCCCTGTCAGGGATCTAACTCGGGACTTTCGCTTATGGTAAACTATAGACCGGAACACAGCAATGCTGCTAGGTGGTACTTCCCCGCCAAGCACTTTCACAAAAAGGTCTACTACTACTATATCAATACAGCCTAATAACTATATTAATAACATCAGTGAATTGAGTCAAAGCTTTATATTAAACGTAAGCTTATAGAAAAGTCCTATTATAGTATTAGAGACTATGTTAACGATAAAAATGCTTGGTTGTAAATTATTGCTCTAATCAGGCTGCTTCTTTAATAGTTTTAAAATGAAAATGTGACATGGTAATAACGAAAAAAAAATAACAACCGGCTAAGTTTGTTGTGGGCTTCTTCTTAGACCAGGGCGCGTTTGGAACCCTCGTAGCTTTAGTTTTAAGTTGACGAATTTATTCATCGCCATCAACTCACTCCTATGTCATATTTTACATGTAATGTACGCATCAAAAGTGATGGCACTATGCGCCTATTTGAATAAAGAAATAATTGACTTTGACTTTGACTAACGCTCTCTGCTATGAGGCGGAGATCTAGTTACTACAGTGAAATCTCATTATAAGCAATCCGTAAATAAATTCGAAAATAAAGCACCGCATGCCTTATTTTTATCGATTATTCGAAAGTGTAAAAATATTTCCTATGGTGTTAAATTATGCGCAATCATGCCGTAATCCAAGATTTCAAATCTTAGATTACACAATAAAACTTTTTTATTGCGTAATCTAACATTTGAAATACATCGAAAATCGCCTCATACACCGAAAATAAATAAAATTAACTATTCAAATGTTCCCACAGTGTGTTCCCACAAATCTACTTGCTTGCTAGCGATAAAGCTAACTTGATCACTGATTTCAACTAAAGCCTTATAACATAAACCATAATATAGACTAAACAGTCCACTATAGACTATAACAGTCTCGAGAGGCCTTGAGCCTCTCTGAACGTGTGATGGTCTGGTAATACTAATAAAAAAAAAGAAACACGAATTTACATCTTCACTAAAATTTCTTTTTGTATACTTTCATATTGTTCTATTCACATTATGCTTGGGAAAGTGTTTGTATATTTGATCTTGATCAAAATCGATGCAATTTTGAATCCTTGGACCGGACGTAGGATACTATATATCCCGGGATAGCTAGCATCCAAGGATCGTGTGGTGTGGAGATGTAAGATAGATATAACATTTTATAAGAACTGTTCGTAAGCCAGAATAAACGAAAGTATCGAGAAGTAATGTGGATTTATTTTTATTCCCGTTTCCGTTGTAGCATAAAAAATAAACTCTTTTATGTATGAATATGTCAACGTCAAAGTCCAAAATGTCCTTATTCAAAGAGGCCCATAAATAAAACTTATGATGCGTACATTATATGAGAAATCTGTACTCAGTACGAGCTACCAATGAAAAACTGTTCTAATAAAAAACAAAAGCAAATAAATAAATTATTTTTTATTGCTGCCGCCATCTACTTCGATATTATATTTAAAAAAAAAAAACATGTAGAACACTAGTAAAAATTAAAAATTAAAATCAGAGAATTTAACATTTCATCGGATTCAAACCTTTTTCGTTTATCATTTCAACCAACTTCTGGAGGACTCGTGTAATAAAGAACTACTTATTTTTTCTTAGGTCGTTTAACACTTCTGGAGGACTTGTGTTATATAAAAGATCACTACAAATTATGTTCACATCCCTGTTGTTTTTGATGCCCCGTTGGCTGATGCCTTGTTGCGAGTTTATTGGTTAAATTGGCCCTAAAGCTACGAGCCCGTATGTTGGGCACAAAAGTAGACTTGGTGTTTTTTTTTAAGCCCTGGGAAACAACCGTACTACGCGGAATTTATGAAAAAATAAACTAAATAAGTGTGAACAACAGTACTTATTTATAAAAAAAATATTGTAAACTCCGTCTACATAAGACTGTAGAATAGTATTTGCGAAGTGAAATATTTAAAACGAATAACTCTAAGACTTTGTTTGTAGACTGTGCAGCTAATTGAAATGCCTTTAGCCTTTATCTTCACGTATAAGAAGTAAGAACCCTTTAGATGTAGCACCTACAGTAATTTTCTATTACAAAGAGATCTCCTGGGATAGTGCCTGATTAAAAATAGAAAATCCTTTCTCTTAATACTGATATTTTTACTTTGTTGTCGAGATAATACAAGTTGTTTTGTGTTTTCTTTTCATTTCTTTATTATTTATTATGTAATCTATCTCCGACGAAGTTTTTTTTATTTTTAATTTATTAAAAAGGATCGTCCTATACAATCAACTTCACTCTCCTCAGCCTACAAATGTTCGACTGCTGAGAAAAGGTCTCTTCTCTCATAGCAGAGAGTGTTTTTGAGCAAACACCCACACTCGTCCAATGTGAGACTTAAGATATTTTTAAACACGTGTTTGTGACAGTAATCGAAACCGACGGCTTAACGGGTTATCCAAGGCACGGGTATGGACAATATTATAGAATTTCATAACATAAAAACTCAAGTTGAAATTGGCCTTTTACCCCGAAACACAACAGCTTAACGTTACCAGGCATTCATGGTTCATGGTTTCACAGAAGAACTTGGCTAAGTTTTGAAAAAATATATATTGCTTCCTCAAGATTGGCATAGGAACAGCTAGGAACTAAATACATAGGTCATGACAGCATTTTTAAAACTTTTAGTATTTTCTTTTTTTTATTGATATTAATATGATGGTATCTGATCTTGTAACCGACAAGATATTTATATACTTGAACTGGTTCATGTCTATTACTTCTTAACTCTTAATAATAAACTTCATATAATATTGAATTTGCCAACGACTCCTTTGCTCTAAGTCTCGCAACCCTGGAAGTCTTTCCGGTCAAATGAATGGAATTTTAATTATAGAGACGTTAATTAAGGCGTCTTTAAGATGTACCATTTAAAGCTTTTGCGCAAGCTAACTTCTTTACGTCGCTCGTTTATTTTTCGAATACGAATACCGACACTTGGTGTAGGAATTAAAACTGCGAAATTACGGTATTTGACAACATAATTTGTAAGGTAAATTTGCCAACATAATTTGTAAGGTAAATTTGCCAACATAATTTGTAAGGTAAATTTGCCAACATAATTTGTAAGGTAAATTTGACAACATAATTTGTAAGGACTCTATAGTGAGAAAAAAATAATATGTAGAAGAATCAACATATCAACCCATTACCGGTCCAGTACAGGGCACTGCCCACTTCCCACAATGAGACGGGGTTAAGGCCGTAGTTGACCCAGTGCGGATTGGTGGACTCCGCATACCTTTGAGACCATTGTGTAGAACTCTCAGGCAAGCAGGTTTCTTCACTATGTTTTCCTTCACCGTTGAAGCAAGTGATATTTTAATTACTTAAAACGCATATAACTTAGAAAAGTGACAATTGCGTGCTGGGATTCGAACTCGGCCCCCCGAAAGTGAGGTGGATCTCCTACCCCCTGCGCTGCGCAGAAGAATGCCCTATTAATCAATAATCATCATCATCATCATCCTATTAAAATCTAGTCTATTAACGTCACCCTATTGTGCACTGTTTTTTTCTGAGGAAAGAATGGTTAAGTGCATAGACCCAGACCCGAGGCACGTCGTGTTATTGTTACTTATAAGATACTACATAACAAGGTATAGTAAACGGCGGAAAACTAGTGACATACCTGCTACTAAAAAGTTATATCAGGTACACATAAAGATTATAGACATAAATATATCTTAAAGCAGTTTTCTTGGCTACTGAATCAGTTTAAGACTATGCTTTATTATTTAAAGTTTATAGATAACGATCGGGGCTAACCTTTTAACTTGCTCTCCAAAGCACATGGAGATAAGAATATATTATTACTGATAAGAAACACGACCACAAGACAAAATGTGTAAAACGGAGGAAAACTTATTATATTAATGCTATTAACGGTTAGGTATACGTATATATTATACAGGATGGGTATCTCTTTTAGTTGCCTTCTCATTAGTGCAATCCATCAATTAAAATAATATTCATTTGCATTTGTTGTTTGTAGCATTTACTGTTTGTGGTCGGTATTGTTGTAAAAATGTTGTTCACTCAGCGGGCAATGGAGAGAGCTATGTTAGAAGTATCTCTACGTGATCACATCGGAAATGAGGAGATCCGTAGAAGAACTAGAGTTACCGACATCGAGTCACGAAGCTGAAGTTGCAATGGGCGGGGCACATAGCTCGGAGAACCGATGGACGTTGGGGTCTTAAGGTGCTGGAATGGCGACCCCGCACTGGTATACGCAGCGTAGGTCGCTAGACAGGGGAGTAGCTGAGTCGCTGGAGGCAAGTGGCCCAGGAGCGTGTATTGTGGAACTCCCTGGCAGCGACCCTGCTTATAATATGTTACATTATAAGTATTATATGTTATATTATAAGTATTAAGTTCATTAATTCAATCAGAATCAGATCAATATTTTGATCAAATATTGATCAGTCTTCTTAGTACCCATAACACAAGCTACGTTTTATTTATCGATAATCTAAATAAATAATCTTTAATCTTTAAACGAGCAATTCTTCTATATATATATAACTAGCTGTTCCCCGCGACTTCGTCTGCGTTTGATTTTGTTTTTAAAGTATTAAGTATCGCTAAGCCTTAAGTGAGTATAGTAGTGTATATATATATATATCACATGTTATACACATATATATGTGTCTGTCAATTAATTATAGACAAATAATTTTCAATAAAATAAAATTGCGACTATAATTAAAGATTTAAGCTATCCTATCTCTTAAGTTGGACCAGACTGCTCACGGTGTGCCAATTTAATTCAAAATCGGTTAAGTAGTTTAGGAGTCTATCACGGACAAACATCGTGACATGAGATTTATATATATTAAGATTGGAATCTCGGAATTGGCTTTAACGATTTTCATGAAATTTAGTACAGGGGGTTTCGGGGGCGATAAATCGATCTAGCTAGGATTCATTTTTAGAAATGTCATGTTATTTTTCCGGTAATAACCGATTTGGTGCAACGAAGTTGCACGGGTCAGCTAGTTTATTTATAATATGACTAATATGCAAAGCCATAAGCGGACCCCATTATTACATAGATAGCTAGTGTCACTGATCAGATATACCAACACAAGATACAGTGTCTAAAGCGCCGGAAAACTAGTTACATATCTGCTACTAAACAGTTTTATCAGGTAAACGTATAGATTGTAGAGGTAGGTATCTCTTTTAGCTGTCTTCTCGGAAGTGCACTCCATCAGTATAATGGTGGTATTAATTGGCGTCCGTTGTTTGCCGCTGGCTCGGATTAATGATCTTAGTTCGCTCGGAACAGGTAAAGCTCCGCTCAGACTAGTGGGATTAAACGTTAGGCTGAGAACCTGAGTAAAAGTCATTTTAATGGGATTGGTAAAAGTATTTTTCTAGCGTAGTGATAACAACAATCAATAGGTTACAAACAAATATCAACGGGTTTTTATAATTTAATAATAATAATAATAATAAGTTTATTTTAGATTCCTGACACGCAGTAAATTAAAACATTACAGGATTAAATAAACACTAGGTGACCCGTGCAACTTCGTTTGCACCAAATCGGTTAATACCGGAAAACACAAATAAAATTACATTTTCTAAAATTGAATCCTAGCTAGATCGATTTATCGGCCCCGAAACCCCATGTATACTAGATTTCATGAAAATCGTTGGAGCCGATTCCGAGATTCCAATTATATATATACAAGAATTGCTCGTTTAAAGATAAAGAATTTGAACAGATAAGAAAATTTGACAGCAGTGCTTTAGTGCAACACTGAGTCGCAGTTTTTATCACCGGGCTCTGGATAGAGAACCTAAATTAAATGAAGTCAGATTAATAAAAAATAAAACTTAAAAACCGATTGAGTTAAATTAAATTTAATATATTGGTAAAATACTCCTATCATGACTTAATTGATCTACCTAAGCGGAAGTGGACTGAATTTGACATTGTATACTGTACTCTCGCCTAGAGGTTAATCAAATGACACACGTTAGTGGTAGCAAGTCCCATATAACCACTCCGTTTCTTCCAATGCAGTTGTATTCGTTAGGCATCTAAAAATTCATCTGAAAACACGAGTGGATCGTCGATGGCGTTGCATTTCGTATACGTTCATTTTTGAAGTTTAAAAGCCTGAAAGTGTATTTCTTTCCTCTAACGAATTTACTTTACTTGCTAAATGTTTTATTAGTGCAAGTGAATTAAAGTAAATTTGATCCTGAGAAAGTGGATGCTCCTATGTTAACCGCACATGAAGTCGCGGGCTGGATGTAGCAATTTATAATAATCCAATACCCGGGGGGTGAAAACTGGATTCTGATTACAACACATCATATTATACTTATATTTTATTCTTTACTGGAGGTAAACACAATAGTAATTTAACAAAATAATAACAGAAAGGAAAATATTATGGACTTCCCTTAAGTTCGATGCAACTAAACAAGATACTTAGTTTTAAAAGTGCGAAGTATCGACTTCTGTTAAACGAATCCCCGGTGCTAATGAGTATTGGAGTCGGAAAAAAGGGAAAACTTTTGTTATATCTCTCATGCTTTGACATTGCAAACTGACCTCACATCAATATCCACATTTGCAGCACTCAATTATTGTTTAGTTCTGTAAATCCATACTCAGAACATAAATGCTAATGGGTGTCTGTTTGTTTCTTTGTTTATTATCTTGCGGTCGGCTTGGCGGCCGACTGGCGCAGTGGGCAGCGACCCTGCTTTCTAAGTCCAAGGGTTCGATTCCCACAGCTGGAAAATGTGTGTGTAAAGAACATGAATGTTTTTCAGTGTCTGAGTG
This sequence comes from Pararge aegeria, assembly GCF_905163445.1. Taxonomy (NCBI): domain Eukaryota; kingdom Metazoa; phylum Arthropoda; class Insecta; order Lepidoptera; family Nymphalidae; genus Pararge; species Pararge aegeria. The sequence goes on along the minus strand of NC_053190.1, from coordinate 15,800,501 downwards.
TTTATCTGTATATTATAAGTATTTATGTATATTATATATTAATCAGTATATTATATAAAAATATTAATCAGTCATCTTAGTACCCATAACACAAGCTACGCTTACTTTGGGAATAGATGCCGATATGTGTATTGTCGTAGTACCTATATTTATTTATTTGTTCGGCCTCTCACCGATTATAATGTTTTTTTTTTAATACTATGTTGGCTTTTGCTTGACAACTATCATGCCTGATGGAAAGTCTAAGTAAGGGCGGACTTGTCTAGAAAATGCCTATTCACTCTTGCCTTGAAGGCCTTCAAGCAGTATGTGGCAGGCAACACCGATGCCGGAAGAGTCTTCCAAAACCATAGCGTACGTGGAAACGTAGATGAAAAGCGCTTCGTACATTTTGAATATCAATCACAAAGGGATGCCATCGTTCACGGCGTCACTTATACATTAAATATTATATTATATTATCTTATATATAGTCGGCGTATTTTCACAAGCATCTAAGATTTTAATATGACATAGGGTATCTATTAATATCCTATTTATTACGCAAAAAGTCATATTCTCGCGGGATCAAACTGAACACACTTGTTTCCTTATTCACGGATTGTCCAATACAGCCTGACCAATTTTTCTTAGGATGAGAAAAGTACGTTTAAATATAAAAAGTATGTCTCAAAGATGAAAGAATGTTTTTTTTAATGCCGAGAAAGGATTTTTATAAACCCAAAAAACAAATGCTGACGAAGTCGCGAGCAACAGCTAGTAAAACTATAAAAAATAGCAACAACATCTTCCACTCGAATACAGCAAATATTTACTTCGATTTACGTTGTTGCAAGACACACACAAATGTGTGGGGGCACACACAAATTTTATTTGTAGAAGTACTAGCGGCGTCTATTTTTCTTTAAAAAAGGCCGTTAAATATCAAAAAATACCTATTTTTTAATCAAAAAAATAAATTAAAGCTCAGGAAATCAATCGTAATGTAAATGTGAATGATCACGCTTTAAACTCGGAAATAAATGCAAAGAGCGAGCGACTCACTAAAGTGTGCTTTTTGTGCTCGGACTAGGAAATACTTATTCGTAAAAATATCTCTTCTAATGATACATCAGGCAGTGAAAAATGTTGAAAGGAATGAGAAACCATTTTATATTTTTAAAAACTAGTTACTCATCAACACTCGTGCGACGACAAGAATAAAAGTACGGGTAAAAATAATAAACCCAGTGATAAAATTATAAATTTCTTCATAAAAAATTGGCCAAACTAAATGCAACAACTATTTGCATAAAAAAAAAAAAAACAGAAACTAGTGCTGGAAAGCTGAAAATTTGCCCGCATAATAAAATTTATTTCGAAGCACTTACAAGTAGGTATATGAAAGACTAGCGTTTCCGCGTTTTCCGGGTCGCACTGTTTATATTATAAACCTGCCCCCTTTCCCCCCAGGACCAACGACGGGACACAAAGAAAACAACTTGTTTCCCCTACGTCTCACATTATGTAGATACGTCCTGTAGAAGAAGTTTTCCTAAGCAATAAATGGATGGACCGGGACTCGAAATAAAAAATCGTCGCTCAGAGAAATAGAAAAGTAAAAAAGGCTGGTGCGAGTGATAGAAATTAATATACTACGATTTTATAATTCCAGCAATTTACGAGAGTGAATGGCTATCTTTTATATGGTGAATATCAGTAATGACATCACCACTCTCATTATTGTATAAGCACTCATTATTGTATAAGCCACATTCCACAGCGTTATTTGGGAATAGCATTTTCATTATGGCGTCTCAAATATACAACAAATTGGCAGCGTCACTAGCCAACAGAAACATAATTCTAATCTATATAGGTTTGCATTTACAGTGATTATAATTTGACATGAATTGATTAGATATTTGTAATTTTGATAGCAGTCTTAAATTTTATTCTTATTTTAATAATGTCGATTGATTAAGGATAGTATTATTATAGTAAGTAGGAATTAGTGTACAAACATATATATGTTTTTCATGCCTTCTAAGACGGATTGTTTGTCCCAATATTTTGTCTTCCAACAATGTAAAACCAATCTGCAAATAAACGATTTAAATTTGAATTTGAACTCTATTTACCGTTCAAGTGCTTGATACAAATCTTCCAATTTTTTCTCTATATTAATAATTGAAAGACTATACAGATAGCCCAGCTGATAGTAAATGGAAAATCATCGCATGTAAACATGGGCATGCAAGGAAAACGTCTTTCAAAATGTCGCCCTGTGTTCATTCATCTGGGGCGAAGGTGTTAAGTCTTATGCGCCTGTATTATATAAATTAAGCTTAATATGCTATACTGAGAATCTGTATGGTGTAATTTATAATTTCTTCAATCCATATACTCCACACCAAACAGATCCATGGTAATGCTACGCACGTTTCGCTCCGAAACTCGAGCATCCTCAGTGCTTTTACAATGAATAATTGTCAACTTAACAATTATTAATTGTAAAGTCATAATTATTGAAAAGATTAAAAAAATACACAATTATAAATTACACCATACGGATTCTCCTGCTTTTCGCGGAGTTTAGCAAATTAAGCTTAAATTTCATAAAATGTGGATGACGAGTCTGGATGAGTTAGAAAGTGGACGGGTTACATTCTTGCTATTTTTATGATAGCCTAGTGGTATATTTATTCATTCAATTACAATTCCATTACAATGTCATATAAATTACATAATTCTAAAGATAACATCCCTACTAATATTATAAATGTCAATGTAAGTTTGTTTGTTACACTTTCACGCAAAAACTACTTATCCGATCCTCATGAAACTTTCTACACATATTTTTGGAAGTAATATAGGATAATTTTTATCGCGACATTAAGCTCGGTTCCTTTGGGAGCGGGGATAAAAGTGTTTGACGATTTTACACCGTAACTCCGACAAATTATAACCGATTTAAATAATTATTATTGTACTGTGGAGGTTATAATATGTGATTAATTTTGCCAAAACTTTGTGCAGATCTGATGAATGTAGTTGGAGATAGATGATAGAACTCCTCAGCGGACAGCAGCAAACCCCTCATTGAAGGCTTAGCGATACTGAATACTTTAATTTTTTTTAGAACTACAGCTAAATTAAATGCCACATCAAAAAACAAAATCAAATGCAGACGAAGTCGCGGGCAACAGCTAGTAATTATATAATTCTAGTATGTATGCAAGGCAGGGTCAATATTTTAACAGGTGTCCGTGTTTTTAGTGTTTTTTTACAACACGAACGCATTTTTTTACAAAAAGTTTATGTGCCCCTGTTATATTTTCCCACAATACGACACCGTAGCTCAGCGTAGCGTTTGGGCTTCGGCCTATCTTTCAGGGGGACCGAATTTTATTTTGAGTGGCACTCATCTCTAACATTTCGGAGTTATGTGCGTGTTTAATTTTAGAAACTAAGATATCACTTGATTGCACGTAAGGTACATTAAAAGGGAAACCTAAAGCTTAAGGGTTCTCCAGAATGTTCTCGAAGCCTTGTGGCCAGCGTGGTGAACTACGGCCTTAGTGTCCTTCTTGTTCTGAGAGGAGGCCGATAATGATGACGATGATTTATATATAATCGCTCAGAGCCTCCCGCTTGTACCAAACAACATACTAAGGACGGGGCAGCGAAAATGGTTATGGCCGAAGTTCACTCCTAACTGCCCTTCTCTGTACGCAGACTAACGAACGCATGCCTCTATTGCAACAATAATGATCTTTAAATCCATAGTAATAAGAACTAAAATGTTCTACGAAGGTCGCAATCATGGTGACGGTGACAATTTGTTTCGAACGACTGTTGGAGAATTTTCGCGAGATTGGGTGTTATTGCAACGCCTATTAAGAATTTTCACTTCTTGGGAAAACTTTTCGAACACGTTCGTGTCCCTCTAAGATTATGCGGCTCAAAGTTTTTGGGTAGGAATTTGATGTTTTGTTATGTTTTTGGCTAATTGCCGGAAACGACGCAATTTTAGGGGACTAATGTTTTAACTTTGTAGAACTTGTACCTACGTATTAGGTTTTGGCAAGGCTCTAGTTTTTAGTGTTATTTTTCATTAATTTATTATAATTTATAATTCATTATTTTGTGAATTGAATTTTTGTATTTCAACTTTTTAATGATTAATAGGCGGCATACTTTTTTATAAGTACAGTAAATAATAAATCATACCACTAGAATGCGAAACTTAACTTAAAACGGATCTTGATGAAATTAAAACGGAGTCCAAAATATCTTTATTCATGGGTGGCCCAGTTTTGATACGTATATTACATGATAAGTACACAGTATGACGTAGTGATAACCATATTCGTAAACTTATGACTAAAGCTACGAGGGTTCCAAACGTATCCTACGTCTAAGAAGAAGCCCACACAAACTTAGCCGGGTGTTTTTTTTTGAGAGATAAATTATAGTCTAGAATATCAGATAGGCTACTTTTTAACCCGGGAAAACCAACGACTCCCGTGGATTTTATAAAATCGCTAGCAACAGGTAATAGCATTTAGCCAGTTTGAAAATTAAAATGATAACAATTCACGCAGCTGAATTTATCAAGTCACGCAAAGAACGCGCATAATATCCCTAGGCGAAGATAAATCTGAATTATTATTCTCGCGGCTGCAAAGAAAAGCGTACGAAGCAACGTGACGTAGTAAACATAAGACGCAAATATCTATCGTACCATTCGAACTTCATTAATCCCCGACGTACAAACTACGGGGTGGTATAAGTTAGACAGGTCTTTTTTTTTTTGGTTTGAAAGGTGAACTAGTCAGGAGTGTCCTTAGCTACGTTTGATGAAAATCGGTCCAAGATGGCCGCCGCACAAAATGGCGGATTAGATATTTTTTTACAACTCCTTAAATATGGGTATCAAATGAAAGGGCTTAGCTAATAAAATACCATATACTATGACCAATTGCAAATCCAAGATGGCTGCCACCACAAATTGGCTAGTTACTTTTTTTTCCCTTCCTTGTAAATTTATATATTATTTTTTCTTCACTTATTATTATTCAATGTTAAACGCTTCAAAGTAGTAAATAGAATTTATTTAATGCAAACATAACCTTTCCGGGTGGTGACGATAGATCACAATAAAGCTGTCACCACCACTCTTATTGTACGAGGCGATTATTGTATTTACTGTTGTCATACGAGGCGACTAAGGAAATATAAACTGTGGCTCTGTGCTGGGCAACCAACGTGGTGATTATAGGCAAATCCTCCAGTTAGGAGAGGCCTTTGGTCCAACAATGGACTGCAATATAGGCTGCTGATGATGATGATGAAACATAAAACAAATTAAAGATGTTACAAAAGTTTAAATTGCACATTAGTTACCAATGAAATGGTGTGCAATAATGAGTTAAAAGCAAAACCGTAAATAAACATGCTCCGCATATATTCACACGTCTGAACCCGTTGACCCAAGTGTAATATATAGGAAAATTTTATTGAAATGCATTGCGGGATCAGACGAGTCAATTGATAGTTCAAATTAGGCAGCTTAGTTTTGGTTATATTATATTTTGTTACATGAATTCACCATCTATCATGTAATATTTTAGCTACAATAAACAATGCGCCCCGCGGTATTACCCACGGTGAATAAGTCAACTTATGTTTCATGAAGAGCCTTGAAGCACATATCACCATCATCATAATATCACCGGCCCACTATAGAGCACGGGTCTCCTCCCACAATGTGAAGAATTTAAAGCCGTAGTCCTCTACACTGGCCCAGTGCAGATTGGTGGACTTTAAGAATACTAAGAAACTCCCAGGCATGCCGGTTTTCTCACGATGTTTACCTTTACCGTACAATCACGTGATATTATAAAACGCATGTAATTCAGAAAAGTTGGAGCAAGCATATTTAGTTTTAAACAAATATGATAAAAAAGTAGTTGTTGCCCGCTACTTCGTACTCGAAATTTTGACGTGCATGCCTAAGTTGTATTCTGTTCGCAGAACTACCACTACCACTATGCACAAGAAAAAGAAAGAAGAAAGAAACAAAATACATTTATTTTTATTAAGTGTTACAAACAATACATCTTAAACATGTCGATCTCTTGCTCTGTGAAGAACAAAAAAAAATCTAACCTAACCTGCACTTTTTTCAAGGATAAAAAGTAGCCTATGTGCTATTCCTTTGGAGGTTCTGGCATAATGAAGAGACAAACAGCCATCCAAGTTTTTGCATTTATAATAATAGTATAGATTTCAATGTTAGGTGGAATCAAAACTGCAACGTAAGTAAGCATTCAATTTAAAATTTCGTACTGCACTTTAAAGTACTTTAAATATAAATTAAAAAAGTAGAGTAAATCTTCTGTAATACTGCATACGTTGCGGTTGACTTTGCCCTCGCTCGCAGAAATTCCTTATAACCATATGGAAATATTTATTACGTTTTTCTATTTTACTACTGCGAAATCTTTTATCCGGGAAATTTTCGACCGCATTAGTTAATTAAGACTCCGCAAACCTCCTGTTGTTTGAAATACTGCGAGGATTTCTTGTATTTCATTTAAAATGCAGATAGAATAATTTATATTTTGTCTTAGTAGTCATAACTTAATAAAAAGCTTAACAGACAGACAGACAACAAAATATCGGACGTAGAAATTTTCAGAGAATATTCTATAGAGGAGTCTCCGGACCTGGCTTCTTCAGGGAATGCATGAAGAGTTATTGAGTGAGTTGGTGACAAACTCCCACCGGATTCCAAAATTCCAAAATTACAGCTGCTAGGGATCGAACTCGGACATTAAACTTATAAGACCACAGGACTCATCACTGCGCTACGGATAATTTTATTCTTTTTTCATACAACATTTTGACTAAGTTCGGAACCAATTAAGAATTGTACTCGCAAGTGCTGTCACATTTGTCGCTAGTATTGTCAATAGCTTATAACAGTCAACTGCTGGACTAAAGGAAAACCCTACATAGCATATAGCATAGAGGATGCTGCTACCCGTTCTCCACTATACTCCCTTAGTCGCCACGCACGACACCCGCAGTAATTGGAGGGGTAGTGGAAACTCTATTCATAACTGCCGTCACCACACAACAGTGTAACATCATTGGAGATTAGTCTAAGGAGGTGCAAGGACACTAAAATAAAATTCTTAATTATATTATAAATAAGATAGTTCTTTGTTCGTTTGTTTGTCCTTGCTTAGCACTCTAACCAATCCGCCAATCAACTAGATTTTTAGTTAGTCAGTTGAAAATACGGAGAGTAACATAGTCTATACTTTTATCCTTGGATAACAAACGGTTCCCACGGGGTTTTAAAAAAACCGTAGTAAACGCGAACGAAGACGCGGGCAACACTATAATACTGAATAACAACACTAGTGTCTAAAAAGTAACAGAATGCTAGACTTTAGAGTGAGTGAGGAGCATAAACAGTAGAACTTGGTTGCTCCACTGAAATCGTAATTCAAGTACGGAACACGACCGTATCTCTTGTGCGGACCGCTGGATGTTTTGTTCACTATAAATAACCATTGTTCGCGGCATAATTTACTTGACTATCTTTAGCGACGCCAAAAGTTTTTATTAAACGTTATTATGTTATAAATTGCTATTTTAACATACATTGTTCATTATCTTTCATCCTCAGCTTACTTATTATTATTATTAGCTCACAGCTATTGTCCCATTGCTGGACACAGACCTCCTATAGTAGAGGAGGGAATTAGAGCAATAGCCCACCGCGCGGCTCTTATGAGGGTTGGCGGTTATTAACAGTTATTATGGCTTATTCATGATAATAAACGAGGAACGGGAGGAAAAGCCGTTAATTTTTCTAACTCCGGGTTCGTACTGAATTTCTAGACGGAACAAGTCACCACTGGGTCCGACCCGGGATTCGAACCCAGGATCTGGTGATGATGGTTTTTTTTTGTTTTTATTGTATAATGTAGGAAATGTTTATTTGGGAGAGTTGTGGCATTCAATTTAGGTTATTCCTTACATTTTTTTCAACTCGCGACAAGTTCTCAATTAATGTACAATTAGAATGATTAAAAAGTATTTTACTGACATTATATAAATATTCTTGATGATGAAACAATTTAATAGAATAAAGATTAATACCGACGACTCAATAAAATACGTTTCAATAAAATTTTAGAACTTAAACGCTGCTATTGCAATGTATCTATGATGTTGAAATAATACATTCCCTCGCGGACTTTTTTGTAGGTTATAATGATTACTTTAATCTTGTACATACCTTCTATGTATTATCAATAGTTTTCTCAGTGCAAGCCAAGTAAATATTGGATAGAAGCAGGTGTTACTTTGAGGAACTCAATGATGTATTATGAAAATCAAGCTTAATTGGCTATACTCCGCGAAAAGCAGGAGAATCTGTATGGATATCTTATATAATTTCTTCAATCTTTAAACTCCACACAATAAAGATCTTGAGGGTACATTGCCAAAGATCTATTTGGTGTGTAGTTTAAAGATTGGGGAAATGATAAATTACGTGTTTTTCGAGGTGTATAGCAAATTAAGCTAACTTTCATAATGTAGCACGCCAAGTAATGAATTTTATAGACGAACATTTTGCTACTTTACATTATTGCAATTTTCTTACGGATCCAATTTTTTTACAATTTTTATGAATATAAATTACAAATAGTTTAGCTTTCCTTTGACGAAGAAATTGTTAAAGTCGGTTCAGTACTCTCGGAGCCTATTAGGTATAAACAAATGAACAATAAAATCTTTACTCTTTATAACATTAGTATAGACAACGTACATTTTTAAAATTCTATTTCCCACGAGGTATCGTGTTCTCAAGTGCTATGTCTAGTCTATTCTTTTATATGGATGCGGAACATGGATTTAAAAGAAGGAAAGTTGTACACGGTTGCAAGCGTTTGAGATGTGGTCATTACGAAAAATGTTTAAAATATCATGAAGACAATTCATCTTAAAGTATTACGAAAGGCCAAATGCCAACGGAAACTAATGACAAAAACGCAACCTTCCTTTGTATGACGACAAAGGAAGGTTGCGTTTTCGGTCACCTAAAGAGAGAATCCCTGTTCGAGTTTCCAAGGTTGATCCTTGAAGGGAAAATTACTGGGAAAAGCGCACCTGGGAAACCGAAAAAGAAGTGGTTGGACGATATAGGATAGTGGGCCGGACATACCTATTCGGTATTGAAGAAGATGGCACATCATCGTTCCATTTTCCACCGGCTGACCTCCGAACTTCAATATGAAGATGGCACCTAATGATGACATTTTTAAAATCAAATTTTAAAATATTACAACGGCCCGTATATTAAAACCCGTCGATGTCTATGACAGTAAGAACACCAACTGATTATAAAGTGTCGCCAAACATTGCTAGTAGATACAGTTGGAGGGAGATAAATAGCAAAATACCTACATTGCGGGCATTGTGTTCATGATTTACGCACTACGGGGCGACCTCCTAGAGTCGTATCTCTTGAACGGGCCACTGGATGTTTTGTTTACAATAAATGATTGCTTTTACGGAATGAGCCTGTTTTATCTCGGCGACTTGCAATGTTTTGCAAGATGAAATATTATTATTGTGGTTTGGTTATTCATGAACGAACGACAACAATTTATTACTATTGTTTAGGGTTTTAGACGCGTTCGGAAACCGCGGAGCTTTAGTTTTTGTAACGTGATGAATAGAACAAATCACCTTACACAGCTAACAATTTGGGAACTAAATGGACAAGTGTAATAGTACTGCTGTCCTTATCACAATGTTTGCCGTGAAAAGAATAGCAATTTACCAGGATCGTCAGCAGGCCGATTCTGTATGTGCATTATCCATATTCTTCATTATAAAACTGAATTCATTTCAACTCTGTTGGCAGACACAATCACAAAATGTATAATGTGGCTAAAATTCGTATCAACTGATACGAAATTTTAGACGGCCGATTGGCGCAGTGACCCTTCTTTATGACTCTAAGGCCGTGCGTGGGTTCGAATCCCACAAATATGATGAAAATGTTTGTAATGAACGTGAATGGTTTTCGGTGGCTGGGGTCTATATGTTTACTGAATATTTTTGACTATTATTATATATAACACAAGCTACGCTTACGCTACGTGTGTGTATTACCGAAGTATATTTTTTTTTTTTATCATATTTATCATTTATTTCTATACATTTTTCTTTAATTTTCTATTTCCAAAAACACTATTTAAAAAATTATAAAAAAACCTCTCTTCCGCTAGCGTGGCTTTTGAGTACCCAAGCAACCGGCGGTTAGGGCTCCAGAGTAAGGAAACTCCTCAAAATACGCGCCGTTTCAAGAATTACTGCCTTCTGTATACGACCTTTGATCCAACAACCAAGCTTTTTAAGATATTGGTCGAATCTTTTCCTGAGACGACCATTAACTGTAACAGCTATCGGAACAATGACTGTTAAATGAATACTCCGTATGTTGGCAATCTCTTGAGCAAGGTTATTATTATGATTATCGAGATTTACACTCACGCCCGTGTACAAAATGAAAACATATAGTGAGCCCTAACAACAATAATATACTTACTTAGATACATAAAGATTAATACACTTAAATATACATAACATAAATACATATTTGTATCGGGCGGAGGATTACACCTCGGCAGGGGAGACCAGACGGCCGGGGGTCAGGGCGACAGGTTAAGAAATCGGCGGACTATCCTAGCCGAGTCTAGCAACACCACTGCATCTTGGCTGCCAGTAAGCTGCCACGGAACTAATACTATTATATACAGAATTGGCCCGCTGTTTAGTTGATTCAAAAACTTTTATGTTAAACAGAAGCACCAATGTCTTCCGAAGCGTATAAAGTTGTATCCAACGTAATCAAGTTAACGTGAACTCATCCGTTTCAAAAGCGTTGCACTCAATATACAGCATACTTTCGGGTAACAAAAACAACAAGCAGTGCAGTCAAGTCTGACGGTAACTTTTGACCGAGGCCCTCAACTCTCTTTACTTCTCAGTCTACATTGTTGGCGCGCTTCACATTTTTCCTCTTAATGTTCCCCCTTTACAGGTTTCCACGCTTCGGTGATTTTAAGGGTGGCAAGGGTGCATCCGAGGATACACTCAATCCGTATAGATCCTACGATACTTTAATACACATTCATCTGCCATCTGTGATAGGCTATTTTCTCTGTGCCTGTACAATGTTTAGCTTAATTAAGTTTTGACGTGATTATTATTTTGGGTGAAATAAAAATGTTTTTTTATTTCCATCATACTAAAATCAATTGAAATGTCATCGCGGACATTTTATCACTTTGATATAAGTTAAATAAAAGACACGCAAGGCACTTAAGCATTCTGCCCCCTTCCCTTATTGACGAAACTACTGAAACAAAAATTTCAAATACAAAATACTTCATAAACGGCCTTGCTCGTAAATAACAGGAATATCATTATAAATATTCTAATCAAAGCTCCCGTGGGCAACGGATAAAAGATATTGTTTACCCAAAAACCTCTCCACACAAGTCTGCAAACTAAAACTTGACAGTATTCAATGAGAAAGAGAATTTTCTAGTTTTAAGTAGTTTTTGATATTATCGCGCAGATATTCAATAACCAATAAAGAAAACAAACAATAACATTTATGTCCAATAATAAATTGGTATGACGTATATTGCATACTTTCATCGAAACCTCGTGGGGTTAGCGTGAAGAATGATACGCCATAATAAAATATTAGACCCAAACCATCACGCGAATGTCGCCCGGGGGAGTAAAGCAGGGAACGCCACTTATTAGGTAATCGAAATGTATTTCTCATACTTCCAATCCCCCACGAATACGTGAAAACAATAAAGATTGTAAAAGTTGCATGAGTTGAACTCATAATAATGGGATTGTATCATACGTGTAATTGAATTCGATTGAACCGCTTTTTTATTTGGATTCCACTACCTTCCATTCCACACCTTGGCAACTGAAATCTCACCTGGCAGTAAGTGATGATGCAGTCTAAGTTGTTAACGGGCGGGAATCAATCATTCAATCAACCCATACTTCGGTTTCTACGCGACATCGTACCGGAGCGCTAAATCCCTTGGCGTCGCGTCTTTGTCGGCAAGGACTTATCTAGCCACGGCCGAAGCCTCCGGACCAGACCAGAGAAAATTAAGATTTTTGTTTGTTTGCCAATTTGCCCCTGCCAGGTATAAAACCCGGAACACATAGCTTAACGCTGCGGTAGGGAGGTAGCCAAAATCGTAGTCAATGGCAGACCTTTAGCGTTGTTATCTAAAAGTAAAGTAAAGTTGTTACATCAACGCGAAATAACTAAAACACAAATCAAGTATCGAGTTTTAACAATATAATTAATATTATTAAACTGTGAAAATTAAGAAATAATTAATACAGAACATGACCGCAATCGACACGTCGACATGTAATTGAGAAAGAAAAAGAAAGTAGAAAGATATTTGAAAAAATAATAAAAAAATATTGGTATTTAATGATATTGATAATGAAATGTCATAGCAATTGTACCTTGGGCAATGGAGGGCATAATTATTGTAAACATTAATTATTGATAGTAATATAAGAATAAAACGATGGAGAAAGTAAAGTGCGAGCAAAATTTATAATTGAATGATATTAAATTGAATGGTACAAGTTAAATTGAATTATTAATTGTATAGCATACTTTCATTTGTCAAATAACAAAAGTTTACGAAACTGGTTGACTTACTTCCGCTTTGTTTTAAGGTTAAATTTTGTAATATGCTTTATAATATTGATCTACTTCAAGAGTTTATTACAAAATTACTTCACTTAATTCTGTTGTAAGATTATCCAAATTAAATACCTACTTATCCTCCGTATAACAGTTATTATGTGTTAGTAACTTATTCAGTTTTATTTATTGACATTCAGTGTGTACTTTATCTAGTGTCGTACTTACTATTTTTTTCTTGAGCACATGAAGCGTTTGCGTAGTAAGTTTAAATTTATCCTTATTTTTCAAAATTTGATTGCCAAACTGGAATTTACTAAACTTAAAGAGTAATTAATATACTAATAAATATAACAGCAAGTGAAAGTGTTTCCTAAACACAGTCTTTTTTGCAAACAATCTTAATAATAATAAATAATAATAAATTCTTTATTGCACACACAAAAACAAAATACAAAGAAACACATTTACAAAAATAATTAAAAAAAAAAAAAAACTAGTTTAGGTGTGCAAAGTCGGTCTTATCGCTAAAGCGATATCTTGTATATAATCTTGTGCTTTTTATGGATAATTCTACAATATTTAGATGGCTAGGATTCATAGAACCATAATGTATGCGGAAGAGTTTTCAGAGCAATACCCACTTTAAAGAAAGGATGGAGGTTTCGTATGCATCTTGCTATGTTGCTTAGTAAACAGCTCGTATTGCTACGCCGATGATTTTTAGCGAAATGCTCGTGGTTGACGTACTCTCTGCTTTCTACGCTGGATGCGTGTAGGGCCAAACTAGTAACTGACATCAAGGCTTCACTCAGGTAGAGGTTTTATAAAAACATCTGTTTCCGACGATCTCCCTGACGCAACGGTGAGCGCTGTGAATTTAAGTAGGATAGGTAGGTAGGGTCTCTTTTCAATGAGGTCAATTTTCTCTGGTCTGGTCTGGTGGGAGGCCTTGGCTGCGGCTAGTTACCACCCTACCGACAAAGACGTGCCGCTAAGCTATTTAGTGTTGCGGTGTGATGTCGGCTGAAAACCAATTAAGGATCTGACTACCATACTCCCTAACATGTTAGCCCGCTACCACCTTAAACTGCAATATCACTTACCACAGTATAGTCAAGGGCTAACTTGTAGTGAATAAAAGAAAAGCAAAATATCAAAACGTATACTCCTTTCTTTAAAGTTGTTAATACTAAGAAAACTCTCCGTCATAAAGTTGGCTTTATGAATCCTAACCATGTGAATACTTCTTGCTATACTTACGTATTCACAAGCTGATAGAGTGCGTGGTGTAACGTGAATCCAGCTTTAAGCTTTACACAGATCATTTTAATTACATCGATTTGATGAATAGCAATTGTGCAGAGATCACCCTGCGGTTACCGTAGATACAACACAGCACGCTCGCTATCGATCCCGAGTGGAAAACTATAAATCGCGATCGCCAGAGGCCGAGTAGACAAAACAGCAATTAATACAAAAGCCAAACTAACGGCCGGTCATTTGTTACGTAGATATTAGAGAAGCGAAGTTGTATAGCCATTTTGTACTGGGGTTTTTGGTCAAAGTAAAGCAACAGTTTCAGAAGCTTTGCAGAGAAGCGTTGGAAGGGTTTAGGCACTAGACCACAACGCCAGGTTGCAGTAGACTTCGCACACCTTTTAGAACATAAAAAAAGAACTCTTAGACATGCAGGTTTCCTTACGATGCTATCCTTCTAAGTTGAAGTAAAATATTTGAATGCTATAAGTCCAACAAGGTAGAGGTGTTTTGTCAGGGATCGAACTGTCGATCCTCCCGAAAGCTACAACGAAGTTTAAAGCACAAGGTTTTTTGTTGTCACATTTGGATCCTAGCGTGCCAACATATCTAGACGGTCGATTGGCGCAGTGGGCTAGGTGGCGTTGTGTGTATCGTCGTAGTATATTTATTTAGTTTATTTATAAAAATCGAAATCCCTACTTAATATTATAAATGTGAATGTAAGTTTGTTTGTTACGCTTTCACGCGAAAAGAACCGATCTTCATGAAACTTTTTATACATATTCTTGGAGGTATTAGAAATAATATAGTATACTTTTCATTGAAAAAAAAATTACGTAAGATAAAAAAAAAATTGTGAAAAAATCTAAAAATCTCATATACGAATAAGGGTGTAGACCATGTAGCAGTACGCTGCCTCCCAAAATTACGTGGGTGAAGCCGCAGGGCACATTTAGTTAGTAATAAATTTGCTCCGAAATATTCAAATGACAAATTCAATTGAGTGATCATTTTCCGAAATTCACTTACCTGTAGAGTAGAATAGCATTGCTACATTCAATATGTCAATAACCCGACAAGGCAGGTTGTTGTGTCGAAAACCTACTCAATAGATATTCATTGCTAGACTGATATAAGTTAAGCATTATAGAAATACGATTTTGCGTACAAACTGATAGGAGTATGGCTTTATTATAGCTATCACACACCTAATAGGCTAGCCCGTAACCATCTTCGACTGCAGAGAAATAACGAAAAGAACAAAAAGCTAACTTTCAGAGAAATTAAGAAAAACAAAATAGAAAAAAACAGTTAAGGCCAATTTGTAAGAAAAGGGCATTGATCCTTCCCAGCTACATAAAGAATTAACGGCATTAGCTAAAATACTATTTATCACGAAGTACTAAAACAATGCAAGCTATAGACGTTTTAATTTCATATTTCCACGAAAATAAGTAGAATGGTTTCATTGACTCGCTTTTTAGTTTCATTAAAAGGGGTTTTTTAAGCAGCATTTTCACGCGATAGGCGCTAGATCAATAGCAGAGTAATATGTTATTAAAATGCATTGTTTCATGAAAGTATTAAATCACTAGCTTTTGCCCACGTTCTTCGTCAGAATGACAGCGGTAACACTGGTCACGTGCAGATTGATCCACTTCACATATATTCAAGAATATTATGGAGAACTTTGAGTCAGGCATGCAGATTTGGTCACGGTGTTTCCCGCAGCGATAGACGCAAATAACTTAGAAAAGCGAGAAGGGTTCGAACTCGCCCCCCCTCGAAACAGAAGCCGAAGTCCTTACCACTTGGCTATCAATGCTTATTACTTTTTTTTCCAATTTAACTAATTTAATTTGCTTTTTTTTATTGAAAATGTTACAATGAAATTTACATCTAAACTAATTCATGTAAAGGTAATTTTACAATAAAACTAATATTCAAAATGTGAAGGTAATGCCCACGTGGAATGCTGCATTTCCGCGCTGAACAGCCAGGCTGATTCTTGCCGCAAAAAATGAGCCAGCCCTTATGTCACCAGATGAGGCAATCAACCGCGGTTTAATGTCTTGAAAGATTTGTTTTTTTTGCACTTAGATTCCATGGCATCCTCTTATGAAGCCTGAAGACATATACAAATAACGCTCACCCACACATTACAGAACGATGCATAGCTTCACAGGGAAGCCAAGTTTGAGTAGAGATAGTTATGAACTATAATAAACCGAGTTGGAAAGTTGGGAAACGTCTTTCACACCAACTTGGCCGTCTGTTCCTCGCGCTATGTTGCGGAATATGCCTCGACAGATTTTGAATACTTTTTCAAATTGCCTTTTCGTATATAAGTTAAATAAATTCGCCTCGGAGTTCTGAAGCTCGGGGCTAGGAAATTGGCGTTGTCCATCTCTGAGTCTCGGATAGCGTATTAAGCGGTCGGTCTTTGTTATTATAGATAACATGCAATAATATTTATTACAGCCAGGTTATTTATTTATTAATTTACTCGTATCTAGTACCAAAAATTAAAAATAACAACAAAAAGGACACGTGATTTCTTCCAGAAGCTCGCGAATGGAGGAAAAAAATTTAAGCGGGAATTTCTTAAAGACAAGGTTGCTTGGAAGCATCCATCTCAACTTTCATCTCTCACAAGATAGAAAAATGAATGTTAAAATGTAAAATGTAAATTGTTGATGTTGGAAAGGAGCAACTGCTGAGTTTCTTGCTGGCTTCTTCTCGGTAGAATCTGCCTTCCGAACCGGTGGCAGATACCAATAGAGTCACTACACACAGACAACTTGACGTTTCAAAAGTGCTTATATTAGACCTACTTGAAATAAATGAATTTTGAATTTTGAAAATAGACATTTACAGATATAGTAAAAATACCTCATGTAAGCGATAATGTTTAAATACATAAAATAATAGGTACATGAAATACAGAATGAAAGATAGGTATACTATACAATTGCTGAATTTCTTAGTGACAAGGCTGCTTATTGCCCCAACTCCCACACCTGTATATTATGAGAAACATCACCATCATTATAATTATCATAATATAGTATGACATACAAATAATAAATACTTAAACATACTTTATTAAATAAATTAAATCCTCTAATTTAATCTACTGCGATTTTTAACGAGTCTTCTAAAAATGTTAACGGATTTTGCCTCTCTGATATTTAAAGGCAAGTCATAAAGCTTAACAGCCAGAATAGAGAAAGATTTGAACAAAGAAGAATTATGTGAAGTTTTATATAAAATAACATCAAAATCTAATTTATTATATTCAAAGAACCACGCATTCGCTGTTATAACAATAGTATGGATAGATCTAAAACTATTCATTACATAGGATCGCCATTCTATACGTAGTTAGTCAGCAAAACAGTTCGGAATTGGTGTCACTGTCCACTTTACAGTGTTCTCTTCTAATGGGCGATCGGGACGTGAGCAGATTACAATTACGCCTCTCCCTTTCCCCCCACCCTACAAACGAACTTAGACAAAGCTCGCATAGAACTGTGGAAATACAGTAACGGTCGGGAGGTAACATTTCTGTCCATCGTTACTATATTTTCAAAATTACTGTATGCCAAAATGATAATTTATCATTAAAGCAATCTTTTATGTCTCAGTTGTTAGAGTTAATTTTCGGGGGGACCGAGTATAACTCGGACTATACTATATACCGCGGACGCGTACGAAGCGCTTCGCATCTTCGTTTCTGATCCGCACCGCAAGGATCTGGAATGCTCTTCCAGCTTCCATTTTCCCCAGTTCTTACAACATGAGCACCTTCTTATAAAGAGTGAATAGGCATCTTCTAGGCAAGCGCGCTTCACCTTAGGCTGCATCATCGCTTACCAGCAGGTGTGATTGCAGTCAAGCCCTCGTCTATAAACATAAACAAAAAAAAAACAAGTAATTACGCATACATTTTCCACCAATCCATACTTGGCTAGCCGTGGTGGAAAAGGGCCTCAACCCTACTCATAATAGGAGCAGGCCAGTGCCCTGACGTGGGCTGGTAATGGGTTTAAAATGATGTTGATGAATAATAATTTAACGTACAACATAATACAAGCGTGGTGGACTACGCCCTAAATCCTTCTCATTGTGGGACGAGACCCGTGCCCTGTAGTGGGCCGGTAATGGGTTATGATGATGATGATACAACATATATTTTTTTAAAAATAGAATTATAACTTTTTAAAGTAATAACTAGCTGTGCCTGGCAGCTTCGCTCACGTAAATTACGGGACGCATACTGTTACATAGTCTACAATCTAAGTCAATAAATCGGATATCTATCATAAATATTTATTCAATCGTACTGGTTGTGGCAAAAAAACAAACCTGTAATATGATGTTCAGATATATTTCAACATATTTAATAGCCACACCTGAGTTTCTTGATAGATATATATATATATATATATATATATATCTAATAATATCTATATATATAAATATATATATCTGTTATAGCTCTTGGAGCTATTTGACACCTTCAATCACTTTAACATTGTCAATCACGGTAACCCGTCCCTGGAACCCATTCACGTAGTTTATTATGGCTTAATAACAGCACCACATACTCGATAGAGCACGTTTTACTAAACGTGCTCTATCGAGTATGTGGTGTCCTCGGTTTATGGTCCATAAATCGGAGTATGTATGGCGGAGGTCAACCAAGAATAGTCCTAGTCGTCATAAGTGCGGTTACAGTTTATGTATCCAGTATCGATGAGCCTTAAGTGAGGGATTTTCTACACAAAATTTGGGTAAAACTTAACAGATACTACAGTCTATCCAAGACAAAAAAGATCGCTTAAATCGGTTAGCATTTGACGAAGTTATGGTGTAAAATCTTAAAACACTTTCCCCTCCTTTCCTAGACTATAAAAAGTCATAAAAATAATCTTATGCCCTATCTTTAAGCATGAACTCCAATAATGCAAAGTTTCATTTGAATTCATTCAGTTGTTATAGCGTGATGCAAGTTACAGACAGAAAAAAAAAACAGAAAACTAGCAAAATAAAGAGCAAGTTAGATAGAAGATACAATTTGGCGGCCTTATCGTTACATTGCGGTATCTTCTAGGCTACCATTGGTGTGACAGAACATAGTTACAGATAAAATGTAAATAAAAATAAGAAACTACTCAAAATGTAATCATTATTAATAAATTGTTATAAAAGAACTTAGCGTTGTATGAAAACACGTAGTGGTGTGCGCCACCACGCTAAATTTCAATCCGTTCACGTTTCAACCTATTCATAGCATCACAAATGAACTGTGTAAAGTGTCTAGTGATGCCAAATTACACCGAGTCTAAATTGAAGTTGTTAATGTGACTGTGGTTTTAACTCAATTGCACAAGAAGGTGGGCTTATATTTACCTGGCGTATATTATTAACGCGCTGCTAGCTTTAGGTTTAAGTTAACGAATGTAACTATCACCATCATCTCACAATAATTGTGTAAACATATGTGTATGAACGCTTCGTAAATACTTGTTATAATAGGCCTACATGAATAAAAAAAAAATTTTGCGTGCTTTATTCTTTTAGTCTACATTCTTCACGAAGAAGATTTATCATCAACGAGAAATTGATTGATCTACACTTCATGATTAAACAGAAACCGGTACATTAAAAAACAGCGTAGGTAGCAGCAAAAATGTGCGCATTTAACTTGACCAAACTTTTTACCAAAGAGACTAGTTTCAATCTTAATTTTTTGGCAATGGAAGTGTAAAATCAATGATTTTATCTTTAATTTATCATCATCATTATATCAACGACATATACAGTTACGGAAAATGGTCTAAAGTCTTCTTGTACGTGTTCCACGCTATCCCGCCCCCACGACATATTTTTTTAATTTCCTTTTTTAATTAATAATTTACGCCTTATTTCCTTTATTAGTTTTACCATTTTTCAAGTGGCGGCTAACATTTTTATTCAAGATCATCATGTTTTTCAGATATACAGTGAAGTAATTCAACTTTTTACCAATCTGAGAACGGGACTTTTCCACAAGCCGACAAATCGCAGTTAAGACAAACTCACTATTTGCAGCTTTACTGAGCCAGCTCCTTTGTCACACATTTTTTTTTTGAATTTTTATACTTTAACAATTATTTTATTTCACAAATGTAACATTTTACACAAATGTGTGACAATAAATACGATTTTTCTTTCTTTTTCTTTTTTTTTCTTTTCTTTCTTACTAAAATGTCACACGAGTTGTACAAATCCGTCCATCCGCGAGTTACGCTTTGGGGGGCAATAAAAAACCATTCCCCTTTGTCCGTTCATTCGTTCGCTCTCTACGTACAAATGCCATATTGTATGACGCCGGGTTTAGGTACTCTAAACGTTACAGTTCCACGGATTTATATGGCGGATATTTTCAATGGAATAATATTCTGCTCTTTAGAATTATATCGACAACAGTTTGATTCTTTTGGATGCAAATATCTGTTGTTCGTTATTTCATTCAGTCAACTATATGACCTATACGACCGTATATAACATTCCACAGCCGATTGGCGCAGTGGGCAGCGACCTTGCTTTCTGAGTTCAAGCCTGTGGATTCGATTCCATCAACTGGATAATGTTTGTGCTGATGAGCATGAATGTTTTTCAGTGTCTGGATGTTTATCTGTATATTATAAGTATTTATGTATGTTGTTCATAAAAAAATGTTTATCAGTCGGCTTAGTACCTATAACACAAGCAACGCTTACTTTTTGGCTTACTTGATGGCTATGTGTGTATTGTCATAGTATATTTATTTTATAATTTTTTATTTACTCAGTCAACTGTGAAACTCCTAATAATAATAATATTTGACGATGCGAAAATTAGTCTCACAGTCAGTGTTTTTGTTTTTTAACCTCCTGGTCAATTAGGGACCAAGTTTCCCAATCAGATTTAGATCAAGATCTTATTCGAGTTGCAGACTAATTATGATCCAAGATAAAGCAGATTACATAATTTGAAAACTATTTGCCTGCCATGCCTTTCCTTTTAAAGGACCTATTATTTTACAAACAAAGTTCTTAAGTCTTGACTACTTACTAGGATATTGTTAATATAATATTAATAATATATTTATCAAAAAATTACTATGGCCCTCATTAGAAGGCTTAGAGCCACTCAGTGGGCGATGGAGAGAGCTATGCTAGGAGTATCTCTACGTGATCAAATCAGAAATGAGGAGATCCGTAGAAGAACTAGAGGTACCGACATAGCTCAGCGAGTCGCGAAGCTGAAGTGGCATTGGGCAGAGCACTTAGCTCGGAGAACCGATGGACGTTGGGGTCTTAAGGTGTTAGAATGGCCACCTCGCACCGGTAACGCATTGTTGGTCGGCCCCTAATGATGTGGACAGATGATAGCGGGCGATTCGCTGGTAGCCGGTGGAGGCAAGCGACCCAGGACCGTGGATTGTGGAACCCCCTACAAAAAACCTTTGTCCAGCAGTGGACGTCAATTGGTTGAAATGATGAAACAATTACTAAAGGGTAGTATTTTAATTTTTTAAATGATATTTACTTACATTTCTATTTTTCTCAACAATAAAATCGGGTATTATATTGCATACAGTTGTCTGATATATAATGTCATAAATATTATAAATAATTACCTATCATATTATTAGTATCGAATAGTTATGTAAAACTATGTTATTTACATACAAGTAAGTACATAGTTTCTTGTAACTCATTTTTTAACACCATTTTAAAAGTAAGTAAAGCGTTGCTTATCCAACGTAAACTTGTGTCAAGTTTGCTAACATGAAAACTTATATTAAGAACATTGTAACTTGGAAGCTTTTCCAATATAATGCCCATAATATAAACTCAAAGTTGCTTTCAAACAAATAGTTGAACTCTGATTCATAAAGATATATTATTTAAAGAATATGTTTGGATTTTTTACGAATTAAAGCTATTCAGGTGTAAAACAATTATTCTATATTTATTTTTTTAAAACTGTCTCATGTAGATGGTGAGTAAACTCGAATGGGCTTTATACCCGGCCGTTGTGATGAATGAGTTTTTGAATCCCAGCTGCCACCGAATGCAAAATATAAAACAATAGCACCGGAAAAAATATTTATCGTTACTCGAGTTTTGATAGCTTTCATATAAAAAATAAATACTTCTTTCTTTTCGAAAATATTGTTGTTTTTCAATTTGCAAACAAAATATAAATATATTCGCATGATTTCGCGATTGTTAGATAACCTAACTGAGCAATAAATTCAATTCAATCAATTCAATAAAAACTGTGTTGCGGTCAAATTGATTTCACGGTTAAACGTTATTTGGCGAATCAGCCCTTACCGAGAGAAATTAAAGGATAAGGCAAAAGTATTTAACATAACTTGAATTAAAATAATAAAATACTGTATATAAATAACGAATAAATATTAAGTTTAATAAAAGCCTTTTAGAGTCACAAATCCTGTTCTTTACTTTTCAAGAACGCTTGGTGTAGGGAATGAACTAATTTGAGCTTTTAAACAACATTCATAAATTACATTTTACTCTTTCAGTACATAGTATCTATAGTAAATCCTCGATTAGAACGTACAAATCTTAAAAATGGTACCGCAGTGTAGCGTACACAACATGACATAGACAGTAATTCAAATAAAAATAGTAAATTTAACTTATACTTTAAAGAGTCACTCAGCGGGCGATGGAGAGAGCTATGCTAGGAGTATCTCTACGTGATCAAATCAGAAATGAGGAGAACTAGAGTTACCGACATAGCTCAGCGAGTCGCGAAGCTAAAGTGCCACTAGGCAGGGCACATAGTTTGGAGAACCGATGGACGTTGGGGTCTTAAGGAGCTGAAATGGCGACCCCGCACCGTTAAACGCAGCGTAGTCGGCCCCCAACGAAGTGGACGGATGACATCAGGCGAGTTGCCGGGAGCCGCTGGAGGCAAACGGCCCAGGACCGTGTATTGCGGAACTCCCTACAAAAGACCAATAGCAGTGGACGTCGATTGGTTGACATGATGATAATGATGATACTTTAAAGACATGAATAATCTTCTTTTTTGACGTGACAACGTCTTATAATTCGATGGAGCCGGCTGCACGCACGAAAACACATGACGTATGCGGCGTTACCTCACTATGAGGCGTTCCATTCAAGGCTTGAAGTGCAAGCGAGAGCAAGGAACGAGCGACAAATAGGCACAGTCCGCCTCCGCGTTCGACATCTGTCTCTCTTCTACTTGAGTGCGCGATGCGTCCGCGTGGACAGCTTCTATACAATAATACATTTACATGTTTTCGGCAAGGATGAAGTGCAGTGAAAAGTGAATGTGATGTCAATTGTTTATGGTAACGATAATATCCATCAAAAAAATAAAATTAAAATTTTCTTTTGATAAATGCAACCAGTATTTTCTTTCGACGTTGTCACGTTCAACTATCGTCAGTAAACCGACTTAACAGACAACCGTATTTTTTTTTAAATTATTAATTGACAGACCAAGCAGGTGACCTACCTGATAGTAAGAAGAAAACCATCACCTGCGCCACCCAGTGTCCATCAACCTGAGGCGTAGGCGTTAAGCCTCATGCGCCTGTAATTACGCCGGCAACCACTCCTTTCAGACCAGAACACAACAATGCTGCTTTTGGGGCACAAATAAGTACTTCCCCGGACGAGCTCTGTCACAAAAAGCTGTACTACTGATCTATTCATTCATTCACTCAACAATAATGCATTCTTCGAACGTAATTAAATTTTAATACAAAAAAAGTTAATAGTGAATAAGACATTATAAACAAATTCTGTCACAGTTAATTTATGTAATTATACAATAAATTAGCTTTTATTCGTATCATTAAATTGTACGATTTTCGCCCCCGTTTTATTACTTCACCCGACCGACCGGACCCACTCGAAGAGATGAGCGTCCATTTGCTCAATCAATTATTCGTTTAGCGGTAACGTGCTCTGTAATTTATAGCGGGGATTCTGACCTATTAATCTGGAGCCAACCCTCACAAGCGGTCCTACAAACTTCCTACCAAACAATGTTTTGTGTGTTCTTACCGGAAAATAGGTTTTATAGCGCTGCAGTGGCTTGACCGATCCTTTACTCTATTTACATAAAGCGTTATATATTATGAAAATAAAGCTTAATTTGCTATACTCCGCGAACAGCAGGAGAATCTATATGGTGTAATTTGTAATTCCTTCAATCCGTATAATCCACACCAAACAGATCCTCGGCAATGTACCCTCTATGCACGTTTCGCTCGCAGAGCATCCTCAGGAGATGTTGACTTTACAATGAATAAATGTTAAGAAATCATTAACAACAAGTAACGCCTGCTTCTATCCAATATAATACGTTATGTTTTTAACTACCCCAACAATTTTTTTGACAAAAAAAATACTTACTTTTTTAAACATTACCTACCACGAAAATTTTAATTCGGTGCCAAGTAAATGTAAAACTACCAAGTATAGAACTTATTCGGTTCTTTTATATATATACTAGCTTTTGCCCGCGACTTCGTCAGCGTTTTATTTTGTTTTTTGATGTGGCATCAAATTTAGTTGTTGATCTAAAGAAAATTAAAGTATTCAGTATCGCTGAGCCTTAAATGAGAGGTTTGCTGCTGTCCGCTGAGGAGTTCTGTCCTCTATCCCCAACCACAGTTCGGGCAAAATTAAACACATATTATAACCTCTATAGTACAAAAATAATTATTTAAATCGGTTATAATTTGTCGGAGTTATGGTGTAAAATCGTCTCCCAAAGGAACCGAACTTAATGTCGGGATATAAAGTATCCTATATTACTTCTAACACTTTCAAGAATATGTGTACAAAGTTTCATGAGGATCGGTTAAGTACTTTATGCGTGAAAGCGTAACAAACAAACTTACATTGACATTTATAATATTAGTTGGGATAGTTAAAAAGGAAAATACCAACTAATTTTCTAGAAAAGAGAAATTAGAATTAGAAGAAAATTGGCACCGACGGCAATATTTTATTTCTTGCTTTTTAACGTTTTAACTAATCGAGCTTAATCGATAAGACTATAGAAAAATTAGCTGTAAAAGCGACTATAGATTGTTCACGAGTCTCTTAAATTTACTAGGCGCTAGTTTAAGCTTTCATCCTGGACACAGACGTAGGACACTTTTGAGTACGAGAAATTATATAGTTCCAGCAGGATCAAAAAAACAAAATAACAAACGCAGATTGTATATCTACACAGCAACAACTAGTTAAATACGTTCAATATTATAGTTCGGATGACTGTTTGTAACTCAGTCATACCAGAAAGACGGAAAGAATGTGGATGAAATTTAGCACAAAGATAGTCTTAAATAGCACATAAGTAACTTTCATCCCCAAAAAGTATACATACATTTCCTTCGGGATAGAATTGTTGCTCTTTTTCGCGGAGCAAGAGATCGGCATGGCTTTTGCAGTGGGGGGGTTCAGGGGTCTGAGAATAATGAAGGTAGTGGTAGACGTCGATAGGTCGCATTATTTTATTTTTAACCTATGATGTACAGGTTAATATCGTCATCACCATATCAACCCACTGACGGCCCACTATATAGCACATTAAGGCCGTAATCCACCACGCTGGCCTAGTGAGGATTGGTGGACTCCACACCACTTTGAGAACAGTATAGAGAGCTCTCAGGCATGTAGGTTTCCTCACGATGTTTCGAAGCAAGTGATATTTTAATTACTTAAAACGGACATTACTTAGAAAAGTTACAGGTGCGTGCTGGGATTCGATCTCGGTCTCCCGAAAGAGAAGTTGAAGTCCTACCCACTGGGCTATCACTGCTCCAACCTATACATCAGCACCCATAAATTATTGCTTCACTTATTATTTCTCGACCCAATTTTAACTCTCTTCCATATTTTGCTTCATCAATTATTCAATCAACGCGCTACGTAATTTATAGTTGACTTATTTACGAGTAATTTTATATTTTCAATTGTGATTTCGTAAATGTGCCTATATTAAATTTAAGTAACTTACGCATCTGATTTCGAAATAAATACCTTAAGCTCTTGTGATTATACCTACTAACCGCAAACCCCATGTTTTAGCGTTATGTATGTCCGTGTGTCCGTTTACACACAAACATCTAGAAAAATGTTAATATTTCTGATATCCAACGCATAAGAGATGATTTGAAAGACTGTATGAAAAACTTATTTTTCCAAATGACAGACAAAAATGACTCGCTGTTTCAAAGATTCATGAGCGCATCCAAATACATAAAGCCGGTATGTCTTCAACTTTATTATTATTATTTTTTAAGTAGTATTAAGTAATAATAATACAGTATTAAATTGCTGAAGAGTTATCGATTTTATGTATTCAAATGCGCGAATTTGCTTTGAAAAGCGAGTCATATTTGCAATATCTTACATATCTTGAGAAAACCTAGGCTATCGCCCAACACCCAAAGTTAAGTTTGGTTAGACTTCAAAAAATAAAATCTAGAAGCCTAAAGGAAGGTTTAATCATCTACCCAAGAGGATATGAAATGAGTAAGATAGAACAGAAATTCTATGTTTTCAAATCTAAAGGCTTTTTCATCTTACAGACTTCGTCTTCAAAGATAAGTTATAAAGTGTTTTTATAAAACAAATCCTAAAAGGTTAAAGTTTGTAAGGGAAAATTAACTACCATTTTATATTATTTTGATACGGACAGCGATAAAATATATAATTTAATGTGGAGACCCGTAGAAGAACTAGACGTTACCGACATAACTAGAAGAGTCACGAAGCTAAAGTGGCAATGGACGGGGCACATAGCTCGGAGAGCCGATCAACGTTGGGGTCCCAAGGTGTGGAATGGCGCGTCTTTTTGATGACAGACGACTTCGAACGCCAGAAGTCATTGAAAACAAGCGGCCCAAGAACGTGGATTTGCCACACCCCTACAAAAGACGTATGTCCAGCACTGGATGTCAAATGGTTGATATAATAATGATGTTGATGAAAATAATGGTTTTTTTGTTCAATCATAGGATTTGGTGAGATGGGCAGCGTTCGTTTGCTTAGTCAATTATTCGGTAACGTATTATGTAATTTATAGCGGTCCCATTAATCCGACACCCTCTGCGTTTATAATTACAGCTCTACGCCTTGAACTTTGTTTCTATAATGATGTTGTGAGTGCAAGGGGTTTAACCTTAATTTTAAATAGCATTAATCACTTGACCCCAGCAACAATATGGCTTCCTTTCGAACGAGGCTTTGTCTGCATTCATATTTTATGTTTTACTTCGCGTAGATATCGACTTATTAATTTTTCGGATTAAAGAAAATCCTTAAACGAACAAAAATAACTAAGTTTTGTTTAAGACCTATTTAAACAGAGTAAATAAAGCAAGCATGTAGTTTATCAACATATTTGTTAAATATAATATGTTACTGTTTAAAAACATGTAGCACCCGGAATTTAATACATTTCTTTTTGTCAATATTGGTAATACTCTATTAAACTTTTGTCCTTAAAATAATGATGTAGGGTGTTAAAAGAACATGGTAAAATGTCAATGAAAAGCCTACTAAGGGTTGTTATCTGACGTTTAGTTTATCATGTTGACTCTTTGGCTTCAAGCGCTAATTTAGCGTTCGCTTCCCATAAGATCTTTCAACTGCACAGCTCTTGTTAAAGTTTAAATTAACTAGGTCTCAATTCAAAAGAAAAACATCAAAATATGCATTATATATTGTAATGTAATGTTGACTTCAAGGGTTTATTTATCCTACTAATATTATAAAAGTGAAAGTGTGTAAGTCAATCACGCAAAAACGGCTAAACGTATTTGGATGAAATTGGGTATGCATGTATTCCTTGACATGGAAAAGCCTACCTTTTTCTGAAGTTGTTCATGAGGGAAAATTGAAAATTGTTAAGGAGCTTTAGAGGCAAATCTGAAGTCCCCGCGGACGAAGTTGCGGGCAGTAGCTAGTTACAAATGAATTATTGCCGTTACGTCTGTTTTTTTTCAGCTTTAAAATAATTTTATGCCACTCTCATCATGCAAGCTATGTAATATGCAAAAATTCGCCACTATGACTTTAGCTTTAGAAGTCATATAATATAGGTAAAAGCAAAGACTATCTTTTTAAATTATCCGGATACGTGACTCGGGTGCTTTTCTCCGGCTCCTCTCAGATTGAGACGGTCTGAGGCCTTAGTTCCACCACGTTGGCTAAGTGCGGGTTGGCGTTAACATGACTTTGAGAACATTAAAAACTTTCAGGCATGCATGATATTTAATTGCTTAAAACATAACCCCCAGGATCGAACTCGGTTCCTTCGTAAGGCAAGCCGAAACCCTAACCACTGGGCTATGAACGCTTCGCAGGTTCTCAGGTACTTAAATGCAAATAAATATTAATCTTACCACAGAATAGTACTACGCTGTAGGTGCAATAAATATGCGTAGCTAGTTGGTTGAGGCGGTTGAGCGTTAAATAGACCTTCATAAATTACTGGCTGGCGGTAAATGAATTAACAACTCATAATCATTTTATAAGCGTAGTGTATGCTGCTATACGGGACCGCTTTTTCATTTTCTTTTATAGACATTGGTCACAGATGATCAAGAAGATTATTTTGATGAAAATGGCGACATT
This sequence comes from Pararge aegeria, assembly GCF_905163445.1. NCBI lineage: Eukaryota > Metazoa > Arthropoda > Insecta > Lepidoptera > Nymphalidae > Pararge > Pararge aegeria. The sequence continues at coordinate 15,771,764 of NC_053190.1, read as the reverse complement.
AATTTCACCAACTCTTATAACGTAACGGCATGACGCTCCCCCAACGCAACCGCATATTAAATTTTTCTGAAGGTTATATTTAAATAACAATTAAAAATATATTATTTTTACTTATGTAAAATGTGTATAAAATATTAGCGTGGCACAGAAATAAAATAAATTTTATAAAATTGACAACTCCTCAAAGTGTAGGTTAAAAACCACTAATAAAAAAATTATAAAATTGTAATAGAAAGTGGTTTAAAATAGAAAAATTATGATTCATATACGAGTATTTTTGTCAGCTATACATTCGGTCAGTTATATAGAATAAATTATGTAATTAAAGTAACTATCTTAATTTCGCTATTTAGTGCAATATTTATTTGTTACCAAAAACAGTGAAAATAATAAGCAAGAAAAAAACGTGACCGGGCGACTTATCTCTGGAGATTTCTACCAGTTATATTTTCAAATGTACTATACCCCAACAAATTTTTCATTGACAGTTACTTTTATATTTTACATTTGTTATGTCAAGCAAAGTAAAATGGAAGAAGATTAAAGGCTTTAAACGAAATTTTTTTCGTGGTTAATCAACAATTATTAAATGAAAATTGGGTATGTTCATATTACGGCGATGATTTGATATTCCCACAGTCCCGGCGCAAATACGAACCATGTGACTACGTTTAAATATGAACTATAGTCATGGTATTTACCAGTATTTCATTAAAAAAAATATTTAATAAGTACGACCCATCCGGGCTTAGGTGTTATGCGGGGTAAAGTGGTCGAGTGGTTCAAGTGCCACGTAGCCCTATAAATAAACATTACTATTCATGCACTTAGAGGCGATGGGCACGTAAGCAGATTGAAATAAGTCCTCTCACACGTACCAGGCATATGAACTGTAAGCGTTCAATCGGAGTAATGGCATTCGCACACTCAATCGATTGAACGCCAGCTCTACTTAAATTAAAGCATTGTAGCGAGCTTTACGCGTAACAAAGTATTATTTAAAGTTTGTGACGCGTGTGCAACGAGTGGTCCACTGGTCGTGTACCTAGGCAGTCAAACTGCTACGATTTTGACCACGTAACGTAACCGCGACAAATTTATGATATGATAAAAGTAGGTCTGTTGTGATTCTCAAGTAACAAATGCGTAGAAGAATGCCAAAGTTTTCTAACACATGTGCAATCAACTTTACATGGTATGCGATAAGCGCGTTTGAGTACTTCGCAGTTCTATCAGTAACTTTTTCTATTCATAGACTCTGCTAACAGGTGACGGGCACGTAAGAATATTGAAATTAGTCCTCTCTCACATATCTGACAAACGTTTGCGTTCAAACGGAATAATTTGAACCATCTTTTTTATACCACTTTCATTGTCAATACTTGGCGTTTTTTAGCATATGTGTAATCAACTTAACGTTGAACGTAGTAAACGCGTCCGATCACTACGCAGTTCTATCAATTAATATATCTATGCTTGGACTCTGCTCACAGGCATCGGGCTTGTAAGCATATTCAAATAAGTCGTCTCTCACGTAGACGAGCAGTTTTTTTATAGCACGTTTACCGTGAAAAATTACACGTACCACGTAAAGTTGATTGCAGATATGCTAGAAAACATGGCGTTTTCTAGCATATCTGCAATCAACTTTACGTGGTACGTGTTAAGCGCGTTCGAGCACTATGCAGCCCTATCAATAACTATCTCTATTCATGGGCTCCGCTAACAGGCGACGGGCACGTAAGCATATTGAAATTAGTACTCTCTCACGTCCCGGACAAATGAGCTGTATGCGTTCAAACGGAATAATAGTTGCAGTTGCTTTTTGATTCCACTTTCATCGTGAACATTTACTGATGGTGATTGGAAAAAGGAATAAATTTCTTAGTATAAAATTAGGACACTCTCACAGGCACAGTGCTTTTTAGAATGGGTGGCTTAGGGTTTGATCTCCGGCAGTGTCATATAAGTGATATTTTAATCGAATAAATTAAAAAAAAAAACGCAAATAACTCCGAAATGTTAGAGGTGCGTGCCGTGCCCCGAAAGGGCGGCGATGCCTTAACGCTACAACCACTGGGCTATTAATTTTATAATGTATTAAGTTAAAAGTACACTCTCTTTAAAGAAAGGAAGAAAGAAAGAAAAAACATTTATTCATGTTAAGTGTTACAAACAGTACATCTTATAATAATAAAGTAACAACATAGTATACAACATAAAATGTCTGTGTGTAACACCAGGCAGAAAGGGTGTACAGCTCAGCATTTGCCATACATTGTACCTAAGTACATGCATGCCGCTGATTTTCAGCTGAGACCCGAGTTACGAAACGGCAAACTAAATATATAAATAAAAATAATGAAATAAATAAATAAAGTGAAGCACAGGTTATTCCCATTAAAGTAGGTAATAAAAGTGATAAAAGCAGCAAAATTATGATTTTACTAAAAAATTATAAAAAATCAAAAATAGTGTTAGTTACATAATAAATAAATAAAATGTTCCAATTATATAATAAGTGTTAATATAGTATAATATAATACGATTTATATATAAAGATAACAGATTAACTGAAACTCTCATGCCCACCTCTATATAATTGACATATCAGTCGCACAGTCTTCAGATTCTAATTGTTTAGCCAAGATGATTTTTTTTAATTTATGGTTGAATGAAAATTTTGTATACGAATTACGTATAGGCGGAGGATTATTGTAACTACTAACTGCCCTAATTAAAAACGCACAAAACTCCAAAAAATTAAAGGTGCGTCCCGAAAGGGAAGCCAAAGTCTCACTCACTAAACTTATGATGGAAGGGCACTGCTACATACCCAATTTTACGAACTACCCGTTTCGATAATTTCAAATACACGTTGTAAAGTGTACGATATCCTAGTAGCAGTAACAAATAACATCATAGCGCTCTCTGCTCAGCTAATGGTCGGGCGAAACGTGAGCAGATTTGAATTAGGCCTCTCGCGTGCTGGACAAATGAACTCTATGCATTGAAACGGAATAATCGTCAATGAGAGTTGAACGTGCCTTTGATCGCGTTGCACAATTTAATGTTGATTTCATAGACGTTAATGAATAAAGCAAAGTAAATTATATTGAAACAACGATAGCGTAGTGAAGGGATAAGATAGCCTTGTGGTTAAGGCTTCACTATCGCGGGATCGAGTTTGAAATCCACCTCTAACTTTAATGTTAAGTGCGTTTTAATCACTTTTTTTTTAACTGTTGAAGAGAAACATAGTGAGGAAACCTACATTCCATGGTGCACCATAATGATTTCAAAGGCGGGTTGAGTCCAGCTATCTGCACTGGGCCAGCGTCGTAGACTACGGCAGCCGATTGGTAGACTTCATACGTCTTTAAGAACTTAATGTAGAATTTATTTAAATTAAAGAAAAACGCAAAATAAACCGAATGTTTAAGATGCGAACTCGGTCCCCATTAAAGAGAAGCCAAAGTTCTAACCATAATGCTCTTACCACTTCATTTTTACAATGTATTATGTAAACAAATACGCTCTTAATCAGTGGCGTGCATAGAGGGTATACAGAGGTTATGCAGATGATATAAAATGAAGAAAATCTCCAGAACGAGATATAAAAATCTTAGGGATAGGCATTGTAAGAGTTATAAAAAGCCTACCCTCATTTATTTATAACTCGTACGAGATATTTTCTTCATTTTATATCATCGGCATACCCTCTGTGCACGCCACTGCGCTCAATACTACTTGCCCTATTGTATAAAATCCTAAACAAGACAATAGACGTATTGGCCGGGCGTTGAAACGGATACTGTCGTCAATTACTAATTAACTATTCAAAATAAGTCATTTAATTATTATAAAACCAAATAATTATATGCCATTACAAACATAATGGGTCCACTAATTGACCCATTACATGAAATCACAAACATGACAATAGGCATGTTGTTTGGGTCATATAACGATTAGTGGCGTCAAATATTCATTTATGGCGGAGCGGTGAACAAGGGATTGCTTGGTAATTTGCAACCGTTTATGTTTGTCTTGTAACCCACATACACACACTAACACACGCACGCATACACATATACACACACACACACACACACACACACACAAACGCACTGTCGCACACATACGCATACACGAACACGTACATTATATAATTGTAAATTGTATTGTTTTAGTTGTAATATTTTAATTTTTCTTTTTGTATTGAAGCAAACCCGGAGGTGGGCGTTAATAGCTGTAACACAGTTTCTAACTAACACAGTTGTTACCGTGCCTTAGATTATAAGAATCCATTGTAAATGAGACACAATAAAGACAATTATTATTATTATTATTATGTTGCTTGGGCCATATAACGATTCGTGGCGTCAAATATTAATTTATATTTTATAGGATACTAAGAAAAAATTATGTTCATCACACAAACATTTTCCAGTTGTGGGAATAGTTATGGACTGCCCACTGCACCAAACGGCCGTCAAAAAGTTAAAAGTTAGTTAAGCCACCCCCATTAACCATTTTATGTAAAATCTAAAACTAGACAATAAACAAATGATGGTTGGATAATAAAATAGTTAGTGTAGTCAATTATACCTTTACGGCGAGTCAGGTATTAACGGAGGCTCGCTATGTATTCTAATGCCTTGACGGGGCTACGGTGTAGCGGTTTTAACCTCGGCATGCCCGGTAGGGTCTGTCAGACCTACAACGGCATGTAAACGTTGTAGCTCCATCAAATTTGAATTTCCCGCGCTCCCATCTTTAGGAGCGCGCTATTATGAACAGCTCGAGATCGCAAAAGTAATACAGCGAGTCTTGCAAAAGCTACATCTATTTATCTATTTATTAGCATACTCATTAATGTGTGGTAACATAATTTGTGTGTGGAATTAATTCTTTTACCATCAGGCATGCCTAATGGCTAATATTTTTTTTTTTTTATATAAAAAAAATTAACTTCCCTGAATTTCTCCAGAATCCCACCACAAGATCCTGATAATAATAGGACCACCTGGGAAGAATCTCCTACTCTTTTAAGTCGGCTAAAATAATGTCTCCTCCAAAAGTAAGACTCAATCAGTAGTGATGTTTAAATTATTAACGAGACCTTTCTTTATTATTTTTATACACGATAGTTAACTTCATTTTTACAGTTTAAGCAAACATTGTGCTTTCGCTAATAAACCTTTAAATAAAGTGGCAAACATGACAATAGACATGTTGGATGGGTCATAAAACAGTTAGTGTCGTCAATTATTCATTTACGGTGGGGAAGTTATTTACGACGGCCCGCTTAGCGTTCTAGTGCCTCTACTGGTTACGGCGAGGCGTAGCTTTATCCATATATTATAGAATAGCGTAGCGGTTTGCCATTTATAGGAATTTATTTACGTTCAACGCGTCTACATGTGTAGCCGTTCAAGTATGCAGGTTAGTATTCAACTTAATGAGCGATATATAAATACATCTGTGGTCTCGTGGTTAGCGTATTCAACTACGGATTACGAGGTGCAGGGTTCGATTCCTGGGTAGAACCAAAAACTGTTCGGTGTGGGTTTTTATTTTAAAGAGTTCTATGTGACTAACGCTAGCATGTGATGTGACAGGGCAATGATGAGCGATAATATAGTTTTCTAGTAGAAAACGAATACTAAGCTAATCAATCTCAAACATTATACATAATATGACCCAACGATAATTAAACAGTTAGTGCCATCAATTATTATCATAAAGGAGGTCTCACTATAATTTTACAAAATAATTGTTACTTTAAGGTTATAGTTTAATCAGGTTTTAATATTCAAATTTATATAAATTCACTTAATTTATAAAAATGTTGATTGAAAGAGATTGTCGAAGTGGGCAGCGAGTTGCGACCCTGCTTTCTCAGTCACAGAGAACGAAGCTTTCACACTCTCACAACTGGAAAATGTTTATGTGAAGAACATGATTTTTTTTTCAGTGTCTGGGTGTTTATCTGCATACTATGATTATTTAGGTATATTATTCATAAACATATTCATCAGTCATCTTAGCACCCGTAACAGAAGCTACGCTTATTACTCGTGCATTATTTTCAAGTCGAAAATTTATCATGGATTTTATTACGTTACGTCTTCATATTTAGTTACTTATTTAATCAAAATAAGTACACGTGACCAACGCGCCGAGTTCTCACAAACACCGAGTGTCACCAGCCCTGGCCACCGAGTGTTTCAGAGATGTCGGTGGCCAGGGCGGCCTGCTAAGTGTTGGTGAACATCCGACGAGTTGGACAGATGACACTGGACCCAAGCGGCACAAAACCGTGGTATTGCACGCCTCATAAGCGAAGCGTTGAGGTTGTGCTCTACTCTCGACATTTCAAAAAAAGCAGTTTTCTCGAAACTGAAATTGATTTTTTGTTATTTATATTGCACTTACAGGTTAATTTGAGTACACTAATATCAAGTCAAATAATTTGTCAGGCACATAAAATACATTTCAATAACAATTTTTTTGTTTAACATAGTAAATAATGACATTAAACATAATCTTTTCTGGACGTCCGTGTATGGACGGGTGTATGTGGCATCAAAATTGGTCGAAAAAATTATCGTATCGGAATAATATTTTATTAATTATCTAAAGTAACACACGACATAATTTCTTAGTTAATATGAGCGTTCAATTCACTGTCGTTAAATTTTCATGTAATTATTCTAGCTAATATTAATTGTAACTTTAAATGTGCAATCATTATGACATTCCCGTGTCTTGTTTACAAAAAATGAATAATAATTAATATAAAAAAAATATGTAATAAGCATTGAAAGTTTCAGTTAAAAAAATTTCAATTTTATTGTGAAAAAAATGAGATTATGAGGCGTGCACTTTTGGATTGTCCAAATTTTTTTAAACTCTTTACGAAAGATATATGCTGTTTTTGGCGACCTCCTTGGCGCATCGGTGAGCGCTATGTATTTAATTAGGAGATCCCGGGTTCGATTCCCAGCAGGGGCAATTTGGGAATTTATTATTTCTGAATTTTCCCTGGTCTGGTCTGGTGGGAGACTTTGGCCGTTGCTGGTTACCACCCTATAGACAAAGACGTGCCGCTAAGCGATTAAGTGTTCCGGGCGCGATGTCGCGAAGTAACCGATAAGCGGTATGACTATCATACTTCCAAACAGGTTAGCCCGCTACCATCTTAGTCTGCATTTAACCACCAGGTGAGATTGCAGTCAAGGGCTAACTTGTAGTGGCATAAAAAAAAAAAAATACGAAAGTGGACGTCCCTTGGTCGATGTTGATTGTGATAGTATTTTGAAAAGGCTATCCAATTCCATAAAATTCAAACATCGTATATTTTCAAGACCGAGCGAGACCTCTGACCTGAAAAGGGGGTTAGTGTAACTTAAGTTATTATCTCGCCATTATTTCACCACGTTAACACGAGTACCCAATTATGTAACGAAAGCTTCAAGCGCTAATTTAGAGCGCACTTCCGCTCAGCTCGTTCAACTGTGCAGCGCTTGATAAGCGCTGGAATTATACAAATCGCACTATTGTGGGGTATATTAGAATCTCTATTACTTAACACGGTAGTATTATGTTAAGTAGTACAAAATGGCGAAGCGGTGATAGCCAAGTGGTTAGATTAACTAGACTTCGGTTTAACAATCGGGGGTGCCGAGTTCGAATCCTGGCCGCATCTTTAAGCAATTAAAATTTCCCTTTTTTCAACGGTGAAGGAAAACATTGTGAGGAAACTTGCATGCCTGAGAGTTCTCCATAATGTTCTCAAAGGCGTGTGGAGTCCACCTATCCGCAATGGCCCAGTGTGGTGGTATACGGCCTAAACCAATCTCATTGTGGGAGGAGACCCGTGCCCTGTCCAATAAAGGGTCGGTAATGGGTTGATATGATGATGGACAAAATAAGGCGCTAATGATGTTACAGTAGTAAACACACACGTAACAGGCATATGTCTTTAGGGTTCGTTAGCCAAACGCTAAAACGGGACTCTATAACTAAGACTCCGCTGTCACTTTGTCTGTCCGTCTGTCACCAAGCTGTATCTCATGAACCATTATAGTCAGACTGAAATCATGTCAGATTGAAATTTCCATAGAGTTTAGAGAATTTTCGACTACCTACCTGGGGAAATAGGCCTGTGAATTTAAGCAGGGGGTTCCGGGTTCGATTCCCGGCAGTGTCATGTGTTGTGCTCTGGTGGCTAAGGCCGAGGACAGTTACCACCCTACCTACAAATACGTGCCGCTAAGCGATTTAGTGTTCCGGTGCTACGTCGCATAGAAACCGATTAGGGGTATGACTACCATACTCCATAACAGGTTAGCACGCTACCATCTTACACTGCATCATCACTTACCACCAGGTGAGATTGCAGTCAAGGACTAACTTGTAGAGGTAAAAAGAAAAGGTGATGTATCTCTATTACCGCTATAACAACAACTTCGCTGGCTTTTAGTTATACCCTCGTAATTGCTGCTCGCGACTATGTTTGTTTGGCAATTTTAATTTGTTTAAATTATTCTCCGACTCCTGAACTGCCACTTTGAAATAAATAATGCCAGTCTTTTCCAATGTAAAAAATAAAATCTATCCCAGGGAAACCGTACATTTTAACATGATAAGAAGTAGCTGATATGCTATTCCAGACAATAATCTACCTCTGTGTTTGTAACGTAATGGCAGGTTTTTAATATACCTGCCATTAAACGATACCCGTTTTCATGCGACATCGTATACGCTAATTTTCTTGACCACCCCAGTTTTGGTCACCACCCAAAGGCCCGGCTTTGGCCGAAAAAGGATTTTTTATTTTCAGCTACAAATGTTTATTGACAGTAGCAATTTATCAGTGTTGTTTTATTTTATTTAAACTGCATTCAACATAAAAGGATGTCTCAATGTGTCTCAATATTTCACGGCAGATATTATTTAAGCCACCTGGCATAACTGATATTGGGTATTTTCAGAGCGTGTTTTGTGTACCGATGTGATGAATGCATTTTTTCGCGGCAGCTGGCGTCGAATGCGATACGTAAAATAATATCGAACAGAAATAAAATTCTTAAAAGTTTTAATAATCGATGTAATGCGCGAAAATATTTTTTATTAAAAAAACAATTGGGAAATATATTGAGACAAATTTTCTTAATAGTATTTCTTGTAATGTGTTATGTAATGACACTGAGATACCTATAAGTTTAAGATAATAAAAAAAAAAAAATATTGTCTTTGAGCATACAAACATATTTGAATGACGTCACGCGCCTGTGACCGTAACTATTAGCGATTAAACCCCAGACTAAAACAATAACGATTAGATAATTTTTAAGTCTTATTATATCGTTGCAGCGTGAGAGAAGGACAAACCAACAAAACAATAAACAAAACATTTTCCTTAATGTGAAAGCGTAAGTCGATTTTTGGATGATTGTTTCGTGACGCGAGCTGAATAAAACCAAATTATCAATGGTAGGTCTGATATGAGCACTCTTGAAATGGAAAGTCTGTCTGTCCGTAGTGACTTTACCACCGTTTCGGAAAGCAGATTCTATCGAAAAGAAGTATAATTTGAGGGATATCAGAATTATTCTGCTATATATGCACAATTATATAATTTCATTAAAAAGCAGACGTGCAATACGAGCTGAAGCTAGGCAATAAATAATCCTCAATTAATCGATTAAAAAATCATTATTTACCAGCTCGGTTGATCGTTTTTATTGCTTAAATCGCTTGACCCACTCGAGGAGATGAGCCGCGTCCATTTGCTCAATCAATTATTCGCTCAATGGTAACACGTCCAGTAATTTATTACTGACCTATTTATCTGAACACTCTACTCACACAATTTGCCACCTTGTTTAAACTGGGGTCATATTAAAAATATATGACTACGTTATTTCACTTAGGCGTAACTTCTTTGTATTTTCGTGGCTTCACTTGGGGGCTAACTCAACATCATCAACAGTCTATAACAATCCACTGGTGGATTAAAGTACTCTCCGAATGTGTGTGTGTTATTTTTTTTTTTGTTTTCATGTGAAAATTTCAATAATTTACATATTACGGTTTATGAGATTAAAATTTGATATAGTTCGGTTTATAGCCCACACACAAACAGACGGGCGGACATCGGAAGCTTAGTGTGTTTAAACAACTTACCTGTAGTTGTATGCGGACGATGTCACGGGGAACCACTCGTTACAAAATAAACTTTTTGTCGCTTACCTTACATACAACACGCAAGTCAAATTAGCATAGTTTTCAGAAGATATAAAAACATTTGCATTGCATGTTAAACCCATTCATCATATTTTTTTACCATTATTTATCATGCCATTCTGATATCTGACTTAATATTATATGAAAGTTGTTATGTGAAAGTTTATATGTTTGGATTTTTGTTATTCCCCCACGAAACAAAGACCGAACGGATTTCGCTGTAATTTCATATTAAAGTTGCTTATATCCTGATTTAAGACATATGCACTACATACATTTTATCATTGGCTATTTTTAAAGAGTTTACGCAGGAATTACTATAACTGAATTCCAAGTGTATATATTATATCTATATACATAAACTATTTTTGGTGAAATTTGTAATGGAGATTGCCATCCTTAATAAACAATTTTCTATATTAAACCCCTTAACTCAAGTTTCATCATCATCATCATATGAACCGATAGACGTCCACTGCTGGACATAGGTCTTTTGTAGGAAGTTCCAAATTCCACGGTTCTGTGCCGCTTGGATCCAGCGGCTACCTGTGACGCGCTTAATGTCGTCTGTCCACCTCGTTAGGTGTCCAACGCTGCGCTTACCAGTTCGGGGCTGCCATTCCAGCACCTTGGGACCCCAACGTCCATCCTTTCTCCGAAATATGTGCCCGGCCCATTGCCACTTCAGCTTCGCGAACACAAGTTTACCCAACCCTTATATCAAGTTGAAATAATCGCTGCAACTTATTGGAGTCCCGGAGTGGAACTGAACCCCAGACCTCCCGTTCAAACGCCATAAATTGCTCTGCATGGCATTTTATGCCCTAAGGGGACATTTCGATTTTTAAACACAATTTAATCGATATCAAACATTTTAGAAACACGATAAATCTATCATGATACTGATTTTATTGTTCGAAAGTCGCCGTTTCAGAATATATTGAAAGCGATTTCATACATTGACAGAACTAAAAAAAAAAATATACGTGCACCGACTATATTCTATTCAAAATAGCAGCCATTTATTCCATGGAATTGCTACATTTAGAACGCTAGGTCTGACGTTACACAATAGGGCATTTGTTCGAATACGACCCATTGACATACAAACCCTGTCCAGAATAAACAATTATATATGAAAAAGTGTCTAAAAACATAGATAAAAGAATTAGTTATAAAAATTAAGCTTAATTTGCTAAACTCCGTGAAAAACAGGAGAATATGTATGGTGTTACTTATAATTGCGTAGGTACATTGCCAAAGATCTGTTTGGTGTGGGTTATAAGGATTAAAGAAATTATAAACTACACCATACAGATTCTCCTGCTTTTTGCGGTGTATAGCAAATTAAGCTTAATTTTCACAATATATCATGGATTTCCGCAAAGTAACGCCTGCTTCTATCCAATATTAAAAAGAATTAGTACCTGCTTATGAAAATTAAGCTTAATTTACTATACTCCGCGAACAGCAGGAGAATCTGTATGGTGTAATTTATAATTACTTCAATCCGTATACGCCACACCAAACAGATCTTCGGCAATGTACCCTCTACGCACGTTTCGCTCTGAAACCGGAGCATCCTCAGGAGATGTTAACTTTATCCCTATCACTATCACTACTAATATTATAAATGTCAATGTAAGTTTGTTTTTTACGCTTTCACGGAAAAACTACTTAACCGATCCTCATGAAACTTTGTACACATATTCTTGGAAGTGCTAGAAGTAATATAGGATTAGGACTTTTTATCCCGACATTATGCTCAGTTCCTTTGCGAGAGGGGATGAAAGTGTTTGACGATTTTACACTATAACTCCGACAGATTATAACAGATTTTAATAATTACTTTGTACTATAGAGGTTATAATATCTGATGAATGTGGTTGGAGATAGAGGACAGAACTCCTCAGCGGACAGCAGCAAACTCCTCATTTAAGCCTTAGCGATACTGAATACTTTATATTGTTTAGAACTACAACTAAATTGAATACCACATCAAAAAACAAAATCAAACGCAGACGAAGTCGAGGGCAACAGCTAGTTAATAATAGTTTTTAAATTGGGCTCTTGTCAAATATTGCTGATTAACTTTTCAATGTATTATGAAAATAACTTCAGTAAATCATGTATTATTTGTTTCGAAAACAAAATTTGAGTGAATGAATTTTTCGACCCAAGTTAAATGTATAGAATACCATTATTTTGGAAACATGTAGGTACATTTAAAGCTTATACTCCCATATGTAATAACTACAAAACTGTACAGATTTTTTACCAGACTAAATATTTATATAACAGACATATTTTTTGCTGTAACTAGTTTTTTCATTGAAAAGACTTTCAACAGACCGAGAATGGTTACAAAACTGTACTCAGAGTCAGTCGCGTTGTTTTCAAGGGCTCAAGGGTAGTTCGCTAATTGGCAGACAACGAAAAATGCTGGCGGGAAATGCAGACAAGCTATATATGCATATATACACTAAACGAGTATACGAAATGCAATCACAGAGTTCACTATATCTATGCGGTATGTACAGTTGTAAACAAAAACGTTGGATTCGAGTTTAAAAGACTATCTGTTTTTATTAACTTTACTTTACAAGGTATATTCATCATCATATTTTTACATTTAATAATAATAATAATAATAAATTGTAGACATTACTATTCGATAATCTGGTGAAAGCTGAAAAGGAAAAAGTATCTAAATACTTGGACCTTGCTCACGAGATTACCGCCATGTAAAATGTTGAGTCGACAGTTATAGTTCAGATCATCGTTTTAGTCAATCAGATCTTCTCGCGAAAAGCTTCGACCAACATCTTAAGAAGCGTTCGCTTGTTTGTTGGATCAAGGGTCGGATACAGAAGGCAGTAGTCCTTGAAACGGCGCGTATTGTGAGGAGGTTCCTCACTCTGGAGCCCTGACCGCCGGTTGCTTGGGCATTCAAAAGCCCCGCAAGCGGAGGGTGGTTTTCTTTTTTTTCTTATAAATTTTAAATATATTTTTTTGTTTTTGTAAGCATTGTTGAGAATTAAAAAAAACAAATGAAAATCAATAATTGACAGAATAAATAATAATAATAATATTTATTTCCAAAAAATCTTAAGTCAAAACAATATAGTAAAAAGGTTTTCTTATTTTGTAGGATGGGGCATCCATGAAATATTAAATAATTATTTTACTGCAAGCTTCTGAAGTTAGCTAAACTAATAAAACTTGTATGTCAGCTTCACCCCCTAGGGTTTTTGATTATTTTTAGCTTAAATATTAAACATGCAGTTGATTTATAATTTTTGTAAAAGGTTGATTATAAATATAAAACTTACTACTTGATCCTATCTATAAAAAATCTTTTCAATAGTAGTACAGCTTTTTGTGACAGAGACACTATGCAGGATTTGCTTATTGCATTACCTGCGAAGTGTAGCTCTGTTTATAGGCGATGGTTTACCACTTACCATCAGGTCGGATATCTGCTCGGTTCATCAATTATTAATTATAACAAAAAAAAACAAAATATCTTCCATGACGATCTAACCGTATCTGGTTATAGTTAGAGACAGGTAATTTTAACATGTAATTTTTAGAAATTAAAGTTGTCAGTTTTTATTTAAACGGTATCCTTAGGATACGGTTCTATTTTGCTTGCTTTGTTATGCTTTGTGGGGGTCAAAAAATCTAGAAATTAAAATCTATCCCTTTTCTGTAGATCGTTAGAAATATTCCGAATACAAAATGGCGGCCTCTATAAAATAGCCGATGACATTTCCTCAGTATGGGAACCAATTTCAAGGGGGCCATTTTGAAATTCGCCATCTTCGTATTTTATTATTTGTTTTTAAAGCGGTTACAGCTATAGTTAATAAAAAAACAGCAACACACAGACTGGCAGTCTTCGGAGGATTAAATTTTAAGTTAAGAATCAAATAAAAGTGCCTTATACTTGAAATCCTTTTAGAAATACAACACAGACAATCCAATAGTATACAAAAATATTCCTCCAAAGAATCCATATCAACTTTTGTTGGGAAAAAGGTAAAACTCTCCGACATCAGCACATTGAGTGGCATCCCACTCGGTCTGTCAATTAGTTACCCAGCTCATGACTGCTGCATCCGCATTTATTATCCGACTGCGGAATAAGCTTCACACATTCCGTATTATGTGAAGGTAAATTTTACAATATTCAGTAGGCTTATGACTGTGGACGTTTTCTTTTTAACCAAGTTAAAAAAATTGGCTCTGTTTTCATCTTGTTGTTGTACAAGATGTTACATGTTCGCACTTGATAAAATCAATCTAAAACGGTCTGATACGGTATACGGACATAAATTTATTAGTGCTAAGGATATCACTTACAAGGAAGAGTAGGAAAAAAAGTTAATAAACTAAGTTCAATCTGCCATCTTAACATTCTGGATTACACGAATTATATTAATTTCGGACGTTAATCTATGTTAGTCCAGGCAAGAAGATATTCAAATCAAGAAAAATATTTCTTTATTCAAATAGGCCAAAAGATGGCACTTTCAATGCGTACATTACGAAAAAAACCATGTACAATTGGGGTCTTTTAACTCCGGGGGTCTATCGCAATGCTTGTTAAACTATTTTTTTTTTTCATAAAATGACTGTAGCACAGTGCTATATTGAAAAAAATGCCTTGCGTTACATGCTAGCAGCAGTAAGAGCGGCTTATAGGGCCGATACTAAAAATAAATAATAAAATTGAGAGGTTGACGTTTTGCAATGCCGGCAGGGTGAACCGCTCCCTATGGAGCAATAAAAGTCGATGCAGCAATCATGTATTTCAATGCTAATTGACATGTTGAGTGAGATGCCACTCAGTGATCCAATACAGTACTTACTAGGCGGTTTTCTTCAGATTTTATTCGATTCAGCTCATATAGTATCTATTTTTAGAGCGAACTGTCTATTAGTTCAATATAAGATGTTTGGTATAAGATCGTTTCCATGTATCGAGATTCCCAATGGTCATAGATGAAGTAGGTAAACAATTTATTACGGATGGATAAAGTTTTTTTGCAATTTCTAATATTTCTAAGACGGTTGTTTGGCCTTGCAACGATAGAATGAAATTAAGTGAAAATGTGGAGTAGCATAAGACTAAAATAATTAGACAATGTTTTTAACTACTATTTTTAGACATGAAACTTTTAGGTCTCGGATGAATTTTTTTCTAGGCGAAAGGTGTTATATATAACATTAGATATATATTAATAGGTTCAGGGTACTTCTACTTTACTGCTGGAATACTGATTTTGCGAATACTTACAGAAGTCGCAAAATTGCAACACAGTTGCTAATCAGGGGTGACCAACAATTTAAAAGAATGAACTTGATGACATACCTTGCGCAGTGGTGAGCGATGTGGTCTTATAAATGAGTTGTGCCGGGTTCGATCGCCGGCAAGGGCAATTTGGGATTTATAATTTCTTAATTTTCACTGGTGTACCGACAAAGACGTACTTTTAAGGGATTTAGCCTCCCAGTACGATGCCGCGCCGCCGAGGAGAAGGGGTATGGGTATGGGTTTTGTATAAATTTCATGCTCGTAGCCAGTTAGCCGCTAATACACTGCATCATCACTAACTATCAGATGATAGTAAGTAATGGAATATCTTTTAGTGGAATTAAAAAAAAAAACGCTTTTTATTATTACTTACTACTATTTAAAGAAGGTTAAAACTTTTTGAATTCGGTCAGTGGCGCAACCCGAATGCTTTCAAGAGCGGAAATTTTATTTTCTTTGTACATAATGCGGGCGATATATCTGCGAATGTGGAGGCGAGTGTATTTTCAATTCCGACAACAATGCGCTGTTTTTCGCGCAAACTACCCACTTAAATATAATGCGGGCGATACCGCGGTGGCGATAGGTGGGGGGTTTTTTTTTTACTTTATGGTCTGGTCTAAGGGATAAGAGGCAGCGATCACAAACTAAAGTATAAGAAGTAGTCGAGTTTTCTGTTTGTTCCTCCGGGGATGTACTACGCCCATGTTTATTTCTGTCCCTAAGCAGCATTGCTGTGGTCGGCCTGAACGTCAGGGTTTCCAGCGTAATTACAGGCATGTGATCAGGTTTAGCAGGCTTTAACCACGTAAAGCATACACCAGCGAGTCCATCCGTTCTTTCCTATGCCACACGCCCGCGTTACTTTTGGCGTAGCTGTGACGCATGATAAAATGGCTGATAATTAATGCTGGATTTTTACATTTACGCATATTATCTTGATGGCGAATTTTTTTTGAACACTCGTCTTGATTATTATACAGTGTTACACAGTGTATGGCAATGACAGGTTGTTTATCAACTGCAAATAAAGATTATATACTACGAAAGCAAAATATAAGCTTGCTAGCTTTAATTCATGCTTTGCAAAGAAACAGGTCTGCATTCTTGGTTTAAAAAAATAACAGTAGATAGAGTCTTCAAAATTATATCATCAAACACCCTATAAACGTTCTTCTTACGTTTTGTCACATATTTTCTGGTACCGTCAGAACGACATATTTCAATTTAATAGACAGCTTGCGATGCCAGTCTCATCATGCGTCACTAATTTTTCTCATCTTATGACACGTTTCAGACGAGTTTCAGACTTTATTTCTTATTCATCTTTTCGCAAACAACATATACATTAAGTAAAACAACCTACCAAGTCCCTGACTTGGTAGGTTGTTTTACTTAATGTCTGACTGAGGGTTCCGTATTTCAGGACACAACGGTATTCAACCGTCTAAAGCATAAGAATATTATTATATTTTGGTCGCAGGCTATGAGCCTCAGATTCACTCAGCTGAATGCTCGGAATTTGATCACGTAGAGATTCGGATCTTCGTGCAAGAGCAAGAGTTAAAAATGATTATTAATAAATCGGTTAGGGTTTGTATGAACCCACACATTTTAGAAAAGTTTTGATGAAGATCATCCTAAATGGAGGACATTATACTCGAATGGATCACAGAAAGTTATTCTAAATTCTTTATACGAATTTATCCTCTAAAGTCTAAAGTTTTTATAACTTGAACCATACGCAAAACTTCCCAACGGTGGTGTTTTATTTAGAAATATTGTTTCGGGACACATGTGAGTCCTCGATAGACATTTACTACCGCGCGGAAAGCACAGGTATTGAGTTAAGGTAGGAAAAGGGCGATTTAAATTCTTATTTCCTCTCCAATATTACACAGAGGTGCAATAAGCGGGCTGTCGTGAACGTCATAAGGGCTTTTACCGCACGTTTACACTTTTCTCAGTATTATTTTGTTTCATTATTTACCATATGGGACCGTTAATGGTTATAACACTTCACACAATATTATGCGTACAAATATTAGTGTGAAGTGTAAAACTTTACTTTTTGGCAAGTAGTTCAGATTGGAATTTAGGTGCGATTTCATTTTTTTTTTAATAATACAAAAATAACAGTATACAGCAGCTTAGGACTGATATAAATTTCAGCATCGATGGTATGAAAACCGTAGCATAGTTGGTAAAGCGTTTCGGCATTTTACCCACTAAGCTACGGTTTTTTATATGCATTTGAAATTTATAAATTAGATGTGATGAAATATAACTTAAATAACTTTTTCACCGATCGAGTTTTAATTGATCTTATTCGCCTTTTTAGAGCACTATGGTCTTATAAGTCAAAGTCCCGAGTTCAATTCTTGGCAGAAGCAATTTAGGAATGTATAAAGAGTTAAAATACTAGTAAAATTAAAACTATCGTTTTTCTTTTTTTTGTTAATTTCTGCGCATACACTTATTTTTATTAAAGAAATGAGGTGAAACACTATACTAACATCATTAAACTTCATTGAATAAAGCGCCCGCCGCCGCACTCATTACCGTCGCCATGTTAAAGCCGACGACGGAACTCACAACAATTTATTCAGACGAGTTTTCATAAGATATCCTATGCTTTGACTTCTGAGAGTGTGCGTTGGCTTAATGATGTAAGAAATATGAGAACCCCGGAGCTCTCGACAATGCGCTCTAATATCAGTCCTAGGGATGCACAAAGCTTCTTTTCTGAGCTTCAGTATATTTATTATTTCATATTTTAATAAAACTCAAACCCCACCAAGACTAAGAGTTACTTTGTTTGGGTCGGATAATTGATTCCAATTGTCGGATTGATGATTTCCAATTTCTAGTTATGTTAGAAAAGGAGCATAAAATAAAATCGATTTCTAAATTTAATTTTGTTTTTGTCAAAATATTTTATTAGCAGGGTTAATTAAAATTAAACTACAGTCATAATAAAGACTTACTGTAGTCCCTGCATTTTTAACAGTTTTACACAAATCCCATGGAGTCCGTTTGTTTTCTTGGAAAAAAAGGTTGCCAATGATAAACCCCGATTATTAAAGAAACTCTATGTCAAAAATCAAGTTCATTGCTAATTAAGTGCCTGTAGAAAAGACGGAGTAACACACAAGCAAAAACACACTTTCCCATCAATAATATTAAGTTAGGATGTCAGAGTTTAGAGTCGGGATTATTGGAGTAAACGTAATTTAAAATGGCCAAATAGGTTACTCATAGATGATGTAATTGTACATATAACTACTCCGCTGTTTTCACAACCTGTTAGGGGTTAAACCGAGGCCGATAGCGTATCGTGCTCAATGACGCCTTGAGGTGGGGCAGCGTCCATTTCCTGGTTCCAAGTATGTACTGATAATTTCGTGACATATTTTTTTTGAAATCATATTTTTTTTTATTGCGAATGGATAACACTCTTTCAATAATTAAATTGACTGTGTGAACGAATATCAACAGCTCAGTACAGTCAGGCCAGTAAAACCTTATGTCATGGAGATCATAATTCATGAGGTTGAACTAATGAAAATGAACTTTCGATATTTATATATCACAGCACTTCACTAACTAGCACTTCATATGCTCGGCGTCGACTCCAGTGATACGAGTACAAGCAACGTTTGTAGATGGAATTTCGCGGTCTCGATAAAGCTCGTAGTGACGCGCCCATACGCCCTGCGGTCACATTACGTTAATCAGTTTTTCTTTTGTCTCGTACGTTTACTACGTGTGCGACTTGATATTTTACTTTTAGGTTTGCGTTTGTTACGTTATAATAGATATAAGTGACTACCATTTTCTTCTTTCTTATCTAATCCATCTATATCTATACTTAGTTCATAATTATAATATATACTAATATAAAAGATGGAGAGTATGTGTGCTTGCATGTACGTATGTATATTCGAACATGACTGTCTTAGGATCTATTAGTTTATAATTTGTTTAATAAATAGTCAGACCGTTTATTTAGGTAACAGTGCATTAAAGCTTTAAAACAAAAGTCTTTATAGTGTCATAGTATAAATTCAAGAATCTTTTTTTCAGACTTTTGATGTACTATCCAATAAATGTGGAATGTCCATGTCCTTGAGTTTTGTGATGTAATGATGATAAGAGAATAAATTTTTTTTCGAAATATTTTAATTATCTTACGTGAAGGTTAATAGTACAAACAAAAAGACAAGCTTTTATCTAAAAGTCGTCAAGTGTAATGACTAATGCGATTATTTATCCGTTAATTTTAGGCTCACGTTATCGATTTCGCAATGTAGGTACAGTGTACAACCCTAGTGGTACCTGGCGCTCTGTACCCTAGCTTCACTTCTAATGATACAAGCAACGCTGCAGATGAAATTTCTGAAGTGATTCTCGCCCCGACGGTCAAATTAGGTTATCAGGTTTCCTACAGCTTCATGATGTTTTTGCCATTTGTTTAAAAATGTTTTATAATGCCTGTTTCTCTTCGCTTTAGGTCCAAAATTACAAGGCATCAACGGTCAGTGCAGCTTAATAAATGGGGCTAATACTAGGCTGTCACTCGCGCAAAGACAGTCCATTATCCGGCTAGTTTAATGTTATAAATATTAAGTGCCTTTTTAAGGTTAAATCAAATCATTTATTTTAAGGTTTATAGTAATTAAAACTAGGCACGC
Organism: Pararge aegeria; assembly: GCF_905163445.1. Taxonomy (NCBI): domain Eukaryota; kingdom Metazoa; phylum Arthropoda; class Insecta; order Lepidoptera; family Nymphalidae; genus Pararge; species Pararge aegeria. The sequence goes on along the minus strand of NC_053190.1, from coordinate 15,751,493 downwards.
TGCGGGGTTTTTGGAAAATAAAAACTAATTATCTTATTGTTCATTAAGATAACAATCTAGATAGTAACGGAACCAATGAAATAAAAGCTGATCTTAATAAAATTACAACATATTCGGTGGTATTATAATATAAATTAAGCTCATTTGTGAAGTGAATTTTGATTTATACATTTTTTCAGAAATTATTTATTCCATTTATAGTAATATGCAAAAATAATTATAATAGCTCTGACAAATCAATTAAGTTTATTTAAAACAAATAGTTATATTTACGATTACGAGCATGTTTCTCTCAGATAGTTTTATCGATAAATGCACATTAACAGGTGCATCACTAATGGCAACCAGCACTCCTAATGATATGAACAATGCTGCAGATTAAATTTCAGGGTCTCGACAGACCCCGGAGTGATTCGAGCTAGGGTGTCATATTACTTTAATCAGTTTTTCTGCGGCTTCACTAGAATACTACTGGCAAGAGCCACTGAGCGACTTAGCATTCCATTGCGGTACTTTTTCATTAGCTTATTTGGTATCGTTTATTTTGACAGTTTATTAAACTGACAAAATATAGGACCATACAAATTAAATTAAAGGGCTGTTAAGTTATACATTATGAAATTTATGAAGTGAAACATGTAACTTCTTTAGTCAGTAATATTATATATTCCAGCAAATCAATGATAATAAAAACGCTTAATAAAATAAAATAATTACTAACATAACATATTATTGCATATGTATAAAAGATGGACCTACGTATAATGTAACTAATAGAAAAAAATAAAAAATTATACACATACAAAATCTATTGACGTTTAATGTAACTGATAGAGGTTATTTACACAGAACTCAAATTACCAGTAATTTTTGACTGAGTTGGTTATAATTTACTTTATCGATAAATGCACATAATCAGGTACATCACTAGCAGTAACCGGCGCTCCTAATGATACAAGTAACGCTGCAGATGAAATTTCGCGGTCTCGATAGAGCCCGTAGTGATTTTCGCCCCGAGGGTCACATTACGTTAATCAGTTTTTCTGCGGTTCGCTAGCATAATATAGTTGGTACGTTGTTGATATTTTTACAATGACTCGTTTCTCGGATATACTAGTGACTTCACGCGTGTTGAGTCAGATTAAACATTATTATTTTGTAGGGCCAGAAACATTAACGTTCAAAAATTCAAAATTCAAAATTCATTTATTTCAAGTAGGCCTAATACAAGCACTTTTGAAACGTCAAGTCTGTCCGTGTGTAGTGACTCTACCACCGGTTCGGAAGGCAGATTCTACCGAGAAGAAGCCGGCAAGAAACTCAGCAGTTGCTCTTTTCCAACATCAAAATTTTACATTTTACATTTTAACATTCATTTTTCTATCTTGTGAGAGATGAAAGCGGAGGCGGATGCTTCCAAGCAACCTTGTCATTAAGAAACTCATCAATTGTATAATAACCTCGCTGTAATAAATGTGTTTTAACACATTCTTTAAACTTATGCATTGGTAGGTCCAAAATTACCTTAGGAATCATATTATAAAAGCGTATAGCGTAACGTTACGTAGATGTATTCTTTATTTAAGATTTGTACACTCCTAATCGGCAATCCTCTACAGAATATAAAATGTACGTAGAGTAGTATAATGTCATTTGAAGTAAAATGTCGTGTAAAGCAGTTACATGTCTTTTAGGCTAATAAAGTATCATGTACAGTAGTAAAATGGTTTGTAGGTATTGACTATAGATCAGTGGCGTGCATAGAGGGTATGCACACGGTATGCAGATGATATAAAATGAAGACAATCTCCAGTATGAGTTAAACATACTTAAGGATAGGCATTGTAAGAGTTTTAAAAACCTACTCTTAAGTATTTATAACTTGTACTGGGCATTTTCTTCATTTTATATCATCTGCATACCCTGTGCATACCCTCTATGCACGCCACTGCTATACATACGACGCGACGGTCGATAGTAAATATGTAAAATAGACTTTATTCATCTAAAGCTAATGATAAAATTCATGTACAATTCTACAACAAGCCCTTTTGACAAAATATAAATTGGATTATAGTATTTGCGATTCTTAAACTAGGTGCATTAGGTGGTAAGCAAAATGCTTTGAAATTACAATGTTTCGATAGTCAAAAACGACTCGACGACCGCGTTTTGTACCTCCCGATGCGGCTATTACGGATATCCGGAAAAGCTGCCAAAGCAACGATCGGACATCAATCCATCCATGAATAAAGAGAATTTTAATGGACTTTCCGTAATTTTTTTTTTTATATGCTACGACAATACACACATCGCCGTCCAGCCCATAAGTAAGCATAGCTTGTGTTATGGGTACTAAGATAACTGATGAATATTTATTATGAATAATATACATAAATACTTATAAAATACAGATAAACACCCAGATACTGTAAAACATTCATGTTCATCACACAAACAATTTCCAGTTGTGAGAATCGAATCCACGGGCCTTAGACTCTCGAAGCAGGGTCGCTATCCACTGCGCCAACCGGCCTTAAAAAAAAATTATAAAATATCGTTCTAAAACATCCAGGGAATTATGATTATACTGGTATTTTATTAATACTATAAATTTAATCAAATATAACACATGGATGGGGGGGGGGGGGGGGGTTACACGAAAACTTTTATTAATCAGAGTGTTGGTATAAGGGAGACGTATTGTAACCGCAAGCAGGCGATTATTTACCCCACCCGCCGCACGCAACTCGGTAAGCATCGGTGTTATATTTCGCATGGGGTACAAATTATCCCCGACAGACTAAGGGTGGCTTCTCACGGTGCGTGATTACATGAAATGTGTACGTACTTTGTTTTACCATTAAGCATTCGATGCACAGCATGAATGCTAACCCACCACAGTTATAGCTTTTTAGTTACACCAGCCATTAAAGTGTATATAATTAATACTGCATGTTGCCCGCGTTCTTCGTCAGCCCTTGTTTTTTTACGGTTCTCGTGAGAACCGCTCGTTTTCCTGGTATAAAAAGTAGCCTGTGCTACTCTCCGTTCTTTCAACTAACTCTGTGACAAAAATTAAGACGATTGGTTGCTTATTTAGGGCGTTAAGTAAGGACAAACAAAGAAACACACTTTCGCATTTATATTATTAGTATATATTACCTCCAGTCTGAGGATTTTAGGTCTATATGTCAGGCACCACAAATATTAAGTTTTCCCAGATAATCGCAATCTAAACTTCATGAAAATTATTGTATATCTTACAATTTGTTGGTCTTAAATACTAAGTACCTACTGGTATCTATTGTTTAAATAGAGTTTTTTGATAATGCTGCTATATTATTTATTATTGCGTCATCCACCTGCAACAAAAGAGAAAAGCATATATATATTAAATTGTATTTCTACATTATGTGAATTTTATTATGATACAAATTTCCTAACGCCAGTCTGGATCTTTTTTTTTCATACAAGTAAGCCCTGGACTGCAGTCTCGCTTGGTGGTAAGTGATGATGCAAGCTAAGATGGTAGCGGGCTAACCTGTTAGCGAGTATGGTAGTCATATCCCTAATAGATTTCACGCGACATTGCACCGGAACACTAAATCGCTTAGCGGCACGTCTTTGTCGGTAGGGTGGTAACTAGCCACGGCCAAAGCCTCATTCTCTACAAAAATACCCGACGCAGGAATCGAACCTAAAACCTCGTGATCTATGCTATTCACCTCATTGCTCTAGATCAACGAGGCAGTTAAGATATTTAGAATTCACAAAGTATAGCGTTCTGAGAGACGGACGGACAAACAGAAAGAGCGCAGTTCCACCAAAGTAACTTCAGGACCTCGCTTCGCCCGTTAAATTACGTGTATTAACAGAAACAGAATTACACGGAATGGGGTAACTTTTGAAAATTGAACAAAATAAATTCCACACAGCTCGGTGCGGTAAACACTGTAATTTACCGACATCGGTCGTCGAACAATGCGGTAATAGTGATTTCAAGAGATCTCAAACAATAAATGGGACTAGATTTACACGAAACTTTTTTTTTATTTTCTTCACTCCACTACATTGTAAGTTTGGGCTAAGGCTGATAATATTATGACATTAAAACATTTTTTACTCTCCTTTATAATTTGATATGCACGTATATTAATCAATTGTGATAATTATTTTCTTTTTCTTATTATAAAATGGATATAAATTATATAAAATCAACGAGTGTCTTTGATTGGTCGATTGCACAGCTTGAAACTATTTTTTTTTAATCAACCCATTACCGGCTTACTGCAGGGCACAGGTCTCTTCCCATAATGAGAAGGGGTTAAGGGTGTAGTCCACCACGCTGGCCTAGTGCGGATTGGTGGACTCCACACACCTTTGAGATCATTATGTAGAAATGTCAGACATTCAGGTTTCCTCACGATGTTTTCCGTCACCGTCGAAGCAAGCGATCTATTAACTGCTTAAAAAAAAGACTGACCGAGAAGTAATAAAGTCTTATTTTGATAAAGGGTTAACAAACATACACAGACAGAACCTATTAATAATAATAATATAAATAAATCAGTTTATTTTACCCATTATTCTTAACACAAAAGCCCATGATCTCGCAAAGGACAGTTTGCGTGGCTCTCGCTAAATAAATAACAAATATTGTGATAGCCTCGTAAATTATTATTCGGTGAGGCCCCGGTAAGTCCCGGTGCCGCTCCCGAACGAAAGGCGCGCCAATAAGCGAGCATTATTAATAGAATCCTTTATTTGTACAGACATCGGCGTGCAGCCTTTCTTAGGGCCTAACCTTTCTAGGGCTGTCAAATTGTGGAACCATACAATTATTTATTGCATTATCCATCACCATCCTCAGCCAATTCTGACGATGTGAATGCACGTTTTACTCCAACGAGAGATAAAATGCACCTTAGACTATATATCTACCAAGACAATATGAATAGCCTTTAAAAGACTAACTAGCGGTAAATAATAATAAAATAAATAAATATACCACGACAATACACACATCGCCATCTAGTCCCAAAGTACAAGCTATGCTTTGTGTTATGGATACTAAGATGACTGATGAATAATTTTATGAATAATAGACATAAATACTTTTTAAATACAGATAAACACCCAGACACTGAAAAATTCACACAAACATTTTCCGGCTGTGGGAATCGAACCCACGGCCTTCGACTCAGAAAGCAGGGTCGCCGCCCACTGCGCCAATAGACCGTCATAAAAAAATCATCATACTCATACAAATACTCTAAATTTTTTAGCGGTGAATATGATGGTAACACTATGAAAGTTGCGGTAAAAAATTAGTCACGAGGAATCATAAATCTTGTGGAGAGCAAAAGTGAGTTAACACACAAATAACAGCTTTTAAATACAAATCTATTCACCAAAAGACATAGATGATTATGGAAGATTTCGAATATTTTTCACCCTATTGCACCCTTTATATATATATATATATATATATATTTATTGCACCCTAGCACTAAGTACTATTACTGTTTTCCTTGTGTTTTTCCTATTGTGTTGTGTTGCAATAAAGTTTTTTTTATTCTATTCTATTCTATTTTATCTATATTTACTAGCAACCCTGGTTACGTGACTCCAGAAGAGGCCCGAAGGCGTTCTTAATGCTTTAATGAGTTTTTTTGCGAGTGTGTGCGTAACCTAACCTTGCCCGGAATGTATAGGGCAGATTTATGTTACGGTGCCATAGACGCGACGTCCTCCTAAATCTCCGCATTTACTTTTATAACCTTTGTACCTTCCCTTTACAGCTACACTTTAGTTTATTTGTGCTCTGAGAATTGATGCTGAATTTTTGGTAAATCATTAAATATTCATTTAATTATGAAACGGTGATAGCCTAGTGGCTTGACTGTCAGGGGACCGAGGGGGTTCGAATCCCAGCGCGCACGTCTAACATTTCTGAGTTATGTGCTTTTAAAGAAAATTAAAAATTTCTCGTGATACTATAGTAAAGTGAACCCATCAACCTGCTTTAAAGCAGCATTGCGGGTATAAGTCATAGCGGGTATAATGTCTGAATTTCGTAGATTTTATTTCTACCTGACAGATCTACCGCGTAGGAAGTACTCATGACGTCATGGAACCTGTTATAACCCTTTGATAAGAACATATTATCAATTGACTCTGTTTATAGATCAAAAACTCTGTTAATAGGTCAAAAACTGGCAACGCTGTAATGAAACTCCTTTTAAATACAAAAATACTTTGATATTAATATAATGTTATATTATATAAACACAGGTTGAAAATTTTAAAAAAAAGATATGGAGAAAAAGAAGAAATACTTTATTGCACACAAAGAACAAAATATACATAAAATAAAGAATATTGCTGCAAGCAATCTCTTACAGGCAACCTCAGGCAGAAGGAAAAGCTGCAAGTGAGCGGGATAGTGCAATTATATATATATATATATATATACTAGCTGTTGCCCGCGACTTTGTCTGCGTTTGATTTTGTTTTTAAAGTATTCAGTATCGCTAAGCCTTAAATGAGTATAGTAGTATATATATATAACATGTGACTGTCAATTAATTATAGACAAAAAATTTGCAATAAAATAAAATTGCGACTTTACTTAAAGATCTAAGCTATCCTATCACTTAAGTTGGACCAGACTGCTCACGGTGTGCCAATTTAATTTAAAATCGGTTCAGTAGTTTAGGAGTCCATCGCGGACAAACATCGTGACAGGAGATTTATATATATTAAGATAAACATATATATTCGAAAATAAATAGACATATATGATCATAAATATAAAATATAAATGTAATATGAATTGACATAAAAAAAAAATTACTACCCCGTTCAAAGACTCCACCATGTATAAATCATTATCATAGTAGCTTCGTGCTTACATGTAACGGGATAAAATTAAATAGCTACCTCATAAATATGCCGTGGCATTAAAATACCATGAAATTTATAGCTGTATTTAGGCATTACGGGTCGCTTAAAGAGCCTCTTGTTATGGTCAGTAAGGGGCTATATCGTAAATGGTAAACATTTTTTAATGAGCACGTATTCAGCATCTATAAAACAGCACAAATTTACATCCCATGAACATAAATAACAACGTAAACCCTCGGGTCAATCAAAATAAAAAAAAAACGTTACTACGCCTGTAGGTGCCTCATTAAAACGTCGTTGCGCGAAACTTGACCCATAATTCATAATATCTACTTTTTCACGTGGATAAGTACGGGCGTAGAGTGTAGCCCACTCCACTCGTTGGAATTTATGATGATCTATTGATTTCCCCGAAATTCCTACCTCTTCATAAAATATTCCTAACGCTGAGAGCACACGGAGTGTTTTGATTTCTGAATTAATTTTTACTAAAAGTAAGAACATAGTATATTGTAACTAAGATTCCTTATTTAAATTCAGGCCGCTCTCTCAAATACTATTAGGTACCTACAAAACAAAAAGTAATAATTTTAGAATCCTCATACAACCTTTTTAGTAGCAACTAATTCCTTATTTTTTTATGTTATTGCTCAAGATATAGAATAAAGTAACAACAAAGCGGTTGAAGCGGCGGGTAAAACTTTCACCACCATTTCACTTTCGGGGGCCGAGTTCGAATCCTAGCACGTACGTCCTACTTTTCTAAGATATGTGCTTCAAAGATGAAAGAAAACATCGTGAGGAAACCTGCATGTGATCTCCATAATGTTCTTAAAGGTGTGTGAAGTCCACCAATCGCACTGGGCCTGTCTGGTGGACTACGACCATTGCCCCTTCACATTGTGGGAGCAGACCCGTGCCCTGTATTGGGTCGGTAATAGGTTGATATGATGATGATGACGATTCATTACCAGCCAACCTGGGTTCATGAAAAAAAAAGATAGAGTTATAACTCATCTGTGGGCATTTAGTAATTAGTGTGACTATTAATGATTTTTTTTTTAGAATGTTTTTAACATTTTGAGGTCTTAAAACAGTATATAATAAACAGTCTGCTGAAATTCAGTATCCTATTGGATATACTTTGGGTTACAATAACAGGGCTTGCTTTATTAACAATTTTGAGGCCAAAAACAAAAATTAAACAGTCCTCATAAACTATCCATCTTAATTGGATATAAATCCAGGTTAAAATGACAAGGCGACCCTAATTAAATAGCAGAAAAATGTTAAGTTGAAAAGGAAAGTGTGTACTCAACCTTCGGAACAGTTCCCCCCATTCAGAAACTCAAGCCTACTCCCCTAAATTATGTCTTAACTTGGTGTACCCTCGTATAAAAACTTTTTTACTACTCCACTAAGAGTTTAATGCACAAAGACGACTCGATCCTAATAAAATACAGATTTGCCAAAATAGGAAAAACAATCAAACTTCTTACTAACTTTCTGTTGAGAGACACGTACGAAAATTGCGTAAGGGGAACTTTGTAAGAAAAATATAACGGAAAAGTATAACCTCCTTACCTGTATTGTAAATCCCTACTAATATTATTAATGTCAATGTAAGTTTGTTTGTTACGCTTTCACGCAAAAACTACTTAACCGATCCTCATGAAACTTTGTACACATATTCTTGGAAGTGTTAGAAGGAATATAGAATACTTTTTATCCCGACATTAAGCTTGGTTCCTTTGGCAGAGGGGATGAACACCATAACTCCGACGAATTATAACCGATTTAAAATTTAAAATTTTATTTTTGTACTGGTTATAATATGTGTTTAATTTTTTAATGGTATATGAAAAAGTTTTGTGGATTTGCAACTTCTGGTGTACCGCTAATAATTGATTAAACAAGCAAATAGCCAACCTTATAGTAAGTGGCTAAACCATCGCCTATATACTGAGCAAAACTTCGCACGGCATGCAAGGAACACGTAGGCACTAAAAAGTGTCACCCTGTGTCCATCCCCCTGAGTCGTAGATTAGGCCTCATGTGACTTATATTATTACAGCGGTAATCACGCTTTTGAGACCGGAACATAGCAATGCTGCTTGGTGCCAGAAATAAATAAATATACAATACACACATCGCCGTCCATCCCCAAAGTAAGCATATCTTGTGTTATTGGAAGGTAAGTTGACAGATATATTTATTTTTATTCTTATTATATTTATATTATGTTTATTTTATTAATTTCTTTATGTTTATGTTACATAATATAGTAAAGTTTGTTATATGTATTTATTATAAATATATAATGTATATTTATTTCTATTTCTATTACAATTTTCTTCTTTTTTTTTTCGCCTCTGCACGTTTTATTGTTTGCACTGTCCCACTTTCATGTTTTCTATTATTACTTTCATCAAGGGTTGTCTGTATGAGATTGCTTTTGCAATAAGACCGCCTTTGCACACAACTGTATTTAACTTTTCTTTTTTTTATTGTTTTTAATTTTATTTTTTCTTTTCTTGTGTGTTTCTTGTATTGTTTCTAAGTTTGTGCAATAAAGTATACTAAATAAATAAATTTAAAAATACTTATAATATACAGATAGACACCCAGACACTGAAACATATTCATGTTCATCATGTTCATCATGTTCATCAGTAGTGGGAATAACTAAGAAGTACCCGGACGAGCTCTGTCACAAAAAGTCTTATTGAAAAACCTTGTCAATCCTAAATCAATGGTACTGATGCCATAGTTATCGTGAAATGGGAGTCATTGAAATGAAAAATAGAAACGTTCAAATCCCGTTTAACAGACGCCAGTGACCCTATTTATAATTTGAGATCTCTTGTAATCGCCAGTACACCATTGTTCGACGTCCGTAAATTACAGTGTTTAGTGCGGGCGGGCTTTGCGCAATTATTTCGCCCGATTCGATGGCTTCGCTAACTTGTTCGAAATAATTAAAGTCCTCTCACCCCTATATTTAGGGTATTTTCGGGTATTATAGTTGATTTCAATTTTAGTACCCACCGCGCTGAACCATAATTTTCAAACTTAATGCAATGTATTGTTGATATTATTATAATAAATGTATTATATTAGAATGAAGATTAATGAAACAAAATTATGTTATATTATATTGATAAAACGTAGCAGCTAAAGAATTCACGCACATTAACTTTACTTCAGAAAAACTAATTTGTTAAATAAACGATTTGGTATCTAGTATCAAACGGTGATAACTTATCTGGTAAGGCGTCATCTTTCAATCTAGGGGACCGAAAACCACTAACTTTTCTGAATTACGAGTATGTGCATTCTAAACAAGTAAATATCACTTGTTTCAACGGTGAAGAGAAAAAGCGTGAGGCAACATTCATGTCTGTGAGCATGCATGCATGCCTCAGATTTCTCCATAAAGTTTTCAAGCACTTGACAAGCTGGTGGACTAAGACCCTGAAATGTTCCTGTAGTCAGTAGTCAGTAATCAGTTGATAATCATGATTTTGATTTCGAAAAAATCAACAATTGCTCCGCAATCTATGAACTGTATATCAACTTATTGCTTGCGGCCATTCCGAGGCAGTACAAGGTTAGGCGTCAAGTAAAATAACGCTCACCTAAATGTTATACAAGTAACATAATAAAACACGCAACAGAGAACAAAAATCGTGCAATTTTAACCGAAAATTTCGCCACACCTGTCTACTCTCTCGAGAAAAAAACTTCGTGGAAATGTTAGAGCTACAGAAAAAAAAAGTAAGCAATAAAAAGGGAAACATTGGCCAAACAAAAGAAAGCCCAGAGGGTCATAACTCGCGTCGCGTTTCCCTTTATACTTGTGACGTTGCTAAATTTGCTACATTGCAGTGTGATGGGCCTCTTTTTACATGACGACAGTCGTACTGGAGTACTGTGACCTGGGCTTAGCTCCATATATTTTCTAGTAGCTATATATTACGATGTATTTTTTTTAATCCACTACAAGATAGCAAGACTGCAATCTCACCTGGTGATAAGTGATGATGCAGCCTAAGATGGTAGTGAGCTATTATTTATATACATAGATACCTATAACGAGTAGCCATAATTTGCTTATTTTATGTTCAGACATGGTAAAAAAAAATATAAAAAATTTAGTGGAAGTATGTTCTATTACCGATACCGAACCACCAAATAAAAATCCGCAGTGGTTTCAAAATTATCCTGTATTTATGTGGTTAGGACTTTAACTCAAATTTGGGAGGGCCGAGTTGCAATCCCAGCACGCACCTGTAACTTTTCTAAGTTATGTGCGTTTTTTTAAGCACTTAAAATATCACTTGCATGCCTGAGAGTTCTCCATAACGTTCTCAAAGGTGTGTGAAGTCCACCAATACGCACTGGGCCGACGTTGTGGACTACGGCCTTAACCCCTTCTCATTGTTGGAGGAGAGATGAGAGAGGAGATTGTCGTCCGGGAAAGTACGCCATGCATATTTCTGCCGCAAAGAGGCGTTGCTGTTGCCAATCAGAAGTTCTTTTTAAAATATATATATATATATTTTTTTTTTTGACGGCCGATTGGCGCAGTGGGCAGCGACCCTGCTTTCTGAGTCCATGGCCGTGGGTTCGATTCCCACAACTGGACAATATTTGTGTGATGAACATGAATGTTTTTCAGTGTCTGGGTGTTTATCTATATATAATAAGTATTTATGTATATTATTCATAAAAATTATTCATCAGTTATCTTAGTACCCATATCACAAGCTACGCTTACTTTGGGACTGGATGGTGATGTGTGTATTGTCGTAGTATATTTATTTTATTATTTTATTTATATATATATATGATATAAAATATTTGCACACCATTTTCATTTTCCCGTGGCAAAATATGAGCATATAAATCAGAACAAACTCAACTATTTTGCAATATTTAGATAAAGATTATTTGATTTTATTTGATGAGTAAAGTAGTTGAGTTGCTTGACAGCACACTATCTAACGGGCATGTCCTGACGTTCCAAAATGAAAAAGCCAACTTGGCAAAAGATGTTTGTATTCGCATTATCTGTTTAATTTAGTGGTTGGTTAGCATGGTTAAATGGGTATGGACTCAAATGGGTCGTGACTACGCTCCTGGTTTCAACTCCCTAAATTTATCCAAGAATTTTTAAGTAGGTACTATTTCGTTAAGGAGTTCTCCTGAAAATAATAAGGAAATTTTCTTGCCTCCCATATCTGGAAGTTTATGTCATGCCATTATTCGTGTTTATAGTCATTAACATTAATATAAAACATTATTGTTTAAGCCCACCGAACCGCATTATAACAGCGTGGTGGGCTTATACTCTAACATCCTATCGGATAAGAGCGGTGAGACATTAATAGGCTGATAATGAACGATTGATTTGATTTGTTTATCTCACGTAAGTGGCTGGTATGTTGATATAGAAACAAAGCGGCACGTGAAACCCTCACGAAACGTTGATGAAAAAAAGTGTAAAGTCATATTATTCTATACAAAGCCAAAAGGCAGCCCTTAATTAAATAATAGAAGGTATCGAAATTTAAGGCACGCTCATAAATTAGTCCCAAAAAAAATTACAAAATTAAATTGTCACAGCTTGTTCACATTATACCAGTATTTGAATTCAGTACAGTTCATTCCAATACTCGACTCTAGCACAGTCTGTCCAAGTATCCATTAATTATGTTTATTATTTTTCTAGTGCTTTATTACCAAGCTATAACACTGCAGCATCAATTTCAACTATAAGACCATTCGAGTAGCGTTAGTGCGCTAGTGGTAATGCCTAATATTCTGTTGAAACAAAGGAAAATATTAGTAGGTACACTGTAATTAATCTGAACTGTTTTGTATACAGAATTAAAAAAAAAAAACTTTTAAAATGTTTCCAGTAGCAGCAGAGTGTTGGGTTAGATCAGAAGGCTTAAACGATACTGGATCAGTGTGAAGTAGCCGTTAAATCTCCGATGACACAATACACTTTATCTTACCAGGAGTAGGTTTAAGAGAGATGGAATATCCAATTCAAAGACGTTGGACCTTGATTAAGTTTGTGTTTCAAGAGCACCTGTGTCAGAGTTTTTATTATATTAAAACAATAGGTCGGCAGTATAATCCAGTATCTTCAGTCTGAAAAGATAAAAGACTTAAAATATTTTCCAGGTATAAGGTGCTCTTACCTTTTGAGAAAAGAAAACCTACCCGGATATTTTGTAAAGAAGGAAAATTACACTTTACGGTTTTTCCATCAAGAGATTAAAAGTCACAAAAGACCGCTTCCTTGCTCATTTACTATTGTTGTAAGATCCGTGTCTGGCTTATTTATTGGCGAGTGCTATTGGCTCGGTGGTGAGAGCGCATTGCGTATTCAAAACTCGGAGGTTTCTTCTTAGGTTATATTTTCCACTAGCCTTAGCCCGCGGCTTCGCTCACGTAAAGTTCAATTTTAGATTTGGTAAATTTTAACTACAAAGGTTTAAAAAAAAGTCTTGCTGCTAATAGAAAAATATGAACGTAAATTACTTAAAAATCGAAAACTTTTAAATTTTCATCCCCAATTTGATGCCTTTGGAATTGGAATTTAAAAAATTTGGGAAACACGTATTTCTTTATTTTTAATTGAAAACCTAACAAAGTTTCTAGGATGTAACTTGGAAAATTAAATTTTAATAAAGTATTTTATACAAACTTTCATCCCCCATTTAACCCTCTAAGGGTTGGAATTTTCAAAAATCCTTTCGTAGCGGATGCATATATTTTAATAATTATCTATGTGCAAAATTACAGCCCGATCCCTCAAGTGGCTATAGTTGTGCGTTGATAGATCAGTCAGTCAGTCACCTTTGCCTTTTATATATATAGATGAATGATCCCGAAATTCCCAAATGTTATTAATTTATATATATATAAAAACAAGGTTTACTATGATTCACAAATATTAGATTACGTTAAGGTGAAAAGCCCTAATTTGGTCATAGTCATGTTCTGGGTGAGTACCTGACTCCAAACTGGTTATTACAGTATTTAGGATATCACATATTCAACCGCGGACTCGTGCCATGAACAGGATTCATATTATAAACACTATACTGATAAAGTGTACTGTTAAAGCACATCACTTCTTTTTTAAGATTGACTAACTTAGTAACAACCATGTTTAAATAGTAGGTATATAAACGCAATGAACACAAAACTTAACAAACTAATATTAAAACAAAGACAAGAAAACATTTTATTGCATACTACTCTAGACATATTTAATGAAACTCACTCATTCAATACGTGAATACCGAATTAATACCGTTATTATTATTGTAGCTTCTTTATTTTCATAATGAATTATTATTATATTCTAAATTCTTAGATATTAAATTCTTAGTAATAAATAATATAATTATTTTCACTATAGACACCTGTACGGGTGAAGGCCTCCATCCTCCTCCATTTTTCCCCACGACTGCCTGTCCTTTGCTTTAATTAACCAATATTCACCGGCTTATCTTATTATTTCGTCACTGTCGTTATCAGAGAATAATACATTGAACATTAAGTCGATTGACTTAGCAATTGTTCATTGCGAAGTCAACATCTCCTGAGGATGCTCCGGTGTCGGATCGAAACGTACGTAGAGAATACACTGCGTAAGATCTGTTTGGTGTTGCGTATAAAGATTGGAGAAATTATGTTAGTATTCGCTGATAACGGTTGGATAGAATCAGGCGTACCCTCACCGAATACCACGATATACACTTTAGGTACTTATCGTGTAATTTATCGTGTATCGTGGTATTCGGTGAGGGTACGCCTGATTCTATCCAACCGTTATCAGCGAATTGGCAAAAATAAAGTCACTACTTTAAACAGTGGGTAAGTAAATACGTTATTCAATATTGTGCATTTAACTTCTACCACTTTTTCGATTATAACAAACGTGGCGTGACGTCGGAATAGTTATGCGTTGTTTTGTAACACTTTAACTGACAGCTTATTTCAGGTGTCAGAACGGGACAAAACACTGTGAAACTAATACAAACAAAGTTATACCAAGTTTATTAATCAGGGGACAGAAGTCTTGTAACTATCTCTCTAATCACATACCTACCGAACTTGACACCAGTAGTCTAGCTACTATATGATTTTAACTTTAAAATTACCTGTGCTAGCAAATGCGTTTTAACTGATAAAAATGGTTCTACCTTTTGAAAAATCGTACTGAGCGCAAAGTCTTATAATTAAAATGCTGCAAACAAACTTAGAAACCCTTCTTAGCACTCAAATAATAAACAGCTAATATTGCCAAAAGCTGTAGGGATAGGAATGGTTCCACCCTCAAATCACGCTCTTAGAATCTCATCTGGCATACATAATTTCTTCGGCATTCCGTTCGCTACATTTGAATGTGGTGTATTAGTGAATGGAAAGATTTATTGCCGAGAACGACGGGCGTCGCGTCGCGCGATTTATGGGGGTCCTACGTGTAACGCATCTTCGCTTTGCGTTTAGGATTATTTGATTTCCAATACTTAGGTGTGGAATGAGAAATGTCTTGTTGGGCAGATCAATGATTTAGCGGTGATACGGTAGGTTCGTAGTGGGTTCTATTTTAATTATTTTAAAGTTCTAGTAAATAAAACGCATATATACCATATATTTGGTTTTAAATATTTGGTTTAAATTGATTGTTGGTTTGGTTAGTTCAAATCATCATTATTTAAATACCATATCAAATTTACATTCAAACATTGCATATAAATACAATTGTTAAAAAAAATTAGATGAATAAAAACTGACTTAGTTTAAAACCTAAAAAGCAAGAAACATAACATTTTTAAACGATTTAAGAAGTTTTATATCTGGGTTTTGAGTTGTTTAACAAAGTCGGTTTGATTGCTCAAAACACTTTTAATAACGCTTTTAAGTGCCCATATTTAATATCATCTAATTCAAAAGTCTCAAATCCTAAAAACTAAACTGAACAAAAGATAAGAATATTTTTTTCGATAATAAACTGTTATATCACGTACGTACGTAAATAAAGTCAAGACGCTTTCTGTGTAGTGTGTGCACAATAAATTAATTTTTCGAGCGGGTCCGGTCAAATAGCCCAAGGAAAACAAGTTAGGGGGCGCGTGGTCAAACAAAAACCGTTCTGTTCAATTCTTCGATATTATTATTTCCTTTGATAGATTAAATAATAATCAGAACTTAGGAGACCAGCGCCTATTTTAAAAGGAGTTAAAGTTTAATGATGAAAATATTATATTAAAATAAAAGTTTTATATGCCTTGATGACTCTAAAATAAGAATTACAATTATGTAACAAGAGCGTCAACGATATTAATATAATGCTATAAATGATGGTAGTTAACCCCAAGAATGAATAATTTCTGAATTAAGGAACATTTTTAAGAAGAACTTGCAAATTCACGAATGTCTGAACAACAAAATGTCTTAAATTCAATTATAATGATACTTAAGATTTGAGTTTAGCTAGAGAGGCAGTCAATTGATAACCCGATTATATCCACTGACAAGGGATAAAATTTACTTGTCCACCTGCAATAACTTGGCAACAGGTAAAAAAAAAGTGAAACTCCTTTTGATATTACACGAATATAATTTGCGCTCGCGCGGAGAGTGGATAAGACTGTGGAAAAAAATAAACATTTCGTCAATGTCAAATGTGTCCTGCCCATGCTACTAGCAGTAAGCAGTGTGAGACATCAACATTCAATTTTCCGATTGTTTGGCTTTAAAAAATAGCAACACATCCAGGCTTTGATTGCTGCACGTTAAGAATTTTAAGACTTTATTTCAAAAGCATGTCCAATAAAAACTGTGCTCTCATCCTCCTATATTATCTCGTCCGAGCAAATGGCTCCTAATGCCGACCATTACGAGAACTAATGTAAATGTGTTTGTACACCATTTATCGTACTGGTCGCTCGTTTTGCACGGACGCTCGGCTTTTACATTGCCCTACGGCTATTATTTCGATTAGTTTTGTATGTTGATGTTATTGTTGGACAAAAAATAGCTGTTGCCCTTTATTACCTACCTCTGCAAACATTCTGTTAATTCTATTGTGTCTCAGTGATCAATCAATGACAAAACGCACTAATTAAAGAATTAAGATGCCCGTGACTTTCGTGAAATGAAAGGGCTCGACTAGTAGAATAATGTACACTACATTATTCGAGCCCTTTCATTTGATAACCATATTGAGGGAGTTGTGAAAAAAATGTACTTTGCTCCTTTGTGGTGGCGGTGTTTTTGATTTTCGCGATTCATTATTTTTCACGAAAAAAATAAGCAATGCTGATTGCAAACAAATTTTTTTGTAATGTTAACTGTGGCAAAAACTATTTTTATTAGTATTAACATGTTAGTTTTTCTCGCGTAGTAGGTATTACAATCATCGCTGTACACACAAATATACCCATCAAAGGCATGTAGAGTGCAAACTTCGCATAAATTTCACCCAGTCGTTTAGCCGAAAATAAGAAACAAGCGCCAAGTGACAAGTGAGATTTTTTATACGCAACTTGGCTCTTAAAATATGACAGCCAAGTTACGACTTGAGAACTGAGGATGAGAGAAGCAATACAAAGTTTCCATTTTCCCTGTCAAATTACCGCCCCTGTACCGTAACGCCTACTCGAGTAACAAACTAAGATTGATTCTTGAACAATTTTCAAAGGAGCCCTTCTAAGGTTAAGTTGAAACATATTTCAACTTTATCGACGCGGTTACTGAATAGTGGTAAGAGTTTGGGAGACTTTATAAAGTCTCTATCAAATAGGTAAAGTAACCTTATGTACCCGCATTTTGGTTGACCTCACTGGCGCTGCAGAGATTGCTGTCACTTTACAAATGGGAGACCTGGAATTTGATACCCGATGTGTGAAATGAAAGGATTTTTTTTTTAAATTTTCTCTTGTCTGCTCAAAGATGTGCCGTCCAGCGGCGTAGCGTTTCGGTTCTGCTTTGTAGAAACCTATTATGCAGGTGTGGTTTTAATATAACAGCCTTACCCTAAGTATATTTTGAAAATTTTGACCGTGGGATGCTTTATAAATCGATCTTTATTGCTAGTAAAGAAAGTGGTGTTTTAAATTACATCTATATAAATATATATATATACATATATTTAAAAGAGAAAGTGTGTGGGTATGTTCCGTATAGGCTCCGAAACTGGTGGACCGATTTCAATGAAACTTTCAGGGAATCTCCGGATTGACCGGCGAGTAATCCTGTAAAGTTTGGTGACGATCGGAGCACTCCTATTATTGAATTGTCAAACTGTCAAATACAGCTTTTATTTACTATGATGATATTCTATTTTTGGGTGTACCTGGGTGTAGATAATTATATTCACCCGCTCGAGAAGAGAATAGAAGAGAATGAGTACGGAGAGAATTAAATTATTTAATATATTACGAGACTTAAATTAAAAATTTAACGATGTAAGTTTATTGTTTAAGTAAAATAAAGCAAAACCTAGCCCGGCGAAGCGGGCTGGGTAGGTATGCTAGTTATTTATAAAAGCGCATAACTTAGTTAGGTGGTGGTGCTTGCCGGAGGCCGAATGCGGGAGGCCGAAGCTCCAATCATTAGATTATCACCGTATTAAGTTTGGAAAAGTAAAATAAAGCATTTATCACAAGTTGAGATCGCAGTCCAAGACAGTAACTTGTAGGTTTCGAGCAGGCGGCCTAATGCGCAGTTGCAAATCCAGGTATGAGAGTGATTCAAGTTTTATAGATTTACTCATTTCTGATTTGATAATGGATATACCTACTCTAGCCATAGTCCATTCTAATGCCATTCTCGGTGGAAGTACGCGGCTGTTAAGTAACCCGCAAAATAAAATTGGACTTTACTCGTCACGATTGAAAGTCTATTTTACTTTGAGACGGTGCTGTTTCCACTATTGGGATTTAATGAAGTTATTTAGGTAGTTACAAATAAGAAGTTTGCGTTGCTCTTGTTCATGTCACTTAAAAGACTAACCGGTGAAAGTTTTGGTTTGCCGTTTGTCGATTTTTTATGGTCGTACCTGGAACAAGACAATAATAAGCAATTAGATAAACATATTGGGTCAACTAAGACGAGTCATCATCGTCATCATCATAAGTCCATTTCACCACCAGTCACCACCACCATCAGTTCCACCACCAGGGCATGGGTCTCCTCCTACAATGAGAAGGGTTTAGGCCGTAGTCCACCACGCTGGCTCAGTTGAACTCAACACACCTTTTAGAACATTATGGAGAACTCTCAGGTATGCAGGTTTCCTCACGACGTTTTCCTTCACCGTTGAAGCAAGTGATATTTTAATTGCCAGAAACGCACATTACTTAGAAAAGTTAGAGGTGCGTGCTGGGACTCGAACTAAGCGATTTGGTCTCCCGGTGCAATGTCGCGCGATTCGGAGTAACTACCATAACATACCAGGTTAGCCCGCTACCATCTAAGACTGCATCATAACTTACCACTTAGTGAGATTGCAGTCAAGGGCTAACTTGGAGTGGAATAAAAGAATAGTTATTTTGAAGAACTCCTAGTTATGTAGGTTTCCTCACGACGTTTTCCTTTATGATTACTAAAGCAAGTGGTGTTTTAAATTACATTATTTATAAACGCACGTAACTTCGTTAGGTGGTGGTGCTTGCTGGGGACCGAACACGGTCCCCCCGAAAGGTAAGCCAAAGCTCTAATCATTAGTCCATCACTTCCAAAAAAAAAAATATATACGACACACATCGCCATCTAGCGCTAAAATTAAGCGAAGTTGGCAGTAAGATGACCGATAAATATTTTAATGAATGATATGTACAAATACTTATAAAAACAGATAAAAAACCAGACACTGAAAAACATTCATGCTCATCACACAAACATTATCCAGCTGCGAGAATCGAACCCACAGCTTTTGGACTCAGAAAACAATGTCGCTGCCCACTGCGCCAATCGGCCGTCAAAAATAAAACGTGTGTTCATAATATTAACTTTTTTATTTAGACAATTGAATGGCATTACACTAATTGGTAGACCTCATAAAACCTTTCCATCTATTTTTGTATCAGAAGTTGCTTTAGTCAAGCGCCCCTCAACCGGGCACTTACTAATTGAGTTTCAGACTTCGTAACTCAATAAACGGACGGTACGTTATGAAACTGCGGCGAGAGATTGAAGCAGTTTCGGTGTTGTTACTATTTAGTTTGAATTCATAGGACACAATTTGCGTTCCGGCGAGTTAATTTTATGTAGAAAATTATGATTTTTGCCCTTATTATAATGAGATCAAAGAAAATGTCAATCGTAACTTATTGTAATAAATAAAATAAATAAATATACTACAAAAATACACACATGGCCATCTAGCCCCAAAGTAAGTGTAGCTCGTGTTATGGGTACTAAGATAACTGATAAATATTTGTATGAATAATATACATAATATACAAATGAACACTACAAAACATTCAAGTTCATTACATAAACATTTTCCAGTTGTGGGAATCGAAACCACAGCCTTGACTCACAAAGCAGGGTCGTTGCTCACTGGACCAATCGGCCATCTAAATAACTTGACATGATATACATGCGTACACATACGTTGTCTCTAACTAGGGGCCTCACCGGACGACTCAGCGGACGATGGGGAGACGTTTTCTTGGAGTATCTCTAGGCGATCAAATCAGAAATGGGGAGGTAAAAGAACCTGAGCTATCGACATAGCTCAACGTGTTGCGAAGCTGAAGAGGCAATGGGCGGGGCGGGGCACATAGCTCGGAGAACAGATGGAAGAAAACGGTGGTGGTCGGCAATATACCCTCTACGCACGTTTCGCTCCGAAACCGGAGCATCCTCAGGAGATGTTGACTTTACAATGAACAATTGTTAAGTCTCTTAGGTAGGTAGGGTATATTGCCGAAGATCTGTTTGGTGTGGAGTATAAGGATTGAAGAAATTATAAATTACACCACACAGATTCTCCTGCTTTTCGCGGAGTATAGCAAATTAAGCTTAATTTTGATAATTACAATAATCAAAAGAATCCGAAATCTTGACAAGCTATTTTCCTCACCTCGCGTAATTAAAACCACAAAATTTGCTAGCGAAGCATCGCAGCGCTACTATAATAAAGCCAGTATAAACCGCTCTGAACCGGTTTAATATTGCACGCGGCGATGGCTCAACTTTTCGCCGTAGCGGGGGTGAAACTTTCAACTGAGCCGGATTAACTGTGGCGAGTACAGATTTCTAGTTACTTACGCACAATCCTTCTAAAATTATAAATGCGAAAGTGTGTTGGTTTGTTTTTGGTCCTTCCTTCACGGCCCAACTAAGCAACCAATCAACTCTATTTTTGTCATAGAGTTAGTTAAAAGGACGGAGAGTAATATAGGGTACTTTTTATACCAGGAAAAAACTAGTTCCCATGGAATTTGTAAAAAATTAATTAATTCATTTATTCAACATTCTTTTGAAATTAAAATTAACGGTGACATTCTGTTTTAAAAATACGTGTTTTTCGGAAAATTATTTTGAACTCGCGGGAACAGATATTCTGTGGAAAGAAATCACGGGCAGAAACATGTCTAAGGCACATGAAACAAGAACAAAAAGTGAGGGCCAACATTTTTATAAAAGTGTTTCCACGTAAATCAATTAACAAACTTGACAGAAAGAATCCTTCTCAATTTTAATTAAACCACTAAATTCGCGAAAGAAGCATCGCAGCGTTAATATAATAAAGCCAGTATAAACCGCTTTGAACCGGTTTAATATCGCAGGCGGCGATGGCTAACTTCTCACCGCAACTTTTAACTGAACCAGATTAACTGTTATGTTTCCAGCTTTCTAGTTACTCTGCTTAAGCACTATAATTAATTAAATTTATCATTACAAATAAAAGATATTAATAATAAACATTCTAGGCATGTGAAGATGGAGAATACAGTGGTCGTCTCCCTCTGCTATTCCCGCGGGTACCGTACGAGGCGACGGGATTATAAAGAAGATCGCGCAGCGTCATCTGTGCTATGCATACACCACAGAATTTAGAACATTCAGATGGCTGAATGAGGGTTCTGTATGTAAATGTCTGCAATAATGGTATTGCATGCAGTGCAGTGTCCAAAAACAGTCAAAAACACCCCGCGCATGTCTCACTTCACACCCGCGGAATGTTGCTGGCTCACAATTTTTTAAAATTTTATTCATTTTATGGTAAACGTTACGAACATTATGATGTCAAATAATTAACGTCAACTGCAAAATGGAATGAAGTGTCTAACAGCCTGTTCAAGAAACAATACTAACGTGGAGTGGTTTTTGATGCTTCCGTTAGTCGTGTACACGACTTCTGTATGTTATTAATTCTGTGACTTATACTACTACCACCTACTGGGATCACTAAAACCTGTCTCTTAAGCATATTGATTATTTGCAAGACTTCCTTGTTGGGAAGGGATTTTTGTCCGGAAGTGGACTGTTATATTAAAAAAGTTCTTTTTACGAGTCCCAAGCAAAGTTATTTTTAAGAGTTCATTCATTAATTCAAAGAGTGCTGCATGGAAAGAACCGCGCGCCATTTTTTTTCACTTTTGGTCCCCCAGCGCTGACGTCACACTCACAGACACGGTAGAGGTGTTGCCGATTATCGCAGTCGAACGCGCGGTGCTGCCAACACTATAAGGTATTAATATTCTGTACGCTATGCAGAATTCTCGATGGAATATTTAATGATGACTTAATGTATACTTTGAAAATAATATTATGTGTTTTTAAAGTTGTGGTTGTACATCACTCAATCACGTAACTACGTTTCGACGGCCGATTGGCGCAGTGGGCAGCAACCCTGCTTTCTGAGTCCAAAGCCGTGGGCTCGATTCCCTCAACTGGAAAATGTTTGTGTGATGAACATGAATGTTTTTTAGTGTCTGGGTGTTCACATGGATATCAAAAGTATTATTCGTAAACTTAAAACAAAAGCTACGAGGGCACCAAACGCGGTGTAGTCAAAATAGAAGCCTACAACAAACTTTTTCATTAAAACAATCAACCTGGTTAGAGCCATAATTCACACGCAAGCTCTTTTATCGGTTACTTAATTCTTATTTAATTATTAAACCTTATTACTATATAATAGGACTTTCCTATAAGCTTACGTGTAATAAAAACTTTGAACTTTTTAAGATACATCTCAATACTCATTGCAACAATGCTGCTTCATCGTAGAAATAAACACGGTGGTAGTACTCCGGACGAGCTCTGTCACAAGAAACTATTATGCACAAAGATTAGTGAGACAAATCCAAATCTTGAACCTAAAATCTTCTCAAGGTATGCCCCTCACTTCTTCTAATTAAACCACTAAATTCACGAGCGAAGCGTCGACGCGCTAATATAATAAAGCCAGCATAAACCGGTCTTAAGTGGTTTAATAACGCGGGACTCAACTTTTCGCTACGGCGACACGCACGGCGGTTGTGTACATCCTTACAAACGGGTCGGATTAGCTTTCGTGTACTGAGCCTAAGATATATATATCTTCATTTTAACATATCATTTTTAGTTTTAAACTATTCATAATACCATCGCGAATGAAATGTATTCGATATTGTTCACAAAATACATTAATTGGTAGTATTGGATTAAAATTGCGAGATATAATGTTACTGGCGCGGTTTCTTATAATATAAATGGCGGATCAAGATGGCTTACCAAGTTAGTCGAAAACAATTGCCTACGTATAGAGAAATACTTCGCAGGGCATGCAAGGAACACGTCCTAAAAACTGCAGTCCTGTGCAACTTGAAGCGTAGGTATTGAGCCTCATGTTTCGGTTATTACACCGGTAACCACGTCCTTCAGACTGGAACACAACAATACTGCTTAGCGGCAGGAATGGACATGGCAGTAGCACTTCCCTCGACGAGCTCTTTTCGAAAAACTCTACTACTATCAAATTAGACGACTTACAAGAAATGGTCATAAATTAGTGTCATCTACATATCGTCTGCGTAAGGTACAGGGATCATTTGTGGGATTGAGTATACGCTTTTATAATATGATTCCTAAGGTGATTTTGGACCTGCCAATGCACAAGTTTAAAGAATTTGTTAAAACACATTTATTACAGCGAGGTTACTATACAATTGATGATTTTTTTAATGACAAGGTTGCTTGGAAGCATCCGGCTCCGCTTTCAGCTCTCACAAGATAGAAAAATGAATGTTAAAATGCAAAATGTAAATTGTTGATGTTGGAAAAGAGCAACTGCTGAGTTTCTTGCCGGCTTCTTCTTGGTAGAATCTGCCTTCCGAAACGGTGGTAGAATCTCTACAAACAGACAGACTTGACGTTTCAAAAGTGCTTATATTAGGCCTACTTGAAATAAATGAATTTTGAATTTTGAATTTTGAATTTTAGAGTCCGTATAATGATATATGTCACTTGAGACCACGAATTCGATCGATCATTTTGAATCACTATTTGAGGAATGTCATGTGAAAACAAATCCATGCAAATGCTTTAAAGGAAACCGCGTTTTGCATCGCTTTCTATCAGATAAGAAAACTCCAAAGAACTAGTTATATAAACTTATAATATAACTGTAACTCAGTAAGTTCTCGGGACGTGCATTTGCGATTAGCAATGTTTACGTGATTGAAGTTTTCAAATTGTATGTGATTAAAGCTCCAAGAGCAAGAACAGATATATTATTAATTTTAAATTCAAATTCATTTAATTTAAGTAGCCCTACTTTATAAGCACTTTTGAAACTTCAAGTATGTCTGTTTGTAGTGAGTCTACCTTCGGTTCGGAAAGCAGATTCTACCGAGAAGAGCCGGCAAGAAACTCAGTAGTTGCCCTTTTCCAACATCAACATTTACAATCATTTTTCTATCTCGCAGGAGATGAGCGCGAGGCTGGCTGCTTCCAATCTACCTTGTCATTAAGGAATTTACACCACAGCCGTTTTTTTTAATATTCGAATTCGATTGAATGAAACATTACGTTTGGTTTGGATTTATTGAGGTGCAGACTACGTACGATGCGTCCCGTAATTAACGCGGGCTAAGCCGTAGGGCACAATATCCAGTCTTAACAGTTTGGGGGAAATGGTTATTGTGTAGGCCCTGAAGTCACAATTCACGGTACAGAAAACCGCATCAACACTTATATCACACTACTAAAGTCAAAATGCATTTGGTAATTGAGTTCTAGACTAAGGCATGAAACGTTGAGATATGAAGCTACGTAAGATCGGAGCGCAGTTTAGTTGTTAACTAAGTGTGTTACGTAATTACTTCATAGACAATGTAAATTATATTTAATTCTCTATCTATCAGACGCTTTCTCGCAGACGGATTTCGAAGCGATTGCAAAATTCAATTTCGGGATGCAATCAATAATTACCGCCAAATGGTTTAACCTTCCTTAGTAGGTATCGTTTGTATAATTCTATTGTTTTTCGTAAACACATTTTTAATACAGTGGACCCCCGGTAGTCCGGCCCCTGTCTAATCCGGCGACCCCTGTAATCCGTTAAACTGTTAAACAAAAAAAAATTGATGAATATTTGCATGCTTCTTAAACTTCATAATTGATTCATAGTTTTTGATTATTATTTGACATACATAATGAAGTATAATTAGTATTTCAGAGTACATATATGTACATATGTATATATAATATGTATGTATAAAGAATCTTATCATTGGATCTGTAATTTGTCGGATTACAAGGTACTCTTTTGTAAAAAATCCGGACTATAGGGGGTCTTAGGCAGTACTCTATAATCCGACGAATTCGATAGTTCGACACTGCCCTGCAAAATGTTTGTCGGACTACCGGGGGTCCACTTTATTTACTAAAAAAAACATGAAGATTTAGTTTTTTTTTGAGCCGCTTGTTTGAAAGCGCTTTTTTGAATTCGAATACACGAGCAGTTACTGTCAATATAATAACATTTTTACTCATAAGGCCATGGTAATACTGTCAAATTTTTCAATGAAGCAATGGCATTTTTCCTTTCTGTCTGAAATGTCCATTGTTCTTCTGTCATTCTTATGCAACATCATAACATTTGGAAAATACTACGACTATAGTGTACAATATAATACCGATTATGAATGCGAAGGTCTGCCTGTTTGTTGGTTTATTTATTTATTCGTTTGTTACCTACGTTCGGCTCAACCTTAGCACCGATCTGTATCCCGGAGATAGACACCAGACGTCTATGTATCTATGTACGGTTACCAGAAAAACCGATTTTGATAAAACTTTGAATTGAGATAGCAAACATGCAAGATTGGTACAGACTAGGAGATAGTTAAAAAAAGTTAACTGCTAAGTACGTAAATTGCGTAACTTAACTGTACGCTTTTGGCTTCGGAAGATTAACAGCGCTCAGGTTTTTATTTAAATATTTGCAGCACTATGCTGGATTGCAACCATTTTGTTTCTGAGGCATATGGATACAATTGGTAGGTCAAGTTGTAACGTTTAATTTCTTAAATTTTTTATGTATCAAATTTTTTAATACTTTTTTTAACTTGTGTTCTTAGTTGCAGAGCAAATAAATGTGTTTTCTTTCTTTATATTCTAAATAACTTGAAAATAAGTATATCAATATTTGCATTGGCAAGCAATTTGAAGGCTTCAAATAAAACAAAATATAGGTTGTATGGTAATTTTTATTTAACCCGTTGGAAAAATGTTTTAAAGTCCGCTCCGGCGAGCGTGAAACATGGTCGGCGATGGGGTGTGTGGATGAAAATTTATAAACAGCGAGAATATGTGAAACGTCAGAAATACCTGCCAAATATTTTTTTTTGGAAACCAAAGCAAAAGCCGATACATTTTAACATGTATGTATACTCGTAGATAGATTTATTTTGCATAATTTATCGAAACTTATTGCATACTAGCTGTGCCCTGCAGTCTCAGCCGCGTCAGATAGGGATTGCAGCGTAGTGCTACGTATGTCCATTTCCAATATTCCATCTATCCAAGCAATTTATCAACAGATAACAGATAGATTGAATAGGATGAAAAACGGAAGTTAAAGACTAACAATTTCCTCAATATAGATTACCGCGAGAACAAAGATTTAGTGTAAACAGTAAGCATTAGTGATGCAACTTTCTAATCAACTAAAGTATGTGGTCATAAAATACGTATCGGAGCTTCAATCACATAAACATTGACAATGGTAGTAGAATAAATAAATATACTACGACAATACACACATCGCCATCTAGCCCCAATGTAAGCGTAGCTAGTGTTATGGGCACTAAGATGACTGATGAATATTTTTAAATAGAGAATAATAAACATAAATACTTAGAATGTACATATAAACACCCAGACACTGAAAAATATTCATGATCATCAAACCAACATTTTCCAGCTGTGGGATTCGAACCCACGGCCTTTGACTCAGAAAGCAAAGAAGCAAGAAGCATCGAATGTAAGCCAAGCGCGCTAGGCAAGCGATCTTGTCTTAAGTAAGCAACTTTATTTTCAGATGCTTAGCAGTCACGCCCTTATCCAACTGGCATGTTAGGATGTACTTTTTAGGTTTAGGGGTTAGGAGGAGGGGTTGGCTTTCCGATCGCTGGGTTGGTCCTTTAACTCCAACAATATTGAGACAGGGGTAGTAACACTACTCTTAAAAGAATGCTTCAGCGATATATTGATACCACTTTATTTCTTACCGTAATAAACTATTTTTATTTTTATTTTATTTATTATTTTTATTGACCAGATCTTTACAAAATGTGGGCATGATCAAACTAATAATAAAACATTCCCAGTGAAAGAAAAATAATTAAAATCTGTTAATGAATGGCGGAGTTATGGAGTAAAATCGACAAGAACTTTGATGGTCTATCCCTAAAGAACCCTAACGTTTTACGGGTTACGAGTATATTTTATTAACATACGAAGAATCAGCTATAAATCAACTAAATTCAACTCTAATACATTCAGTAGTTTTTGCGTGATGCGCGTGCTAAAAAAATATAAAGAACGGAAGGCCCAGGTATTCAGATATTCACTGCAATACCCACAATGTTCAGGATGGCACTTAGATCTTTCATTAATTATTATTATTATTATTATTTAACTCTTTATTTGTACACCACAATGAAGTTAGGAAAATAAAAAAAAACAAAAGAAATACAAAGACAGAAGTAGAATACAAAAGGCGGCCTTATCGCTAAGTAGCGATCTCTGCCAGGCAACCTTTGGATTAGGACAAGATGAGAGAGAGCAGTATTAATTAACAGTATTATTGAAGCTAAATACCTAGTTTCTCATATTAAAGTATTCATTTTATAAAAGACATCATTAAAGCCCACCAACCTGCTTTAGAGCAGTGTTGTGGGTCTGTACTCTATAAACCTGACTTCCCAAGGAGTGAAATAAAACAACTAGACTGACTCTAATACTGTATATTAGGCTTCTCTATAATTCATATTACTTGTTACCTTCAAATGACTCTACTACCAGTTCGGAATGCTGTCTTCGGCAGAGAAGACCACTGGCAAGAAACTCTACCGTTGCTCTTTTATTCAATCAATTAAAACAACTTATAAACACAATTACAACATTGTCATATGTAATAACGCTAGGCCCTTTGATACAAGACATATAAGACAGGTCGAACATAACTACTATTACCACTTATAACATCAGGACTTTTGGAACAAGTTGTTTGTATAGAGCAACCTCTGCTGCATAAACTGTCGGTATAAAGTTATGCTAGGGCTCCATATATGATACCTAAATAAACCAAAAGATGATATATACTTATCTGATGCAACATCAGGTACCAACATAGTACCAACAACTTTTAACAACTTATCTCAACACCATCACCAGTATATACGACTCTTGTTTTGCCACAACAATATTTCGTTAAGTATGTCGTTTCCATTATAAATCATCTATTCCCAATTTGTAACGTTCTATCCACAATACTTTACTTAATCTTCTATTCTCAATTCATTAATTTAAATCCGTCCTCACTTTTCTTTGCCGCCAATCTAACTTGTCAAACTCGCGTCTCCCGCCATAGATCCTATACTTTTATTTGACAGTCTACTAAAGTCCATTATTCTATTTTCAATACATTATCAATGAGTATACAAACTATTATTTGTTGATATATTTAATATAATCATCGGGTTTATCATAGATAAAGTGCTGTAATTCCCTATTTCCTAACACGGCCATTCTGACAAGTACTTCGTTCTCGAAGTACATAGGGTTATTCTTTTTAGGTATATGTATTGTATCATAAGTCTTTAGGTTCAAAGAACATCCTTATAAGTACATCATCTTATGTACACCTCTATAACATTAGTTCAAATGGTATATAAGCATAAAAAATCATCAAATCAGTTACATTCTGTATACACTTTTATCAATAAACTGTAAACAATATTTTATCCAAAGATAGGCATAATCATAACATTGTATAATTAAAGTGAAAGAGACCAAAAACATTTTCATTAAAATTCCACACCATTTAACATATTACAACAATATAATACTTCTAATAAAGTAAAATGATTAATTTTCAACAATGTAAATCAAAAATACTCATTTTCATTTATCTTGTACATTTTAACATGTACAATCACAATCCAAATATTTCCATCTCAATATAAATCTCAAAAAAATTTATCCTTTTGCCTCCAGTCCAACTTTATCAAAATATCCACACAGGTAATTGTATTTCCCATCAATTCTGTCATTGACATTGTTAGTCTCATTTAGTCACAGATGCAATCGGTACAGTCTAATAGTCAAACCAATATATACCAAAACACCAACACCCACTGGTGATATCAACAACATCATCACTCTCAAGTGATATCAATAACATCATCACCCACTGGTGATATCAACAACATCATCACTCTCAAGTGATATCAATAACATCATCACCCACTGGTGATATTCATATTTTTTCCACTGTCCAAGTCAAGTAATATATAAGATAAATATAAATAAATTAATATAAAAACGCTAAGATGGAATTATTTCTATTAGTTTACACCTTTTTTTTTTTTATCATCTCATCTTAAAAGCCAAGGTATATTCAATGTTTGTTCAATTGTTATTTCTATTCAATGTTTTATTTCAATCTAAACATCAATTAAACCACCTGTTTAACAGAATCATTTATCATACAAGGACTATTAAAATTTCAAATAGAAATTGAAAATTTAAACAACTGTAGACCTAAGTATAATATAATTATTTATAATGCAACTAATATATTTTCCTTTGCAGCAGCAACATTAATTTAGTTTATATTTGTATTTATTCTTAGATAATTTTAAGAACTTCTCTAACCATCATACTGAAAGATTACTAACCTAACCCATAACATTTAAGCTGACTCCCAATTATTTTCTTCGCACAATCCAACATAGACACTAAACTATTTCATTTAGCTATTCAGTAGTAATTTTCCCTATATATATTGTTCTGATACATAATCATATTCTATTCTATTCTACCAACAAAAATTTTTTTTTTTTGTTTTGTTTTATGTGTATTCTTTTATATGTTCTGAATAATTTACATAATCCCTCCTATCTCGGCTTTCCTGACAAGTACTTCGTTCTCGAAGTACATAGAAAAGTTCCTAAATAAAAGTTAACAGCTCGGCTAACCTGACTAGTTGCTCAATATAAACTTGAAATCTTGTATGTAATAAATAAGAATCAAAAGAAAAATCTATTACACATTCCGTTCGGCTAACCTGACCAGTTAAATTATTTTAACCTGGACAGTCTAATAAAATAAAACTTAGCACAAATTCCATTTGGCTAACCTGATTAATTAAATAAAACTTGATAATTCAAATTAATCAAACTTATCACACATTCTGTTTGGCTAACTTGACTAGTTGGTTTATAACAAACAAAACAAATATAAATCAAATCTATTTTTGACTCCAAGTAAAAAAGAGCCACTAGGCCATACCAGTTTCAAATAATAAGTACTATCTTTGCAAAGTAGAAACAACAAAAATAAAAATAAAAATATCACATCAATTGGTTCTCCGGACCACATATCCTTATATAGAATTTCAACAAGCATGGTGCTTTGTCTCCAGAGTGTTTATGTTTCAGCACATAGCAGCAAAAAGTTGAGGCATCATTTAAAACATCAAACTCTTTACTATGTCCACATTTGACGGGATGGTTCTAAAAAAAGTAAATCTGCATTAGAGAAAGGCATAAATTGGACATGAATAGGATCCCACTTCTGGTGCTAAAAAAATATAAAGAACGGAAGGCCCAGGTATTCAGATATTCACTGCAATACCCACAATGTTCAGGATGGCACTTAGATCTTTCATTAATTAACAGTATTATTGAAGCTAAATACCTAGTTTCTCATATTAAAGTATTCATTTTATAAAAGACATCATTAAAGCCCACCAACCTGCTTTAGAGCAGTGTTGTGGGTCTGTACTCTATAAACCTGACTTCCCAAGGAGTGAAATAAAACAACTAGACTGACTCTAATACTGTATATTAGGCTTCTCTATAATTCATATTACTTGTTACCTTCAAATGACTCTACTACCAGTTCGGAATGCTGTCTTCGGCAGAGAAGACCACTGGCAAGAAACTCTACCGTTGCTCTTTTATTCAATCAATTAAAACAACTTATAAACACAATTACAACATTGTCATATGTAATAACGCTAGGCCCTTTGATACAAGACATATAAGACAGGTCGAACATAACTACTATTACCACTTATAACATCAGGACTTTTGGAACAAGTTGTTTGTATAGAGCAACCTCTGCTGCATAAACTGTCGGTATAAAGTTATGCTAGGGCTCCATATATGATACCTAAATAAACCAAAAGATGATATATACTTATCTGATGCAACATCAGGTACCAACATAGTACCAACAACTTTTAACAACTTATCTCAACACCATCACCAGTATATACGACTCTTGTTTTGCCACAACAATATTTCGTTAAGTATGTCGTTTCCATTATAAATCATCTATTCCCAATTTGTAACGTTCTATCCACAATACTTTACTTAATCTTCTATTCTCAATTCATTAATTTAAATCCGTCCTCACTTTTCTTTGCCGCCAATCTAACTTGTCAAACTCGCGTCTCCCGCCATAGATCCTATACTTTTATTTGACAGTCTACTAAAGTCCATTATTCTATTTTCAATACATTATCAATGAGTATACAAACTATTATTTGTTGATATATTTAATATAATCATCGGGTTTATCATAGATAAAGTGCTGTAATTCCCTATTTCCTAACACGCGCACAAACCAACGGATATCCCGATGCACAGAAAAACAGACAATAATTACAAACGTTACATTTTTGCGTACTATTACGTATTTTTTTTTGCCAAAATCTTGAATGTGCACTATTGTACGATTTTATAACATGTATAGATACATATATTTACAATATTATATACAGATAAGCGTGCTCCAAGTTGGGAAAAAAAGGAGTGTAAGCAATTACAAGAGAACTTAGTGTGCGTGGGTGTGATTTTAAAGAACCGTAAAAAAAATACGAAACTAAATAAAAACCTTTGTTTATCATCGTTATCATTATATAACGTGGAAGAACTAAATCTTGCATGGTTTAATATAAACCACTTGAATATATCACATGTTATATAGTAAGAGGTTGGTTGGATCGGCTCAGTTCCAATAGAGGTTTCTTTAAAGGTTATATCCAGTATAATGGTTTAAGATTACTGTTAAAACAATTACCCCGACTGTGCTCAAATAAATTTATTTATTAGTATCTTGGCGCAATGGTGAGCGCTGTAAATTTAAGTAGGAGGTCCCGAGTTCGATTCCCGGCACGTTCAGTTTGGGAATTTATGATTTCTGAATTTTCCCTAGTCTGGTCTGATGGGAAGCTTTAGCCGTGGCTAGTTACCACCCCACCGACTAAGACGTGCCGCTAAGCTTAGTGTTCCGGTGCGATGTCGTGTGGAAACTTATTAGGAGTATGACTACCATACTCCCTAACAGATAAGCCCACTACCATCTTAAACTGCATCATCACTTCACTAACCTAACTTATAGTTAAAAAAAATGAAATTAAATGAATCACTTAAAAAAAATTACAAAAATATAAAGGAAGGTTCATACGAGGAATCTTTTGGCCTAAACTGGTCCCAAACAAATTGAATTCGGGACCTGCGACATGGTGACCCATGACGTAAAAAGGCACTTTATGTGTTTATCGCCTTCCGAGCCGGGTCTGGGGGTTAACTTGGATACGCGTTTGCTTAGCTTTTATGGTTTCCTTATAGAGTTGTATAGCTGATGTTTCAAGGATAAGATTATATTAAGGCGTTTTGTTACCATATTCTGACCGACTCACTGTAGAATTTCTGAGTAATAATATTGAATTTTTGGCGTAAGATCCAAAATTATACTATACCTATTATTCTATATTATATTATAACCCAATATTATTAAAGAGGCATTACTGTCAAGTTTGGACTGCTATAATCGTTGATATAATTTCCAATTCAATAATTTGACTTGTGAGATAGATTCGATTTCTCGTAGTTAGGAAGTAATTTTTCATATTTGCCAAAGTGGTATTAACTGTGGGTTCAGATGCTTTATGCTCTTGGAGTCTATTAGTTGCATTATAAAAACAGTTCGTAATGGCGACTTACGAGTAAACTGATTAGATTATTCAGTTATCGTTCACTCCACCATGTAACATCACTGTATCTTTCCTCGCGATGTGATCAAACCAATTTAAATCTTTCGAATTAGTCTATATTGTCTATTGAAACAAAATATTGAGTTACTAAGAGACTAGTAGGTATTTTTGAGAAGACTCATATTTATAAAAAAACTAGCTGTTATCTGTGTTCTTCGTACGAGTTTAGTCCGTTGTTTTTTTTTTCAAATCTCATGGGAACAGTTTGTTTTCCCGGGATAAAAAGTTTCCTCCATCCTTTCAACTCATACATAGGTACATTTATATCAAAAGTTAGGGCGTGAAGAAAGGGCAAACAAACAAACCCACTTTCACATTTTTAGTATTAGTAAGGAAGTAAATATTCCCACCATCACAATGAAGATTTGCTGTGAATAAAATATCATTTAAAATGTTTCTTGAAAACTACTCAACATATTAAATAATAACTACACACTACTACACTTTTGTTAAAAATGTAAGTAATTAAAATATCTGTGCAAATCTTTTGCACATTATCAAATTGATTTAAACCGAATTTAAAAAAAAACAATATGCGAACAGATAAACATCAAAGCAGGTTATCAAGAACGCGTTTAAAACTAGCCAGTGTATCCGTAGCACTTAATCATAATGCCAGAAAATGAGTGGTGCTATGTAACATGCCGTGAAAAAATTTGCCGGACACATATCTGCAGTAGAATGCGTTCATTGAAAAGGAAAAGCCATCGTATCAGTGCGATAGTTTGCTGAGATTACAGAACTGACTCCAAAATTACGTTAGGTACTACATTTGCATAAATGCAATCGAAGTCTAAGATGGTAGCGTGCTAACTTGTAAGGGGGTGGCAATTATATTATACCCATACTCCTAAAAGTATAGGATCCATGTGATCTAATACAGCTGATGGAGGAACTATTATTGATTTAGAGCTACTTAGCTCTAAATTACACTACCTACTATATCTAGTATCTGGAACAAAACCCTGTTACTTCATACCAATATAGCGTATTTTATTACACTACCTCGTCTCGGCGAAAAAAACGTTCAGCCTATAAAGAAAAATCAGCTTCCTAATAAGCGCAGTAATTCAATAGGTAGCTCAAAACTTCTTATATAAAAAGACTGCAGGTAATTATGTTATAAGGTAAAAAGTTTTAAATAATACATTCTTCGGTAGTCCAAAAACCAAATTGCTGGAATCCGTCGCGTAATTTGAGGCGGAGTTTTAAAACTTCTTCGGCCTCATTACGAGCATGGCATGGCAATTGGCTTCATTGTTGCAAGCCTACTTTGGCATTGCCAGGTTACCTGTAGTTCTTTCAATTTTACGCGCAAGTTTTTATTGAATTTCAGTTTTTTAAAGTAATATGATGATTACGTAACTAGGCTCTTTCACCAATTTTTTTTAACTCATTAAAGTGAACTATTTTTTAATGTTTTCAAAAATAACGACATCCTATTGATGGTATTTTTGCATTCTCTTCCAATTTTTCGAAGATTCCATTAATTTCGTGCTATCCTTTCCTTAGTGTTCCTCGTTTGAAAGGATCGCTTGTTGTCTTTGATCTTAGGTTATAGGATTAGATTGATGAATAATTTCGGGCGTAAGCAATTGTACTCAAAAATGGTTTAGCTTACAAGTTTTGAAAGTAAAAGAAACATTTCGTGTCTAAATGGATATTCGCAGTAAGAAAGCAAGAAAAAAAACAATTATTCTTGTGTAGTGATACAAACAGAATTTCATATATTTCGCCTAATGTGTAAAAAATAATTTGTGTCAGAAACACAACTCAGAATAAGTGCACAGACCCGATTATGTCACTGCATCACGCACGATATACGATGCCGACTTGGCCTGCCTCACTGCCGTGCCACACGACTGTATGGTAATTTATTTATACCTAGCAAATATTAAGCACTTATTGTTACGCAAGAGAAAGCTAGTATAACAAAATATATATTTTTGTGTTATTCTATGGAGCTTTAGTATGGAAGCGCAAAAAGGTCTCTATTTTAACATTACTAAGGCCTCGAGGCGTTTTATAATATATTTATCTCGACTACAAAGGATAACAATTTTACGAGTTTAAAGTTAGCTTGGATACACAATGGGCTATTTACGAATAACATTTTATTTACAGATCTTTCTATCTGTGTCCTTAACTACTCTCAATACGTGTATAAATTATGTACGTGAGTCATCATTAGATAGATACAAGGTTTTAAAACAAAACTCATTTAAGAAAACGGATTTGTTAATAAGTAGATTATGTGTTTACCTTTTGGTGTATTTATTGAATTCATTTCATGAATATTAAAATGATCATGTTTGAAGAACCCACATAGTGAAAAAATAATTACCATTCAATAAATTACCACCAGAAAATATTGGATAGAAGCAGGCGTTACTTTACAAATTCCATGATATGAGATTCGATGAGATGTTGACTTGACAATAAATAATAATTGTTGTCTTAAAAATAATCTTTACAATTATTCATTGTAAAGTCAGCGTCTCCTGAGGATGCTCCGGTGTCAGAGCGAAGCGTGCGTAGAGGGCACATTGCCGAAATTCTTTTTGGTGTGGAGTATAAAGATTGAAGAAATTACATATGTTTCTCCTGATATACGCGGAGTGTAGCAAAGCAAGCTTAATTTTCATAATCACCAGAAAAGTTGACCTCTATGGGAATTAATAATATCTGTGTTCCCTGATATAGTGCACCCTATTGACAAAGTGCTACCACGCGATTAAAAGTTCCAGTATAATGCCACTTAAAAACCGATTAAGAATAAGGATTTAATACAACAGCCATACCCCTAACAGGTCAGTTACCATCTGGAGTGCATCATGCCTTACCACGGTAAGATCGCAATCGCTAGATAACTTGTAGTTAAATAAATAAAAAAAATCTAAATCGTTTGAAACGCAGCTTGAAGATATTTCCAGAGTTTTGAATAAGAAAATCTTAACCCAGTGTTTCCGCATTCACGGCTGGTTTTGTCTTCATCTGCCTCGTACAAAGTTAGGAAGTTGTTTTGTTCCGCTGTGTTCGTATAAGTTTTCTTAATACTAGCAAAAGTAAATATGCAATACTGAGCCAGAATGTACGTTTTAGTATGAAGCCGTACAACTCGTACTCGCCGATCATTTTTGAGAATAAAAAGCTATCAACACTCGTAACATTTAATTCTATTAACGCCACTACCACATTGGGGTTGCTGTCACTTTGTTTATAGCTTCAATTGTTTGACGCCATTTTGACGCTGTATATGTGACACTGCAATACAAGAAAATAAAATTAGAGTTAGTAAAAACACTACAACACTAGTTCCAGAGAAACTCGTACGAGGATGTTAAATATGGCACATCAAAGGAGGACAAAGTTAATGCTTAAATTTCTACAGGGACAGCCAGTGCAGTGTGTAATAATAGAGGTCAATGGCTTACAAAGTTACAACCATCGTTTAAAGTAGTATTGTTTTAATATTGTTGATTGTTTTTGTTCAGAATTATAACCGTTAGTTTATAGCCGTCAAGGTATGACTTATGTCATATAAAATTATAATTTTAAAAGTATATTGCATGTGACCGGTTCTGCAATAGCCGATATTCATTCTGGTAAAACCAGTTTTGCAAGTCGATACATTTTGAACTAATAACGATTTATCAAACGCTCCTACCGCTTTTTACCACGCTACTAAGTGCGCGATCCATATTCGAGCGGTCAATCAACCCGGTGAACGTTTTCACAATGAAAACTATAAAATGAAATGAAATACTTATAACTCATAAGCAGTTTTATTGTGTATCTGTGTATTTTAAAACAGAATTTTGATAACATTATGTAAATATACGTTACGTTAATATACGTTATGCAGTTCTATAAATGTATCATTACCTGCAAAAAAAAAAAAACATCGTTTTAGACTATAGTCAGAGACTTTCGATTCTCAAATTCCATACACGCTAGCCATTTGTGTCTAAATTTCTGATATACTTGTATAAAGGAAGATGAAGTTTTCCGAGGGTATTACAAACAAACTACACATTATTCCGCAGTAATAATGTATAGTTTGTCGGCTATAAGTTTACTTAGTAGCAGTATAAGTTAAGAAGAGTTGAGTTTAGAGATTCCTTAATAACACAATTAACAGGTGGTAGGAATAATACAAGAGACAAACGGCTCAGTATTTTTTTTATTCCACTACAAGTTAGCTCTCGACTGCAACCACACCTGGTGGTAAGTGATGACGCAGTCTAAGATGGTAGCGGGCTAACCTGTTAGGGAGTATGGTAGTCATATTCCCTAATTGGGTTTTTTACGCGACATCGCACCGAACACTGAATCGCTTAGCGGCACGTTTTTATCGGTAGGGTGGTTTTTATCAGACCAGAGAAAATTCAGAAATTATAAATTTCCAAATTGCACCTGCCGAAAGTTGAACGCGGGATCTCCTACTTAAACTTATAGCGCTCACCGTTGCGCTAGCGGGGCCGTCAGGGCATGTAACATTTAAGAAAGGAAAAAAGCTAATTAACATACCTGTGCTGGCCCATGTTTACAACCCCTTTCAAATATAGATGAACTATTTTTAAATCAACAGTACTGTATGCATTTTTTAGGGAGAAAATTAAAAATAACTTCATGTTTTATTAATATTTATTCTGGAATGTTCCAGTTAACTACAGGTATTTCTCGCAACACAATATGTAAAACATTTACATTATGGTATAACATTTTTTGAAACTATCGATTTAATTTATAGCGATGCTTAAATAATGGTCAATCAGAAAGCTAGTTTTCCATTTTGATTGTTAGATAATTAAACAAGCATTTTATTTGTAGTGAGCAAATTTAAGCATTTATATGAAATAGTGTATTTTATTGTAGGATTTATTTTGTTTTGCATGTTTTGCGTCATGTTCGCTATTCAGACAACTCATTTGCTAATTTAAAGTCAATAAAACTCACGAGAGCTTTGTGTATAAAATAGTTGTTACATTTTAAAACCCAAACCATATAGTCCAAGAGGGTTTGTGATATTAGTTAACAGCACGGCTGACATGTGCAGGAGACAATTATCTCCCCGGGGAAAAAAATTGATCTCCCACAGCTTTATCAACTCTCAGAGCACTGGCGCACAAGTATAAATAATATGCAAATAATATATGTATGTGTAATAAAAAACTAAACTTAAACTCCTATTCCATGTTTACGTGCTTTAGCAGGTGGACACGTTAATTATTATTATTATTATTATTAAACTCTTTATTTGTATACCACAACATTTAAAATATAACAAAAACAGAAACATCGAAAGAAGTAGTAATACAAAA
Organism: Pararge aegeria; assembly: GCF_905163445.1. Taxonomy (NCBI): domain Eukaryota; kingdom Metazoa; phylum Arthropoda; class Insecta; order Lepidoptera; family Nymphalidae; genus Pararge; species Pararge aegeria. Next base: position 15,712,436 of record NC_053190.1, on the reverse strand, counting down.
GGCGGCCTTATCGCTTAATAGCGATCTCTGCCAGGCAACCTTAGAATTAGGAAAAAAAAAGAAGAGGAGAATAGACTGCTGGTGGTACAAATATTAAAATACATACATGCAAATAACTACATGCCAATACATAAACTAGTGTGCACAAATAGATAAAAAGTAAATAATATAATAAATAAATAAATATAAAAATAAACTAATATATATAATAACAACACTTACATAATTAAATACTTTAACATACAATAAATGAGTAAGTACATATATACATACTATTAAAAGTCGTTAACAATATAATGGGCCTTAACTGCTCTTTTAAATATCGCCAGTGATTTGGATCGTCTTATGCTCAATGGAAGCGCATTCCACAATTCCACAGCTCGTACGCTAAACGAACGCTTATAAAATTTTGTCCTATGATAAGGCATACACAGCGTCAGCGCACGGCACGATCTTACACCAGATTGCTCACCAAGAAAAGTGAACTTCTCTTTTAAATACGAGGGAGTATTTAGATGAAATAACACACAGTACAGAAGAGAAAGTACATGCATATCCCGGCGACGACGAATAGGAAGCCACTTGAGTTTTTGTCGAAATTCGGAAACATGGTCATATTTGCGAAGGCCAAATATGAACCGAATAGCAAGATTTTGAAGACGCTCAAGTTTATTAAGCTGATCCTCGGTCAGATTAAGAAAGCTTGCATCCGCATAATCGAGAATAGAATTATGTCCCTTGTCAGAGAATATAAAAGGGGGATGTACTTTTTTTCTCCTGCCTCTACTACCCCTGCTGTAGTGTTGATTGACTCTACTAGAACCGGAGACTAGAGTTACCGATACGCTCAACGAATTGCGAGTTGCAAATCATCATAAACTTCTACTTTCACCATCATCCACTTACCTTTATATCGGCTTCGCACGCTAGGGTTGCGTTTAAAAGATCACTATTAGTGATAAGGCCATCTTTGCACTTGAACTAAGTGCTATTACTATTTTCTTTGTGCTTTTCCTTGTGTGTTTTTTTGCAATCAAGTTTTTTTTTTCTATTCTATAAAAGATTGGATAGAAGCAGGTGTTACTAATGTGCAGAACCCTATGATACACAATAAACAGCTTACTTTGCTATAATCTACTAAAAGCAAGCAAATCTGTACGCTGCAATTTATAATTTCTTTTGTTATATAGGTACACAATTCCACACGGAACTTTCGCAAATGCACTTTATACACATGGTTCGATCTGTCACCACCATATCCTCAGGAAGTGTGGATATGTTGAGTTAACAATGCACAACAAACATTTAGCTTAGCAATTGTGCATTGTAAAGTCAACATCAGTCCCCTGAGAATGCTCAGATATCGGAGCGAAACGTGCGTAGATAGTGCTGCTTGGCAGGTCTTTGTCTGTGTGGTGTGTATAACGATAAGTTTATAGTTTATACAAAACGTAAGCTTACAGAAAAATCCTATTATTAACCTATTGTTAACGATTGCTTAAACGGTAAAACAAGTTTGCGTATAAATTGCTCTAACTTCATAGTTTAATATTAATTTACTGTGATAACAACAAAAAAATACCCGGCTAAAATTGTCGTGGGCTCTTCTTAGACCAGGACGCATTTGGAAACCTCGTAGTTTCAGGTTTACGTTCGCCAACGAAGTTATCACCATCTCCTTCATACATATATGTAAACAAATATGTATGAACGCTTCATAAGTGCCCGCGATAGGCCTACATGAATAAAGAACTTTTGAATTGGAATAATTTAAATTTTGGAATTTGATAGAAGACGCTCGCATGTACCCGCACAAAGCGAAACGTGCGTAGAGGGTACATTGCCGAAGATCTGTTTGGTGTGGAGTATAAGGATTGAAGAAATTATAAATTACACTATACAGATTCTCCTGCTTTTCGCGGAATATTGGAAATTAAGCTTAGTTATCATAATATACCAAATCGATAACTAATATTACTCAAATGTTATCTAAGTTCATTGGTCGCAGCGAGACGGTCACGTAACACGAAGTTAATAAACAGCAAATGCCACCCTGGCGCGTGGGTGGGCTCGAACACGGCGTAATTTACAAAGTTAGCACTAATATGGCTTATTTTTATCCAACACATATAAGACCGTAGTAATAACGCGCGTGGGCCATATATAATCAGCAGTAGCCATTTATAGTTGAGATACTACACATTCAAATTCAGGATAAAGGATTGTGTTATAGCAAAAATTTGCCTTTTTTTATATTAATAGCGGGCAAACGAGCAAGACCTGATGTTAAATGATCACCGTTGAAAATAAACATCTGCAACACCAGAGGAGCTACCGATACGTTGCCGGCTTTTAAGGAATTTAAAATTAACAAATATGAATTGTTGTATTTACAGTTGAGATACGAATTCGTCGGTATTAAAAGTTACTGTAAAGTCACACTAAAAAGGTGGTGATGGCCCAGTTGTTAGGATTTAAGAATCAGTTTCGGGAGGCTGAGTTCGTATTCCAGCACGCACCTTTGTCTTTTCTAAATTATGTGCGTATTAAGCAATTAAATATGAAGACAAGTGAAGGAGAACATCGTGAGGAAACCTGCATGCCTGAGAGTCCCATAATGTTCTCAAATGCCACAAGAAGATGCGAAACCTCCAGCCTAAACTTCTAATTGTGGGAGGAGACCGGTACCTACTAGTAAGCTAGTAATAGGTTGATATGATGAAAGTACACTACATAGCCAAATTGGTCTAGACTAATGGCGAGGACTTAGAAGCTGTTATTTTAACATAACACACATATTAATCGTTTCTTTTTACAGAAGCTAATTCGTTGGTATTTAAAGTTAGCGTAAAGGTAAAATTCGTCTTGACTAACGGTGTAGACGGGTTGGTTTAGATTTTATGTTAGCTAGAGAGTTTCAATTATATCATCCAATTTGCATTCGATGTATGTTTTTAAATACAAATTTTACGATGATTTAGTTCAGTTTTCAGATTCAGGTTTGTGTACAGTAGCATTCGCACCAATGTTTTTTTTATTCCACTACAAGTTAGCCCTTGACCGCAATCTCACCTGGTGGTTAATGATGGTGCAGTCTAAGATGGTAGCGGGCTAATCTTTTAGGGAGTATGGTAGTCATACCCCTAATCGGTTTCACTTAATCGCTTAGCGGCACTTCTTTGTCTGTAGAAGGCAACTAGCCACGGCAAAAGCCTCCCACCAGATGGTATATTATTTGGTCCTATGGTACGGAATAGTTTTTGATTGGAGCATCGTAACTACCACATTTCAAGGCTTTGTTAGTAAAGCGTCTTAATGTCATAAACTTGCATATTGTTCCACTCCGATTCAGATAAATAAAATTAAAGAACGTAAAGAGAATGAAAGAAGAACTAAATCTAATAAAGAATCTATTCGTCCAATAAAACCTTATAGGAGTTTAAGATCGAGATGTGTGACATAAAGCGGTCCCAACAAATTGAATCTGGGACCTGCGACATGTGACCTCTCGACTCCGTAAAAAGGCTATTTATGTGTTTATCGTCGCCCGGGCCGGAGCCATAGTTTTACTTTGATATTTGCTTATTTTAAGGACAAGAGGATTTTACTTAACTTAGAAGACGAAACAAAAACAATAATACTCATAACAATTATTACTATATACTCTTACAGTGCAGTAAATCTCCGGCACCTTAGGGAATGTACAAAGTCGGCACGAGCCATATACATTGCGGTTTTTTTCTATACATTCAAAGCTACAATTAATATATTTTCTATTATTATTATTATTTTTATAAATGTAAAGCTAAATAATAATAATAATTAAGAGAAGATATACGCTTAAGGGTCGTCCAAAAAAAAACAGCTGAAAAGAATAAAAGTATCAAAATACCTTGACCTATATATTACCTATATATAAGGTATAGGTAACCTTGCTCACGGGATTACCGCCATGTGGAGTGTTGAGTAGACCGTTATTGTTCCGATAGTTGTCTCTGTCAATGTCTTATCTTGAAAAGCTTCGAACAACATCTTCATCAGACAGACGATCAGCTTTTCCTTGGTTTTGGATCATGGGACGAAATCAGAAGGCAGTAAGTAGTCTTTGAAACGACGCGTATTGTGGCGATGTTCCGCACTCTGGAATCCAGTCCGCCGGTTGCTTGGGTTCTCAATAGCTCCTCAAGCGAAGGAGGGAATTTTTTTAATGAATTTTTTTAAAGTGTTTTTGATGTGAAACATCTATAGGCGCGGGGTAAACTTGATTTTTCAATCATGGCTACATGATTGAATTTTTGTATTTCGTATGTAACAATAAAAATGAATATTAATTTTGTAATAAAACAGTGATTACTAACCGACTTACAAAAAGGAGTGGTTATCAATTTGTTCAATCCAATTTTTATTTGTGGAACAAATATGTAATGCTTTATCTTTTCATTAGGCAATATCTGCAATAACTTACAGAAAACAATCTCGATGTTTCACATCTGCCAGGCGTCCCGTGACTAGACGTGATATAGATTAAACTGTTGATGATTAAAAAAAAAAAAAATTATATAAATAAATGATAGATAGAGATACAAATAGTAAATGACGATCTCTTTGTACCATACGCTGTAAACAATAGTGATTGTTATAACAAAAAAATAAATGGAGACGTCTCCACCTTAAGGTATCAGTGTCATGTTTTGCACACTATTTTAAAACTATGTTTTTAGAGCGTTATGTAAAAGCATGTGGTACAATAATTATCATCATCACACAATTTGGTTTTATGTTTTCATTTGGATGAAAAAACTCTAACAGAGTGTTTGCACAGGATTGGATTGCGGGTTACATTTTATTTTTGTCCGTTTATACATTTTTAACCGCACACCCGTCACCACGCTGCTCGCTCTTTCAGCCTAAAACGTTTATTTAGTTGGATTAAATCGAATTCTTAAACAAACGGTATTTATTTAAATCCGATGGGTATACGAAAAACCTATTAAATTCTAGAATACTAGATAACATCGTAGAAAAATAACCTAGACCTTTACTAGAAGATATCCCTACTAATATTATAAATATGAATGTAATATTGTTTGTTACGCTTTCAAGCAAAAACTACTAAACCGATCCTCGTGAAACTTTGTAAACATATTCTTGGAAGTGTTAGAAGTAATATAGAATACTTTTTATCCTGACATTAAGCTCGGTTCCTTTGGGAGAGGGGATGAGTGTTTGACGATTTTACACCATAACTCCGACAAATTATAACCGATTTAAATAATTATTTTTGTACTATAGAGGTTATAATATGTGTTTAATTTTGCCCAAACTATGGTTGGAGATAGAGGACCGAACTCCTAAGCCGACAGCAGCAAACTGCTCATTTAAGGCTTAGCGATACTATATTCTTTAAATTTTTTATAGATCTACAACTAAATTTAATGCCACATCAAAAAACAAAATCAAACGCAGACGAAGTCGCGGGCAACAGCTAGTTGAAAATAAAAACCTGAAGCAAATCAAAAACAAGTTGAAACGTTAATACATTCAGGGTACGTGCAAAAGCTACAAGGCGGACGTTCATCCAGACCATTGCTACAAGTTCCATTAATTAACATTATAGAAATATTTCTTTTGTTTTTTTCTTACTTAAAACATTAACTAGCTGACCCTTGCAACTTCGTTGCACCAAATCGGTTATTACCGAAAAACACAAATGAAATGACATTTTCTAAAAATGAATCCTAGCTAGGTCGATTTATCGCCCCCGAAACCCCCTGTATACTAAATTTCATGAAAATCGTTGGAGCCGATCCCGAAATTCCAATTATATATATACAAGAATTGCTCGTTTAAAGATATAACATTAATAAACTAGTGCAACCTTCTCGAGCGCAAAAATCTTTCATAATGAAGATTAGCGTAATATTATCGAGATACATAAACAGGTTTAAATTTAATTTTTTTTAACAACAAGTTATTATTAAGCGTACATTTGTATTCATAAGCATTACTATAAAGTAGCATGGTACATACGTACGCATAGTGTAGGCCGCATCAGTTAGATTATTATAAGAAAACGATCCAAATGCACAAAACTGGTATCAAAGTAGTATCTTTCAATGACTTGAATGCTGGATGGTAATATAGTATTTACAATGATTGTAAGAAATAAATTTAAATTTGTAAAAATTTCGCAAGTTGGAAGCATGCTGCACAGGACTATGGATTGTGGAAGTCTTAAGAAAAAAACCGACGTACGAGTACGTCTTATCGATTTATAGCACGAGTGCCAAGTTGTAGTTTCACGATAAGGATGGCATAGTCAGCATATGCGAATAGCTTTCGACTTTCGGCCAGCGAGGTTCGGTTAATGGTGTCAGCAGCGTTTCGCACTTTGATCAATTCAACTAGTTTCATGATCTTATTTCCAGTTACGCCCGTATATGTGAATTGCACTTAGTCTTAGAATACGTCCGAATTAGTGTGCAACCAAGCATACTTATTTTATGCTAAGTACACATGAACTATCAAGGCTCGGTAGTAAAACCTTTACTGCGGTGAAATATCTTACTTTTACCGCGGCGAAAAGTAGTGCCGTCGCGATATATTATCCGGTTCAGAGCGATTTATGTTGGCTTTATTATATTAGCGCGTCGACTCTCGCGAATTCAGTGGTTTAATTACAGAGGTGAGGAGTTATATCGTGTTGGGGTTGAGGATTTGTTTAATTACCCATACTTTAAGGCGGCGCAACTTAGTAAAGGTACTTAAGTGGATTTAGCAAACATATTTTGTTTTCGGCAGTTTAACTCAATTTTAATAGGCTGTATTTTATACCTATTGTAAAATACTTTCTTTCATAAAAATTTATTGTTAGCACAACTCCCCTCTGTCCAGTACTGAGAGCACACTCAGTCATTGAAAGAACAAGTTTAATAAAAAAAGTACATTTTGATATGATAATCTTAAGTCAAAGTCAAAGTCAAATATTTCTTTATTCAAATAGGCACATAGATGGCACTTTTGATGCGTTATTATATACAAAATGTGTACATAGCAGTGAGTAGTGATGGCTATAACTACAATCGTAAACTTAAAACTAAAGCTACGAGGGTTCCAATCGCGCCCTGGTCTAAGAAGAAGCCCACAACAAACTTAGCCGGGTGTTCTTTTTGTTATCACCATCTCACATTGTCATCAGAAAATATTTAAGAAGCAACCTGGTTAGAGCAATTGTTTACACCCAAGCTTTTTATCGTTTACGTAATCCTTTATACTACAATAGGACTTTTCTATAAGCTTTCGCTTAATACAAACTTTGAACTTCTTTAGTGACATCCCCAAGATATCAACCGGTAGTTTATTGTAAAATTGTATATTGAGATGAGCCTAAGATGGGATTATACCTACTTCAAGAACAAGAGCATCAAAAATATTAAAATAAAACTTAACTATGCTTCTTGAAGTAAGTATAAGTAAGTATTCTTACTTCTTAACTAATTGTCAAAAAGCTTGTTTTATGTTGTATACACCGTGGTTAAATGTAGTCATGATACTAAACCGGTTTGAGGCGGTTAATGCTGGCTTTATAAGCGCTTAAATAGACGCTTCGCTTGCAAATTAAGTGTTTTCATTATCGTTAGTAAGGAGCTATATTAGTGTGGTATTAAGGATTTGTGAGAAGGCTCACTAAATTCACTATATAAAAAAAATGTATCATTTATACTTAAGGCGTTCTACAATTCTACTAGTGTTAATCTTACTTAACTTCAGAGACACTTGTCCTGTACTAAGTACAGCCAAGCTAATATGGCCTGTTAAGTAACCATTGACTGCAAACAAAAAGTTGTGTTGTCACGATACTACATCAAGTTTGGAGCGGTTTATGTTAGTTCTACTAGAGCGTCGATCGACGCTTCGCTCGCAAAATTCAGCGGTTTAACAATCGATGGTAAGGAGGTTGATGGTTCAATACGTTAACTAATTTAAAAAAAGTTTAGTTTTTAATTATTTTAGTAATTGATTCTCCACATCGTGTTTTACTACAATAATGTCCTACGCTGTGCAAAGGTTTAACATGCAATAAGCCCAGTGTTAATCTTAATTAGCTGCGGAGACACTTGTCTTATTCCGAGTACACATTGGCTAATCCGGCCCGGGAGTAAACCTTTACCGCGGCAAAAAGTTGTGTTGTCACGTTAGTAAACCGGTTTGGAGCGGTTTACGCTGGCTTCATTAGCGCTACGACGGACGCTTCGCTCGCAAATTCGGAGGTTTAACTAGCGGTGGCGTAAGGAGTTATATTGTGTTGGGATTGAGGATTTGTTTAAGCATCCATACTTTAAGGTGGCTCTTTTGTAACTTAGTTTAAGTACTTATGTAGATTATCTCTCGCTGTACACGTACTCACGTACAAATATTGTATCGATATAAAAGCACCAATCTTGTTTTTGGGTCTCTATAATCCGTCGGCGTGGTTGTGAAAGTAGCTTATGTTACTTTTTTTTATTCCACTACATGTTAGACCTTAACTGCAATCTCATTTGATGGTAAGTGATGATGGTAGCGGGCTAACCTGTTAGGGAGTAGGGCAGTAATAATCACCCATACTCTTAATCGGTATCTAGGCGCTTAATAACGCTTAGCGTAACGTTTTTGTCGGTACTGTGGCAGCTAGCTACGGCCGATGACCAGACCAGACCAGAGAAAATTCAGAAATTATAAATTCCCAAATTTCCCCTACTCTGAATTAAATCTGGGACCTTTAACTTAAATCTTTCCATTATCTCAACTAACTTTATGCCAAATCTAGTAGATTGGCTGCTTAGTTAGGGCGTGAAGGAAGGTCAAACAAACAAAAAAACAAACACACTTCCATTTATAATATTAGTAAAGATAGGCAAAAAGTTAGGCTTTAGGTGTAAATTACGGTTAGGTCTATTAAATAAATATGTCTGCAAAATTGTATGCACCGCTGCACAATTCAATCAATAAAACACAACAACTGGGTTGCTGAAATATTTTTATATGGTACTTCATCGTATTTTATAGTTGCAAAATATAAGTTTTGTCATCAGACCAAAAGCCAAAAATAAAATTTTGATATTGATTCAATTTTGGCACAAAAAGTACACACTTCGTAACAACATTTTGTAATATAAAGGTGGTCTCTAATAACATAATTTTAGCAAGAACGTCGATATGTTATATATCAAGGCTCTTGCTAAAGTGCCTTCTTAAAACTTAGGACTTTGATTGCTTATGTTAATATTACCCTTTTTTACTGTTTTGCTTTAATTTTGTTTGTAATTGTGTATAACTTTGTTTGTTTTGGTTCGTTTGTTCTCTTGATCGTAGTGCTTTTTGTCTTTAATATTTTATTAGGATAAAAACGGGGTTCCGAACATGTCTTCGGCAATGTATCCTCTACACACGTTTCGCTCCGAAACCGGAGCATCCTCAGGAGATGTTGATTTTAAAATGAATAATTGTTCAGATTACAATAATTTATAGTAAAGTCAACATCTCCTGAGGATTTTGGGCTCAGATCTGTTTCGTGTGAAGCATAAAGATTGAAGAAATTATAGTTTACACCGTATGGTGTAGCACCGTAATACTCCTGCTTTACGCGCAGTATAGCAAATTACGCTTAATTTTCATTATAAAACATTTGAGAATAAAATGTATGTTTGTAATAAACCACTTTTTAGTAATTTAATTCCATATCATCCTATCATCTGTCGCTGGTGAAAAGTCATTATATTATATAAATCAAAGATGACAGTCCCCTATTTGGGCCGTTTCTTTTTTCTTCTTTTGTTATATCGGTCCGTGGCAAAAATTAATCTTCACGAACAATAGCTTCAAGTGGGCCTTTATATCATAAGAATAATTCTTATTTATAATGATTAATTTTATGGTACTGTGATGAATAAGCTTACTGAATTAACGAGAAATTTAAACATTAAGTATAACTTGACTACAACTTACTAATAGGTTACACAAAATTCATAATTCTTTTAATGGAAATTGCATACAATTCAACCTCCAGTAACAAACGTTTAAAAATTGTAGCAGTACTGTTGCTGTATGCATAGATTCTACAGTAAGGGTGTGTGTACATGTCTGTCTGGGTTTAAATAATTCCGAACGCCAGCTAACCACGTCCCGCAAAACAATAAAAAAAGACATTCTCATATCAGGGTTTTGGAATCATACAGTAGGGCACTAAATATATCCTAACTTTGTACATACGTAAAAACACTGTCGTTGATAAAATTTATTATAAACCTCACAAGACAATAATTTTTGATTATATATCGAATTGTAAAACTTATTTGCGTGTGCCTGAATATTTTATATTTTATTACAAAATTTCATATTTAATTATAAATTCTGCAAAAGTATATTTCGAGTTTTATCACTCATATAATTTAAAATGTCAATTTTGATTATTTAAATTAGCTACTTTATCTCGTTCACTTCCACGTTATGTAGTTCTTAACAAGCATCAATACTGTTGTCAAATCAATTTTAAATATGCTTGCTACACCCAATACACCTCATTTTATAACTATAATACAAATAATAGATAATATTTAATATAATCCTATATAAGTTTTGGAATACTTGTGGTAGAAGGGAACAGATCAATATAATAAAAGTGTGTTGTTATAATGATATTGAACAATATGATAAATGCCAAAATTATGTATGATTAGTACACTTTTTTTAGATCACCCAAACATAAGCAAAGAAATCACCACAAAATAAAACCAAACCAACTGTGTTATAAATAATTGCCTAGCCTTAATCTCATATAAACTCTTAAATATCAGTGTGGTTCAGATAAAAGAAAAATAAAGAAAATTACATTAATGCGTATTACCACTTTGATGCAGCAATGACTTGTAAACAGGTATGTGCTAAATAGGCAGATGATATAAAATGTAATAAAAATCTCCTGTAAGAGTTACAAAAACTTCATTATACAAAGAGAAGCCTACCTTTAAGTTCTATACACTGCTATGCACACGTTATGCACTAAGCACGCAGATGATATAAAATGGAAAAGTCTCCAGTACCCTACATGCACGCCACTGGACAAATGGCGTACGTACTGATAACAATGGGTTATGAATGGCTAGAGCTAAATAAATTTTAATAGGTGGTACATAGTTCACCGCGTCATCTTGTTAAAAAGAAAAAATGAAAACTGTATGGTATTTAAACAGTGATATAACGTATACACGCAGTGCAAACTAAGTCGTTTATTGGCCGGTCCTATTGGTTCTAGTGCTTTGGCTGTGAAATGAAAAAGCGCCTACCTACATTTTGTTTATCGACCTCCACCTTTTCGTCGTCAGGCATACGGCGAATAGCGAAAGGGGAGCGGAAATGCAAACAATTGCATCGAGTGCAATGGCAGGTGTATTATTGTGCTGTAACCTTCGATAAAAATATACTAGGTATACAGTCGCATATAAAATCGAATAGGAATACTACATCTTCAATTAGCTAATAAGAAGAACTTGCAAGAAATTTTTAAATACGACGTAAATTTGGATGATAAGTACGGATCATAAAATTCTGAGAACACATTCTTAATGGATTTGTTTTTAATTATCTCAGTACCAATGCTTGGTTGTTATTTGTTAGCAAGCTAAGCTGTCATTTCGGGTTACTATCATATACATATAATACATATGTATAATCGCTAAAGCCCACTAACCAACATTAGACATGCTCCTATGCTTTTAATAATTCTCTCCTGTAAGAGCGGAGTCTAGCGTCTTGATAACAGCCTTGGTTCAGCGAGAAAATAAAAAATCGAATTTCTTATGTATAAGTAAAACCACTCCACTTTAGATTGATTTCTCGAACAAACGGTTAGTCACTTCATACCATTTAGTAGTTGACAGTAATGAGGTTACCTCTAATGTTCTAAGCGTTCACCATAAAATGGGAAAATGGGAAAAAAAATGTCATCTAGTAACATTCCGCGGGTGTAAAGTGAGACCTGCGCAGAATGTTTTAAAAGTTTTTGGGCAAGATACACTGCATACAGTAATGGCAGAATGAGGTTTCCGTATGTTTTTAAATATTCTCTCTAGTAAGAGCGGAAAACAGCGTCTTGATAACAGACTTGGTACAGCGTGAAAAGTCAAAATTGAAATTCTGCGTGTTGGGTAACATACCTATCAATATGTTTTAAGATTTACGAAAGCTTGCCTGTTGCATAATAATGCAAGAACTACCTATCCGATCGTAAATTAAAAAAGGTTTTAGAGCACTTGCTATATATAAATAGTTAACATTACTACAACCGCATAAATACAAAGAACGGCAGAGTCCATCTATCCATATGTTGATCTACTTAGAGATGCGTCTCGTTTAAGGGATGACGGTGTTACCTCGTTTATAATCACTTTATTTCCGAAATAGAGCTCCTAACAATTGCTGTTTTTAACTGCATGAAATTTTAATGAAGTTTTTTCTAATATTAAAAAACCCTCGCGAACTTTTACTTTTCCGGGCCTATGTAAAAAGTATAAGATTGCCGTCCGTCCCGGATAGTTATATATGTGCCAATTTTCATCAAGTTTGTGCAGTGGTAGAGCTAAACATATATACGAAAAAAAATAATAAAAACAAAGCGCTTCGTTTTAACAATATGGATCACAGATTAGTAATGTCGTTAGCATAACTTTTCACCACTTTGTTAATGTTAAAGAGCTGCGATCTCTAAAGGAATCTTAAGAATTACCGCTATCGGTAGATTGCGGTGAATTGTTAAAAGCTAAAGCGAATCTTGTTGTAAGCCCACGCGAAATTTGGCTTGCAGAGAAGAATCCACTTAAGTTTAAACGCTAAAAGTAGTATTTTACATTACTGGCCGGTGCCATCGATGTAAATAAAGGAACATAAAAAGGGAATGCAATACAAATACTCGTATCAAGTTGGACTCGAATACGTTTGTTTTGAGCAAACACACATATTGCAAATGGTGAAATCCTTTTTTAACTGCGCTACGAAAGTGTAGTTGAGAATGTTGAACATTTAAAATTGTCTTAATTTTTTTTTAAATTAATAATTGCTGGACCAAGCAAGTGGCCCACCCGATGGTAAAAAGATGTTTATAACCATCGCTTATAAACATAAGTGATGCTTATGAACATAAACGAATATCAATAATTATAGTCATGCAAGGAACACGTTCTGCAACGTTCTGCCCTGTGTTCATCAATCTGATACGTAGGTTTTATGCTTCATGTCTACGTCTATGTGCCTAAGTATATATTTTAGGTGCCATGTTGAAGTACGGATCACGAGTTACTGGATCTGATCCCAGGTTTAAAAATTATTTTCTGTGTTTTTTTTTTGTTAAAGTACTGAAAAAGTACTAATCTGAAGTTTGTCTCGGAGAACACATTTAGCCGTCTAACCCGGCTATTATCACTAACTTTTGATATAACTCATTATTGGACCTTTTTTTCCACTACAAGTTAGCCCTTGAAGTGATGATGCAGTCTAAGATGGTAGCGGGCTAACCTGTTAGGGAGTATGGTAGTCATACCCCTAATTGGGTTCTACGCGACATCGCACTGGAACACTAAATCGATTAGCAGGACGTTTTTGTCGGTAGATTGGTAACTAGTCACGGCAAAAGCCTCCTATAAGACCAGACCCAAGAAAATTCAGAAAAAATAAATTCCCCTGTCGGGAATCGACCCCAGGACCTCTTACTTAAATTCATAGCGCTCCCCGTTGCGCCACAGAGATCATGGGAGATAGCTATTATCATAGGAGATAGTTTTTAAGTGTGACCTCTGTCCCTCAAAGAATGCCCTGCATTAGGGCATTAATATTAAAAGGCTGTGTATAAATATCGATACCAAGTAAATATTCAGCGCCAAAGCCTGAACTGACTCCATTTTTAGTTTGAAATATAAAAGTGCTCCCATATTTGCTTATCGATCGCGAATCCTCCACAGGCGTGCACACTCGCAAAAAAGGGAAAGTAAATACAAACATTTGCGCCGAGTGACACTTTGATGCGTTCGCAGCGAGTTAATATATCGCAGAACAGACTTTACGGACAAAATGCTTTACGGATAAACTACAAATGCACTAATGTACTACGAGGATGTACATGTACTATGTTCTATTTATCAGTATATTAATAAATATTCAATTTCTTGTCCAGGTGCTCCCTACTTTTTTATATTCCGTGGCAATAATTATCCGATTAAAATCTTGACCTGAAAAATACCTGGAAAATAAAAAACCTCGTCATATTACGGATAAAAATGGAACTATTATTTTCTATACACTTACTTTGCCAAATATTTATTTTATTTATTTATTTTATTTTTATTTTTTTTAAATATATTGCCATATAAGTGGCACCCGGGTTTTTTATTAGTTTCGCTAGGCTTTAATTCAACATAGGTTGATTGCTTATAACTGTCATGTTTTCTGTTTTTTTTATAAATAATAAATCGCTCAAAAACAGACATAGTTTAGATTTAATTCTGAAATCACCTTGGAAATTCCGAGGTTTTCCGGAAATTAAGCCCCCGATGTGAAAACATTGACGTCAGATGTAAGAACAGGCCCGGTTTCTTAATTTACTGTGAAATTAGGAAATCAGGAGATTTCAAAAAAAGTTGGATTTGACCGATTTCCATACGCAATGTTGTAGTACCTAAGTATTTTGTTTTTATTTCGGAACGTGATAATATAATTACACTTAAGATAATATATTCCGTAGGTGTGTAAAAAATAGAACTTGCCACTTTCCGACCCACAAAACCACTTACTCTCATATTTTGTGATTTTTTTAATAATTAACATGCGTCGCAAGTCACGTTATCGAAAAGGCGAATTTTAGCATGCTGAATTTATCTTCTTGAAGTGCAATTTCCTACCGAAGGTTGGCAACCACTGAGGCTATCTGTACTTTGGAAGCAGCACGGAACCGAGATCGGGTACTTATCAAGAAGAATTCGTGTAAATTTTTCAGCCAAGACGTTCTTCTTCGGCAAGGTAGTCTACTGTATTATATTAGCAGAACTCTCAATTTGCTCGAATTTGAGTTTATACTATGAAAGGCCCATATTGTTTGCACATAGTACGCGGATCCTCCACAGGCGTCCACACAGGGAAATGTAAAAAAAGGGAAAGTCAATACAAACATTCGCGTCGAGTATCACTTCGGTGCGTTTGCAGCGAGCAAATATATCGCGAAACAGACTTCATAGAGCAAATGGTTAATTATAGTGCCTTATTTATCAGCAAAGTTGCTTTTTCCCGCGACTTCGTCCGCGTTGATTACGGTTTTACTTTAAATCCCGTGGGAACCTTTTATTTTCGTGGGATAAAAAGTAGCCTTTTTTAGTCTTCGCCCTTTCAACTAACTCCATGCTTAAAATAGAGTTGATTTTTTGTTTATTCATGGCGTGAACACACCGACAAACAAACACACTTTCAAATTTGTAATATTAGTAGGAGCTTACGTACAGTTCCATTTTAATAAAATACTACAAGTTACACGCGACTTTTCTAACTCTAAATTTCCGTTTTCCCTTCCTAGCGAAATTCTCTTCCTGCCTTTGAAAAACTCAATTATATCGATCAGCTGTTTCAAATTTAAATTTGTTTTTTTTAATCGTGTGATTGGGTGACAGTGACATTCAGTTAATCATACTCGATGGAATTTATAATCAGCACGTCGCGATACCAAGAAATATGTATTTATTCCTCATAAATTGTATAACCTATATAATGAAACAGCAGCCATGGTTTTTTCGGTCTCCCTAGCACAGCAGTTACAGTGGTCTTAAGTTGGAGGTCCCAGGTTCAATCACTGGGAGAAGCAATTTGGGATTTATTAATTTTCTGGTCAGGTTTGGTGGGAGTTTCGGACCTAAGTATCACTGCAAAGTACATTAAAAGTTTACTCATTACAGAACTCGTATTAGAACAGTTAATAATAGTGTATCAAAAAACTTTTTATCTCATTACACACACGCGTCGGCTATAATGCCACTGATACAGAAACTGTCATACAAATTGGCTATCGCGAAAGTTAGATTAAGAGCTTCGACAAAACTTATTATCGCCGCGTATTGCGAGCCATGACACTAAAATCCGTGTGTACCTACATCGTTCATCACACTGTTATCTTATTTTAATCGATATCCAAAAAAGAGGAAGACAATTTTAGTTTTGTGAATATTCTTTGCTTCTTTACCGATTTCAGCGACGTCTCTTTGCCAATTTGCATGTCTTTTCTATTGATAGAATACTCTCGAACAGGTTGATGTTTTTAAATTTTGGCTAAGTAATTTTTTTTATGCTATTTCAAATTTTTTTTTATTTATTTAGCAACGCACTCCGTGAAGACATTACAGGAGCCCAATTCGTCGCCCCGGGGCTATTAAAAGAATTTAACAACAAGATATAATTACAAATAATAAAATAAAATTAAAATATAAAAATAACAATAATAATAAAAACAAGCCATTCAAACATATAATTATTATCTTAGATCATCTACTCTCTAATAACATTTAAATTTTCTTTTATTCCTAAATGCCAACAGTAGCCAATAACAGTGCACTGCTGGACTAAATGCCTCTCCCAACGGAAGGTTTTCGCAATAATCATTACGCTGTAAAGGTTGTTGATCGCAGTAGATGGATACTCTTAGAAGCAAAGAGAACGCTGCCTCCCATACTCCATTATAGCTCCTTCCTCATATGACACCCGCGGGAAAAGAATGAATGAATGAATACACTTTTATTGTACACCACATAAACATAACAAATTAAAAGTAAAAATTTAACAAAAGGTATACAATTTGGCGGCCTTATCGCTACATAGCGATCTCATCCAGGCAACCAAAGGCGTTAAAAACAGCTCAAGAAGAGAGGTAGGTGGTGCATTTAACTGTACTGTGTTGCAAATAAACAAGCATAAACCTATATATACAAATATAATATGTACATATAACAAACTTACAATAAAATATATAGATAGTGATAATAATTAATATATACCTATATAATTAATATCAATAATAAATAAATATATACAATATTGTCAAACCACAAATAAAACAGAAGGGAATAGGCAAGTTAAAGATCCGCAGATGCAGACAAAAAATGATCTTTGACAAGTTTTTAAAAAATGGTAATAGACTGTGTTGATAAGAAAGACAGTGTTGATAAACGTATTGTAATCTACCACCACATTACTGCAACAACAAGATCGCAAAAATATTAAAGGTGTCCAAGCGACATCGTACCGGAACACTAAATCGCTTAGCAGTACGTCATCTTTTTTAGTACGATTTTACGACCAAGGCCGAAGACTGCCAACAGACAAAAATACCTAGTAGCTTAACGAGTGGTTCAATTGTAAATAAATATAAATGTATAAATAATAAATATAAATATATGCATATTTATTTACATGTATATATTATTTATGTTTCTGATGAATAAAGAATTTGGTGTGACCAATTTAAAATAAACTCTTTATTCTTCAGTATCATCGTCACCATCCTTCATCATCATCACCACATCAACCAATTATAAGCACACTACAGGGCACGGGTCTCCTCGCACAATGATCAGGAATTAAGGCCGTAGTCCACCACGCTGTCCCAGTGCGGATTGGTGGACTTCGCACACTTTTGCGAACATTATGGACAACTCTCAGGCATGCAGGTTTTCTCACGACGTTTTCCTTCACCGTTGAAGCAAGTGATATTTTATTTCCTTAAAACGCACATAACTTAGAAAAGTGAATGATGCATTCTGGGATACGAACTCACCTCCTCGAAAGTGAACTCGAATTCCTACCCACTGGGCTTTCAACGCTTCTCACCATGTTACCTAGTCTTTATTGGGTACAGGCTTCCTATCTCTTTTTTTTATAATAAATAATGATACACCAAGCAGATGGCCCACCTGATGGTAAGTGGAAAACCACCGCCTATTAGCAGGGCAACACTCCGCTGAGCAAGCCAGGATCAGGTCCAGTAACGTAACCCTCTGTTTCCATCATCCTGAGGCGTATGCCTGGCGTATCCTGAGGTGTTAAGCCTCACGTGGAAGTAGTTACACCGGCACCCACGTCCCTTGGACCGGAACACAGCATTGCAACGATGCTGCTTAGCGGAAGAAATAAGCCTGGTGATGACCGCTCGTTTGCGTCGGTAGTACTAGTAAAATCTCATATACAAAGCCCAATATTTCTAAAAGTGCTTATAAAGTAGACCTAATTGAAATAAATGAATTTTGAATTTTTAATACAGTGCTACTGCGCCATATTTTTAATGCATTCATATAATAACTAGAATTTCATATATAATACTAATATTAGGAAGATTTTTTTGTTCGTTTGTTTGTACCGAATAGGCTCCAAAAATACTGGATCGATTTTAACCACTTCTTCACCTTTCTTTAGTCTCAGTCTTTCAGAAATTTTAAAGAAGTAAACCTAAACAGTTATTTATGGATATTCTTTTTTATTAAGTAATTGAACAAGTTTTTTTAAAAAACTACACTCGATTCTTTTTTATCAAAGTTAGTAACGTTAAAATTTCACTAGAACTAAACCTTCATCGAATACCACGGGTCTCTCAAATATACTGTTACTACTGATGCTTCAATACAAAAACAAACGCGAACGAAGTCAGGGGCAAGAGCTGAAACATTATAATTTTTTATATATTTTTACTCTGTTTTATAGAATGAGAAAGTCTAAGGCCGTATTCCATCAGGCTAGACAAGTGCGAATCGGGACAAACTCCTTTGAGCTCTCAGAAAGATTTCTTCTTGATGTTTGCCTTTAAAGCAGCGATATTTAATTTCTTAAAACGCACATAACTCCTATTTAATTCAAAGAAGAACATAGATGACATCTTTGATTTGTAAAATAGATACAGGTTACTTTTTACCTCTCTCACTACTATGTACAATATGTAGGGGAAAAAAAGCATCAGAGCTAAGATATGGTGAGCTGTAACCTCATTTCCTCGCATAAATCCGGGTCTGCTTGCTAACCTTGTGTAGCATGATAGGCTTAAAATAACAATCACATAGATGCTCATTTCCACAGCCAAAATATATGAAGACGTATTTTCAAGATTGGAAATTTCATCATTTCTTATGTAGCCCTCGCCCCTAATTTGTTTCAAGACAAACTCGAAAGATCGCGTATCCGTTTCAAATACCTTTAAGATTAATAATAAATCGCTCCAAAACAAACACAGTTGAGATTTAATTTCGAAATCAACCGGGAAATTCCGAGGTATTCCGTGTTTCGTACATTAAAATTAATTCAATTCGGAAAAGCCGACGGCGTAAAATTTTAATAAGCCCCCGATGTGAAAACATTGACGTCAGATGTAAGAACAGGCCCGGTTTCTTAGTTTACAGTGGGGCTATTAAGATATTATTACGAAATTTCTAAAAAAGTAACCGATTTCCATTTCACCGACCGATTCATATTATGTTGTACTTAGTATATTGTTTCTTATTCGGAAGGCGATAACAGAATTGTACTTAAGATATATTCCGTATGTGTATAATGTAACATTTTACCGCAATAAAAATTAGATTATTAGAGTGATGTTACATTAAATTAATCAAAGCGATTAGAATCCTATTAAGTAGAATGTATTACTATTATTAAATGTTACAACTTCATTTCATCAAATTGTCAAATCAAATGTACCACAAAATTGTGACAACAAAACCTTATGTATAAGGTTGTATAAGGTAACATACAAAGGAAAGCTAAAGAGATCTCTGCCAGCCAACCTAAAATGTGAGTAAGATGACGAGGTAGGCAACGGTCAATTAAAGATACAATGTTATGAACGTTCATAATTACCATGATAACCGATGGACGTCTACTACTAGACATATTATTTATTTATTTTTATTTATACACTTTATTTGTACAAATAAGAAAAAAAACAATGGACACAACAAAAATAAACTTAAAAAGTAGAATACAAAGGGCGGCCTTATCGCTTAGTAGCGATCTCTTCCAGGCAACCTTAGGATTAGGAAAACCAAAGGAAACCGATTGGTGGGGTGTATTATTATTATATACATACTTACGAACAATTACACACTAATACTTATCAAGATTACACACATAAAATACT
Source organism: Pararge aegeria (assembly GCF_905163445.1). Lineage (NCBI taxonomy): Eukaryota > Metazoa > Arthropoda > Insecta > Lepidoptera > Nymphalidae > Pararge > Pararge aegeria. The sequence goes on along the minus strand of NC_053190.1, from coordinate 15,692,251 downwards.
AATAATAATAAATATAAAAAATAATAAACTAATATATACTAAAACATACTTAAATATGATTAAGAGTTAATCATACAAGACATAGGTCTTTTGTAGGAATTTCCACATATCACGGGCTTGTGCCGCTTGGATCCTGTGGCTCCCTGCGAATCGTTTGACTACATCCGTCCACCTCGTCGAGGATCCCATTACCGACCCACTATAGGGCACTGACCTCCTCTCACAATGAGAAGTTGTTACGGCCGTAGTCCACTGCGCTGGCCCAGTGCATATTGGTGGAGTCCACACGCCTTTGAGAACATTATGGAGAACTCTCAGGCATGCAGGTTTCCGATGATACCCTTCACCGTTGTAGCAAGTGATATTTTGATTACTTTAAACGCACATAAGCTACAAAAGTTAGAGTTGCGTGCTTGGATTTGAACTCGGCGCCCCGAAAGTGAAGTTAAACTCCTACCCACTGGGCTATCACCGCCTGTATGAATAATCTATATATATAAAAGAGAAAGTGTGTGAGTATGTTCCGTATAGGCTCCGAAACGGCTGGACCGATTTCAATGAAATTTTCGGCGAATCTCCGGATTGACCTGGCGAGTAATCCTGTAAAGTTTAGTGACGATCGGAGCACTCCTATTTTTGAACTGTCAAATAAAGCTTTTATTTACTATGATGATTTTCTATTGTTGGGTGTACATGGGTGTAGATAATGATCTTCACCTGCTAGAGAAGAGAATAGAAAATAATGAATACGGAGAAATAAATGATTTAATATATTATGAGACTTAAATTAAAAATTTTATGATGTAAGTTTATTGTTTAAATAAAAGAAAGCAAAATCTAGCCCGGCGAAGCGGGCTGGGTACGCTAGTATAATATATTTATAATGATGTTTACTAACAAATATGACTGAAAATATTACAACCAAGTAATATTATTTTAACCGCAAAAGTTCACGAAGAATACCGGAGACTAATAACTTTTACTCGAGCGTAATCAATATTCCCTCGCGTGCTGTCCAAACTTGTTTCCTAATTCATGAACTTAGGAGCAAGGAGATCATAAAATTTAAAATATTTTCGACAGTTAACAAACTTTTTGCCCCTTGCCACGTTTTATTTCAAAAGAAATGCAGACATAGTTACGGTGGTCGTTTCTCACCTCAATTTCCAACGTTTTACATAAATTCGATAAAGGCTGGCGAGACTCCAAATATCGGATCGGAGCCGATGTGAGGTTTTCAATGCTCTATTTGTTTCTGCATTATAGTGCTGTCGCTTATCAAATTAGGTGGTATGAGGGAGACGGCAAACGGAATACGAAATCGAAGGCGCTATCAGCTACTATGAAATAGGGTCGTTGAGGTGCATAAAATAGTTGTGCTCTTGGGAGCAAATTCGCAATGCAGGCGTATTGCATTTAAATGGGCACCAGATGCAAAGGCAACTAAGGAAAATAATACAAAAAATTATGAATCTATTCTTACCATAAATTAATAAAAGCATAAACCAAGTATAATACGAGTAAATTGTATGATATTCGATAAACACCATTATTATTCTATGTTATCCTTACTTTGCAATCTTAGACTGCATCACTCAACTAGACGCGGTAAGTCAGGCAGTCTAAGATCAAAGCGGGCGAACCTGGCAGCTGTAGTATGTGTGTGTGTATACCCAACGTGGCATCGTACCTAAATCGCTTATCTGTAGAGTGGTAACTAGCCCAGACTAGACCAGTTGATATATATATGTTTACATAATTGTAAGGGGATGGTGATAACTACGTTCACAAACTTAAAACTAGAGCTACGAGGGTTCCAAGCGCGCCCTGGTTTAAGAAGAGCCCATAACAAAATTAGTCGGGTATTTTTTTTTTTAATCACCATCTCACAGTCACTTGTTACTAAGCTATAAAGTTAGAATATTCATACCTAAACTTTTTTATGGTTTAAGTAATCCTTACCCCTTATAATAGGATTTTTCTGTAAGCTTACGTTTTATATAAAATTTGAACTTGTTGTGAGCCATCTCAAGGATTTCATTCGGTAATTTGTTCATAAAATTATATACTATTTCCCTTGAACGAATTAGCAATTTTATTTTAGCCTAGTAAACTACCTAACGAGTTTATTTTTGCATCCAATATTCATATTGTTACAGCTTTAAAAAATTTCCATATTTTTATAGACATAAATTAAATTTTCAGTCAACAATAAGTCTATATGATTAACATCATGAGATATAAACATTTCTTAAATATAGTCAACGGGTACATACCACGATAATATAAAAAAGTAGTAGTTTAAAATCTCTAAGAGACATAAAATTAAGAAAGTTAGCGCACGTTTTTGTTTTGTTCGTCGCAGATAACATCCGCTTATCTAATGGCCGCCAACTAATAACTCAAACTTTTTCACAAAGCGTGGTATCCATATTCATGAGGAGGCCGATACCTTCCCACTCGATTCTGCGTTTTATTCAATTAATTTCCGATATCGAATCGATTCTATCTTCACAAACCACTCAGCGCTCCCTTTAAAAGGTTTCAATCTATGAATATTCTGCAAAGTACCCGCGCTAACAAGTTCGATGGGGAGGTTCAACGAATACATTTACATGATCGCAATGTTTTTGTGGGGTACTGAGTTACGAGAAAACTCCCACTCCTTACGTATCAACTTGGGACTGTACTATGAATTTAGTTTTAAGTACTTGATGGATGTAGACGTTTAGTACAGATGCAATATTTCATGAATAATAAGCTTCATCGTATCTACCAATTACCGGCCCACTACATGTCACGGGTCTCCTAAAATAAGAAGGTGCTAAGGCCGTAGTCCACCACGCTGGCCCAGTGAGGATTGGTGGATTCCACACATCTTTGAGAACATTATCGAGAACTTCCAGTCATGCAGGTTTCCTCACGATGTTTTCCTTCACTGTTGGAGCAAGTGATATTTTAATTACTTAAAAAACGCACATATCTTAGAAAAGTTAGAAGCGCTGGGATTTTAACTCCGCTCCCCGAAACAGAATTCGAGCTCCTACCCACAGTGGTATCACCGTTTCAGTTTAAATTTGCTATTATTAGTTATGCTATAGTTAATCCGTGACAGACCGATAAATTAGCATCAATTCATATTATACGTTGTCAAATCAACAACTTGTTCCCATCTATCTATATATATATATATATATATATAAAAGAGAAAGTGTGCGGGTATGTTCCGTATAGGCTCCGAAACGGCTGAACCGATTTCAATGAAACTTTCAGGGAATCTCATGATTGACCTGGCGAGTAATCCTGTAAAGTTTGGTGACGATCGGAGCACTCCTATTTTTGAGCTGTCAAACTGTCAAATACAGCTTTTATTTACTATGATGATATTCTATTGTTGGGTGTACATGGGTTTAGATAATGATCTTCACCCGCTCGGGTAGAGAATAGAAGAGAATGAATACGGAGAGAAATAAATGATTTAATATATTATGAGACTTTAATTAAAAATTTAATTATGTAAGTTTATTGTTTGGATCCAAGCGGCTCAGAACCGTGGAACTTGGAACTCCCTACAAAAGACCTATGTCCAGCAGTGGACGTCTATCGGTTGATGTGATGAAGTTTATTGTTTAAATAAAATAAGCAAAATCTAGCCCGGCGAAGCGGGCGGGGTACGCTAGTAGTTTATAGAAAATTTACTTTATTTCAGATCATTTTAGTTTATTAGTTATTAAAACTCATGCTAGATCGTATTATATATTTCATAGATCCACTTAGCTGCTCAACTGGTTGTGATATTTTAGTTATATACATATAACCAGACCTGGAAGCTTAGCGCCTTTTTCCATTTATGACATTTAGGAGGTACAGAGCCATTTTTTTTACTTCGGGATCGTTATTAGTACATTTGTAAGAAAAACCTATTATTTGTTAAGTCCGAAATGGGAGTCGAGCTCTGGAATCAAAATTCACATAGTCGCAGTCAAAGTATTTCTTTATTCAAATAGGCACAAACATGGCTTTTTGATACGTACATGACGTGTCAAATATAACATAGAAGTGAGTTGATGGCGATAACTATTTGGATTGGAGAACTGCGATATTTGGATATAGAAACTTTAGCTATTCCACTGCTAGGAAAGTCATTTATTACACGGAATACAATTTGGCGCTATTCAAAATTGGTAATAGAATAGTCATAAAAAAATCTACCGGCATCCATTAAACTACTGCGGCATGCAATTTAAAAAAAAACATGGGAAAACTTTTATAGACCAATCACTATCACTGATATTAGCAAATGCTTTCCTGTCAGTCCAAATTTGTTTTTATTTTCCACCATATTCTTTATAAACCTTTTATCAGTCCAGTTAAGGGCACGGCTCTACTTTCAGAATATTAAGGGCTACCTACCGCTGGGTATAGGCTGTAGGAAGATTTAACCCGCCATTGAGAAAATTACGAACCTTTCGATTCGATTAGGTTCGATTTGGTTAAATCATCTCTTTTCTACCATTGAACTGAGAGGCACTGGAAGATTCTGCATCGTTACGTTGTTGAAATACCATCAACACGTACAAAGCGCTTCGTTTTCTTATCTACACCGCAAAGGCCTGGAATGCCCTCCTATCTTCCGTCTTCCCCGATACCTATAATCTGGGTACCTTCCAATCAAGAGTGAAGAGGCATCTTCTAGGAAAGCGCGCCCTATCTTAGGATGCATCATCACTTACAATCAGATGTGATTGCAGACAAGCACTTGTCTATTTATTTAAAAAAAAACCTTTGTGATGGGGAACTCTCAGGCATATAGGTTTCCTCACGATTTACTTCATCAAACTTAAAGCAAGTGATATTTAAATTGCTTCATTTTGAAACGCAAGTAACTATGAAGAGTTTCGTACCGGGCATTGAACTCTGCTCCCGAAAAGGAATTCATAACCACTAAGCCTTCAACGCTTTTTCAATATCATCATCATCACATCAACCGATAGACGTCCACTGCTGGACATAGGTCTTTTGTAGGGAGTTCCACGATTCTGAGCCGCATGGATCCAGCGGCTACCTGCGACGCGCTTAATGTCGTCTGTCCACCTCGTTGAGGGTCGTCTAACGCTGCGCTTACCAGTACGGGGCTGCCATTCCCGCACCTTGGGACCCCAACGTCCATCCTTTCCCCGAACTATGTGCCCGGCCCATTGTCACTTAAGCTTCGCGACTCGTTGAGCTATGTCGGTAACTTTGGTTCTTCTACGAATCTCCACATTTCTGATTCGATCACGTAGAGATACTCCGAGCATAGCTCTCTACATCGCCCGCTGAGTGACTCTTAGCCTTCTTATGAGGCCCATAGTTAACGACCATGTTTCAGAGCCATAGGTTTTCAATATACAGTATTAATATAAATAATACGTACCTAATTAATGTTTAGGCAGAAGTTGTAAGGCGATACATACGTGGCGTGAGCGTGGTTTAAACGTGGCGAGAATGCGTCGCTCTTGTAGCGAGGAGTGGCGTCAGCTAAGTAGGTACGTGCCGTCCGTGCTTACATAAAATAGCACTATTTTTCTTCAGTATCAACCTGTTACCGGCCCACTACGCTCGGGTCTCCTTTCAGAATGAGTTGGTTGTAGACGGTAGTCCATCACGTTGGCCAAGTCTAGATTAGTGGACTTCTTAAGTTCTGAAAATATTATGGACAACTCAACTTATCATAGGCATGCAGGTTTTGCTTATGATGTTTTTCTTCACCTTTAAAAAAAAGTAAAATTTATAAAAAAACTTGTGTGTCCTTATGTACACGCGTTAGAATTTATTGCTTCTTTGGCGTAACAAGATAAAAATGTTTTTAAAAATTTTATCTTTTGTTTTATTCTACGTTTGTAGAAAAAACGACACTAACAATAGAAAAAAGGTATTATTTGAATTATTGTAAGTCAACTGTCAAACCTTTTTTCTTTAACGCACCAAAAGAAATATCTAACTTCAAAAATTCATAAATTTAATCGTAAATAATAACTTACATAGCTCCGAAAAAATAGAGGTGCATGCCAATAATTACTATTTTTAGACCTGCTAATTTAGTTTATAGATGTGTTTAAAGCAAATTTATTGGCAACATTATCTTTGGAACGATTCAGATAAGTATATAATATTAGGTATAAATAATCGCGTAGACAACGCTACTTTGGAAGTCAATGAAGAAAATCTGTCCAAGCCATGTCTCTACCACTCGCCATTCTTTATAAAAACCACGGCTAAACTTTCAATAGAAGATACTAACAGATAAAGGTTTTTACTAATTTAATCCAGACGTCTGACCTTGTTGACACTTGACCGATAAAGTATTATCGCCAAGCGATTTTCTGTTGAATAGCGATACCGCCGAATAATTGATTAAGGGTATGAGTTTTAAAATATGTTGATGCTACTGCGACGAAAAAGCGACTTGCCGCTAAGAGATTTAGCGTTCCGGTACGATGGTAGAAGTATAGGTTTAATGAAGCTGCCATACCCCTAGTAGCTTAGCCCGTTACTTTTTTGGACTGCGTCATCACTTAACATCAGGTGCTACCACTCAAGCGCTAACTTGTAGTGGAATAAAAATAAATCCTTTTTTGACGCTTAAAATGAGGAAAGATCACAGAGAAATCCACTTGTAGGTAATTGTTTTCAAAATATTATGTTGTTTAAAACTCTGTTTAGCTTTTTATTATATTCTAAATAAGTGTTGTCTTCAAATATCTATAACGGAATAATAAATGCGAAAATACATGTTACAATAAGTTTCCATAATACACTTAGCCCACTTTGCGAACCCTATATTTCATCTCGAAAAGGGGTCGTTACGACCTCCTCAAACTGCCTCACAACGTCCAAAACAATCCTACGGGACGAAATGAGGTATAATAAATTAATTTCAGCTAAGTCTTATTACGAATCACAAGTTCTTAGCAACTTACTAGAAGTTATGTGAATTGGGCAGAGTATTCGAGTTATATGAAGTTACAAATAAAACTAATAAATCTATAGGTATGAGTAAATAAATTCATATCTATATTTCGATGCCATGTTATCCTACCGTCACAATCTATTAAGTAGGTCATTCTAGTTTTTTGAACATAACGTGCTTTTTTCGACATTTTTGACGACCTCCCTGGCGCAACGGTGAGCGCTGTGAAAATAAACAGGAGGGCCCGGGTTCGATTCCCAGCAGGGGCAGTTCGGGAATTTATAATTAGTGAATTTTCCCTGGTCTGGTCTGATGGGAGGCTTTTGGCCGTAGCTAGTTACCACCCTACCGGCAAAGACGTCCCGCTAAGTGTTCCGGTGCGCGTAGAAACCAATTATTATAGCTACCATACTCCCTTACTGGTTAGCCTGTTACCATCTTAGACTGCATCTTCACTTACCACCAGGTCTAACTTATAGAGAAATAAAAAAAAAAACTTGGTTATTAACCTTTTCCGGGTATATAAGTCACATTGAGTTATATTAATACAAATAACAACACTTATTAAACTGCGCAGCTTCCAGTTGTAGCGCTGGGCTGTACTTATTCTCATGACACTGAGAGATGACTTATTCTTTAGAGCGGATAAAATCACAATGATTTTATCAAAATTTAAAAATAAAAACTTTTAAATTGCACCTACTTACATGTGTATTATTGGCGTTTCACTGTAACCCCAGTGATGCGATGCATCAATAACTGGATGCCTGTCTATCTCGACCGACAATGTTGACCGAAGCCCCAGAAGCTTTAGTCAACAACGAGATGGGCGTCAATAACTGGTCAGTTGAGAGAGCCTCTCGTGTAGATTGTATACCGTTGCCAATATGGCCTCTAACAAAAGCAGATATATAAGATTCACAGGTTTGAGGATGGAAGGTCGACTATAATCTCTAAAAATCCTGGCACAAGCATAGAACACAGTGCTCAGACACTTCCGCTCACCCAAGTCAATTTCAAACTTTGCCTCACGATGTGTCAATTGTTTAGTCCTTGGCAAAGCATGCTAAATTATCAATTGCGGTACAATAGCCGGAGATGCAGCCGCTGCTAAACTTTTAATTGGAACGGAATCTCCGCACCGAAGGCGTTTTAATTAGGAAAATTTCCTATGAACAAGCGGTGCGGACGCGGTATAATTTCTATGCAAATGGCGTCTTTAACTTAGCTTTATGTAGAAGCAACACGCAAAAAGATGCTTCGGAAGCAAGATCGGATGCTTCGTTTTACATTTATAAATGTCTTGGAAGGAAGATGCTAATAATTAGTTTGACTTAGTGACTTCGTTTGGAAGTTTAATTTTTTTATTAACGTAAGACTAAGTAGCGTGAAGAATTGTTAATGAGTTTACTACTGGATTAGCTACTTAACCTGACCACGTGTTTTTGTAGCTCAGTTTGTTAAATAGATGGCGTCCCAATTTGCGTGAAAATATCTAATAAAGCGTTCTCTTGTCCTGACTCTGTTTCCGTAATTAGTTGGCCAGAACAGTATATTTGTTTTGATGTCTAAAAGATGGTGTTGTTTTTTTTAAAAGCATACTAAGTAGTTAGTTGACTTCTTGACTTTGTTTATGTATAACCTTGTTAATTTACATGTGCTTTGTGACACACAGTTAGTTAACTTATGTGGTACACGTTTGACGGTGAAGATACGTTTTTCTACAGACAGTGTAAGAAAAAACGCCTTCATCTTTCATGATCCTCAGCCTATTAATATCCCACCGTTGTGCACAGGTCTCTCATACGACATAGTTTGTGGAGCTATAACCCACCACGCTGCTGCAACACGTGTTTTGTCTATTCACACATTAGTTACTTTATGACCCTTTACGAAAATACTAGTTGTTGCCCGAGTATTCGTCTTTGCATTTTCGGTTTTTAACGTTCACTGGAGTTAAAGTAGCTAAAAGAATCCAAATTCACCAGGGTCCAAGATGGTTATGATGATGTGATGGACATTGGATATTTCTATCCCGGAAAAGCATTTGGAGAAAATCTGTTCGTGTTTAAAATATATATACCTTTGTTATGTAAGCAACAACTGATAAACCGATCTTTGCATAAAAATAGATGTCGTCCTGAAAACTTACACAAGATGTTTTTTTTTCCAGAAAAAAAAAGGGTCTTGCGGGATTTTCAAAAAAATTTAACAATCCCTGAAGAAGTTGCGGATAAAAGCTAGTTTATACAACGTGTAACGGAATTACAAAATACTGTTGTGGGCTGCATAAATATATTTCATAAGGAATCACCCTGTTAAAGTATTAAATCAAAAGAAGCATATTTATTTATACATACTAACTAGTTCAAACTATTCTTAGTGTTTACTTTTGACAACCCTAGATAGATAAAAGACCGACACGTGTACAGTACCTACGCTACGCGACGCGTACCTAATAAAGTGTCACGATTAACTTGAATTTACTTTTGCATGTGATGTTAGTGCTGTATCTGATTTCTATCAGTTAAAACTATGTTAATGGTTTACTCAAAAACTATAACCGTTTCGGTTTCACAGAGAAGTTTCAGATACAGTAAATAATGTACTTCTAAAACCTCAGAAGTATGTGTACAAGTTTTATATTGGTATGGTAGTATGGAATATGGATTAAACAATCTTAGTATCAATTAAGTTCTATCATATTATAAGACAAACAGCTTCGATACAATAGATTAGTTTAACCGTTAATACAGGAGTAACTCAATATTACACCCATTAATCTAATTGGTAATATTGTGTAGCGCTCATGTGTCTACGGATACGGCGTAGAAGGGCTACGTCCTGACTTGCTACGAGAACCCCATTGTGCTTCAGAAATACGTCTAATTGTAATGGTTTGTTTGATTCATCATCACCACGGTATGAATATACATACAGTAGTTCGATGACTTTTATGTCGTCATAAATGCCAAAATCGTCTAGACAGCATCGTGACAGTATCACGGTTATTCTCGCTCCTTCAATACTGATGCCAGTGAGGGTCCTTACTTGTCATCCACATAGATTCTGTCCAATACGCTGGCTTGATGAATGTTGACTTTTAGCGTTTCAATATATCCCTTCTTTAAACTGTGTTGTCAAGGTACCATAACGTACCATTACGTTAAAGTTGCTTTTAAAGTAGGCTTACTTGAAATATATGGATTTTGAATTTTTTAATAAAGCTAGTCTACTTATAATGTCGCTGTAGATGATATTATGGACTCGAGTGTGCGAGTAATAATAGTTTAAATACGTTTTAGCTTCAAGTTAACGAAATGTAGTTATGCCATCATCTCACAGTTTTGTATGTAATGTATGCATCAAAAGTGTCAGTGGCATATTTGAATAGAGAAAGATTTGACTTTTACTTTAGCTAGCATTCAATCCTATTTTAAAACCATTTAGTAAACAAAACAATAATTCTGTGCTCGTATATAAAGTCTATTATAGACCGGAGTTATACTACTGATGTAGTTGTAAACATTTTCTGTTCACAAATAACGCTACGGGCGCAACGGGCTTCCTCGCTACGAGATATCTATTAGTGCTACGGAACTGTATCTGACTAATGATTCCGAGCTTGATTTATCTGGTATACCGGATTAATGCTAGATGCTAACACAGCTTTTATGGAATAATCTCTTGTTCAAAATTATTTAGTGGCTTACTACCATTTCTTAAACCAGTATTATTTTAATATTGATGCAGAGCTGGTTTTAGGAATTGATGAAGTGGGAGGTCCCGGGTGAATTCCCAAATTTCACCCGGGACCTCCCACTTAAATCCATTGCGCTCAAAGTTACTCTTGTTACCATATCACAAATGAGGCAATTTCACAGATAAACAGGTAAGATAACAGTCAAGGGATAGCAAACCTAAAATAAAAACAAATTACATCGCCGTACCAAAAAATTCAGTATTTGTAGACAAATAACACAAAACGAGTAGCAAGATCCGTTTAACATTATTGCCACAAAGTGTTATTTTCCTAGTGCGCGTTATTTTACTATTGTCTAAATATCGAGTATGTAAACTTTAAAATTACATAAGATGATCTTATATTTAAGAATTCATCTATGTATCCTCAAGTGATGCTATAACTCTCAATGACATGAGCGACACAAAGCTTCAAGTGTAGAACTCTCTGCAAGAGACGGTATGTTAAGCTGTGAACCTCCATTTATAAGAAATTAATACTTATGAATGAATAATACTTTAAGTCAACATTACGCAGTATAAGATCTGTACGCTTGCAATCGTGGAGTTGATTTCGAGTGTAGAAATATTGTACCGTCAAAGCAAAATTGACCCAATAGTTGACATCTTAAAGTCAAAAACACTGTAAACATCCTTTTTTATTTTACAAGAGCGCTTGCTGAGCGTAGAAGTTTGGGTCAATTTGAGCTTTGAAACCAGTTGCACGAATTCCATTTTACTTTAACGTTACTTAATATCAACAGTTGAAACCGTCCTTTGTATAATAATTAAATTAAATACATTAAAAATTTTAATCTAAGATTTTTGTGGTTAATCAACGTTTCTTAAATATAGTTCAACGGGTACATACCACGGATCATGGTCACGACGGGACTCAACTCCCGTCCTGAGTACGATCCATGCAACTGGGTCGAAATATCGACCAATCCAAAAATATTATCATGGTATGTACCCTAGTTTGATTTGGTTGAACTATATTTAAGAAAAATAGCAACATTCTCAAAAACCGATAAATGTACAAACACAGTACAATGGTACAAATTTTAATCGCATATACTTTGCAGTGTATTCATAGACTTAAACCTTTTAAAGAGATCGCCGAGTGGTTCGTGAAGGTAGAATCGATTCAATATCGGAAATTAATTGAGTAAAACACAGAATCGAGTGGGAAGGAATCGGGATTCTTTATGAATATGGATGATTCGCTCTGTGAAAAAGTTTGAGTTATTAATTTGTCGATCCATTGGATCAGCGGATAATCGTTCGAGTGGCAATTACTTGCGTAGTATATTTTAGTAAAGACTAGCAGTACAGCTAATTCCTAAGGGATCGTTCGCATTGAGCTTAAAATAGCATTATTCTAATATTTATTAATCTCCTATTATTTGTATTAAAATATCTATAAACTATAAACCCAAATGGCCATAGAATAAATTAGAAATTTCTGCTGGCCCCGGTCATATTTAAAACTATTTAATTTTAGAAATTTAAAATGCATATAAAAATTGTTGGAACCGACAGAATTTGAACTTGCGACTCTGTGGCAATCGCGGCCTAAGCGATGGCGAATTTAATATATTCATTTATATTAGTCTTATGGTGACTGTAGCGCCCTCTAGTAGAAAACATTATAATTCCGATGCCATTTTAAAATTAATATCCTCCAAATTTGTTCGTAAAAACTTACGTAAAAATTATTCGTTTATCAGTTTGTCCATGTGGAATTTTCATTCTTCTTCTTCCCTTAACTGATTCCCGCATGAAAGCTTTTTGCTTGCTGTTTGCCGAACTTCCCTCTATTGAGCTTGCTACTTAGCTATCCAAACTAGTTTCAGACGTATAGCAGGTCGCCAGGTCGCCGTGAACCTTCGGGAATGTGACTAGAGATCTCAGTTAGAATTTGCGTTGGTCTTCGAGGACCGTTGGTGCTCCATCCGCCAGTATGTATGCTCTGCAAAGAGGACTATCAGGAGCTAGAATGATAGAAATAGGTCTGCTTAGAGGACTATGCCTTATTATTAGTCTCACCACCATTCTGAACTGACCTCTGTTCAGGCGTATTAGTTTCTTAGTCATGCTTATTCAGGTTAGGAAATATTGACTTAGTCTGTCCGCACCCCGCATTCACTTATAGTCCTACAACATTACCGGAGCAAAAATATCATATATGGTAGACGTAGTATTGGAAGAAATCTGCTATTGTATGTGTATTATATTTGTATATTATCAGTCTTACTGATTATGAATAACAAATAAATGTACGCTAACAGTACTGTAAATTCATTAGTTCGGAAAGCCTCACAAATTTTCCAAAAACTAATAATAAACTGATAAGATAGACAAAGTGTAAAACGCAAAAAGTTTTGATAACTTCAGTGAAAATATTTCAAACTTTATGATCTTACACTAAGTTCATGAATTAAGAAACAAGTTTGGACAGCACGCTAGGGATGATATTGATTACACTCTGCGCGAAACTTGTTAGTTTCGACTTTCTTCGTAACTTTATTGTTTAATAATGCTATCATTATTTCACTGTATCTGGGTTGGCTTTACAGCAACGGTCTCATTAATCGATTTGTTTACATGTTTCACTTCAGATATCAATGTTCCAACCTTTATCATCATCAGCATGACAACCAACGAAGTCAACTGCTTATCAAGCGTCTTCTTACGTGTTTCGTTGTTTAATAATGTCATCATCACTTCACTGTATGATTTATTAGACTGTATTAATACAGATCACGAAAATTTATACCTTATATGATCACCATCATTATCATGTCAGCCAACGGAGTCAACTACTATAGGTCTTTTATAGCTCATTTGAAATACTCTCTTCGTTAGTTATTCTTTAATAATGCCATCTTATTTCACTTTATTTTGGGCGAAATAACAGCAACTGTGTCACTAAGCGATTTCAGCATGTTTGACTACAGATCACGAAGGCATAAGCTTTCATTATCATCATGTAAACCAATGAATGCCCACTGCTAGTCTTAGTTTTTTTGTGGTCTTGTGCGGCTTGCGTCCAGCGGTTCCCAATGACTCGTTACGTTTCGTCTGTCCACCTGGTTTGGGGTCTATCAATACTGAGTTTGCTAATATGAGGTCGCCATCACAGCAGTTTGTTTACCATCAGAATGGATGCTTTTAAATGGGTTAAAATATTGTTCTGTACGATTTTGTCTAACATCTATAATGGTTAGCAAATAAATCAAAGTTATTATTATAATTCTATATGATAGTATAAAATAGCTGGCAACTGATCCGTCAAAATAAATCTAATGCCAATTCAGAGATACAATATTAGCACATCTGTGGCTCAGATAACACCTTGTGTCAATGATCTCAGTCATTATCTTACATATGACAATAGTCGTTAAAGTCCGCCAACCCATATTAGTTGTGCCTGTTGGTATTACCTGTAAATCTCTCTTTTATTATGATATCCTTCTGTGTCAAGCTGAAAATATTCCTTTATAACAATGTAATAACACCTAATTCAATTGAAATATACCTAATTATCTTAACAAAATACCGAATAACCTACTCCTTAAACAACCATTTTTTACCGCATTATAGTCGTGGCTCTTCTAGAAATATTGTTTTTCATTTCTAATTTCGTAAATGAAGCACATCTTTCACCTACAATTAATATTTTCACATCAGAGGTTAATTAAAATTCTAAGCTGTCGGCTTTTCTATAACCAAAAGTGTATGTCATTTACATCACAAATCTCAAACGTCTCAGATGTTTCAAAGTTTTGTCCAAATTAAATTCGAAGTTATTTAGATACTTGAATATTTTTACTTTGTTGTATTTGTATCTTATGTTACTATATACAACCCAATATAAATAATTGAACAGATATGACAACAAGCTTTTGTCTGTGATTTATACGCATGGATTAGTTTCCAGGAATACAAAGAGGCCTTTGTCTCCGTTTTGGTTCGTAAAAGAAGGGTAAACCAACAATCATAACCGAAATATTAGATTAAAATATAAGTTTCCCAAATGTTACTGAAGTTACTTAATCCAATATTAGCACCTTATATACACTAATATTATTAGTTAAATTTATTAGTTTTAAGATCACAGCACACTGAATCCACAACTATAGGCAAATCATCTAGGTTGCATCCATAGACAAATGTACGCAATATATTTATTAAATCTAGTTAGTAGTCTATTGTCAACAATTTTATTTTAGGTATCCGATTTTTTGTTTGTTTGAAGAGAATATTAGAATATTGCAAAATTCATCAATGTGTATTGTGTACATAAACCAAATTTGGTAGTTCATAATAATAATTATCACTTTGAAAATGCATTTCAATTAAGCTCCGAATTAATATAAACTAAAGTTGTTGAAACAGGTCGATATAATTTGAATGAAATAGACTCTAAATTAAAATATAATTTTGTAGTTTATTTTATAATCATTTTGATGTTTGTTTAGAGGAATTAAAATAATGCGTTTTTTAATTTGAACAAAAAAGTTGTCAGGAACATCCAATTTTAAATAATATGATTTGAGATTATAAAAGAGACATGCAGTTTCCCCTGTTGCCCATATATTTAGGTACTTATATTTTTAATTATGCGAAAGTTTTTAAGGCCACACCATAATCGTTTTTATCGCACGTTCTAAGGTTCAATAGCGGAAAATGCTTTAGCCTATCATAAGTCGTTTTAATCTTTTGCAATAGAGACAAAAAAAAGTTCATCTCTGTGTTTGTTTCCTACCAAAATTTTGACTATAGAAATAATAATATCGCAACACTTTTAAAGAGACAACTGATTTCAAAGACTCACAGACTTCAACACCTGAATCAGTTGCATATATAATTTGCTTGAAGAGAGTTCATCATACAATTAATACATGACTACACAGAAAACTCGAGGATTTCTATCAATCATCATTAGAATCTAACTTTGTGGCAATGGACTAACTCTAGTATAATGTCTGGAGAATATAAAAAAAAAAATGTTCAATGTCAGAAGGAAGGACAAATATACAAATCAACAAACACTGCCTCATTTATAAGATGTTAAGTTATCGGTTAAGATATTAAGATCTAAACGTTCTAGCATGCAGCATAAATAAACGTAAATAATCCCTGTAACTGCTTTACGAACAGTATATTTCATACCCCAAATGAAGCATAAAATAGAACCTTCTCGAATTGCCGCACTACATCGAGAATAATCCCGCGGGACGAGTTACACTACTATAAATTCATTCCAAACTAAGACTCTACAAATCACAACTTCTTAGTAGGGTCCCTTATCATCATTTATTTTAGGATAAGGTGTTTTGTTACTTGGCATAATGTAAAGCTTACGTTTTGGTTATGTACGTCAGCGGCTCGACATTCTGGGGCCTTGTTACCATTTAATATTATTTTCGTTTTGTTTTAGAATTATGATCCTTATTTTTAGGGCGTCATGGTATTTCAAATAAGCTACCCTTTTTATAAACACTGCTATAAGCGATGGTGGTAATCTTTGCAAAACCTTTCATACTATGATTAATTATGCGAAGTGTGCCCATTGGTTTCTTTGTTTAATTGAATGAACGAGTAATTTATTGAAGTTTATAAAAGTTAAAGACATAAAACTACAATGGAACAAGATATAACCAAATAGTGGTATTTGTTTGTTCGTTTTGGCATTTGTACCTTGCAATGTAGAGATTATGTTTCAACTAAGGGTTAGCTTTTGCCTGCAATGTTATGTGATGGTTATTGGTGCTGCAGTCTAAAATGGTAGCGGGCTTACCTGTTAGGGGTATGGCCCGCCAAAACGTTAAATCAGTTGGCAGCAGGTTTTTGTTGGGAGGATTGTAACAGCTAGCCACGGCCTAAGAGCCTTCCATCACACAGTTCTCGTCCCACCAGCAAATAGTAACAATATACTCTACAAAAAAAAACCTGGCTAAGTTGTGGGCTCTTCTTAGACCAGGGCGCGTTTGGAACCCTCTTAGCTTTAGTTTTAAGTTAACGAACGCAGTAATCACCATCACTAGCATTATTGTAACATTTTAAATGTATGAACGCTTCATAAGTGCCTGTGTCGATTCCCACAACTAGAAAATGTTTGTGTGATGAACATGAATATGTTCAAGTGTCTGGGTGTTTATCTTTATATTATAAATTTTTATGTGTAGGTATTATATTCATAAACAAATATTCTACAACTATCTTAGTACCCATAACACAAGCTACGCTTACTTCGGGGCTAGATGGCGAAGTGTGTTTTGACGTATAGTCTAGTCGACAAGTTGAAAACGGTACAAAATAAAGATACTGCTCTTAAAATAATGTGCGACAGCTCATTGGATCCGGAATGACGTCTAGAAAAATGTGCCAAGCGTCTATTAGCACATAAAAAATTGCAAAAGTTATAAACAATTAAAGATGAAAAGAAAATGGCATTTCGTTTTTTGCCAATATTTAATGAACTATTAATATTTAAGAAATTTCCGGATTGACCTGGCGAGTAATCCTGTAAAGTTTGGTGACGATCGGAGCACTCCTATTTTTGAACTATCAAATAAAGCTTTTATTTACTATGATGATTTTCTATTATTGGGTGTACATGGGTGTAGATAATGATCTTCACCCGCGAGAAGAGGATAGAAGAGAATGAATACGGAGAGAAATAAATGATTTAATATATTATGAGACTTAAATTAAAAATTTAATGATGTAAGTTTATTGTTTAAATAAAATAAAGCAAAACCTAGCCCGGCGAAGCGGGCTGGGTACGCTAGTATTTATTAAAACGCAAGTGAGCTTACAAAGGAATCCCACCAACAAAATGACACATGAACTACTACTGGGTCTGACATTGCTATCACTCAACGATGCATGCGCCGATTAACTTTTAATTTAAACAAAATCCCCACTCCTAAGATGCTTAATTAGGGGAACTCCCTACGAACAAGCGGCGCGGACGCGGTATAATTTCTATGCAAATTGCGTCTTTAACTTCGCGTAATGCAAAAGCAACGGTTGCCGAAGACGGATCGACTGCTTCATTAAACATTTAATGGGTTGAGTAATAAATAGTTTTACTTTGGCAACTTTGTTTGCGGGGACCGACTTTTGTTTGAGGTTCGTTTAATGACTGTTAAAAGTTTAAAGCTATATACAGACGGAACAAAATTCACTTAGAAGCGAACTAAGCACGCATTATTTAAGTAATTTTTTTAAACTATTAAACTAAGTGACAGAAGGAAAAAAGCAACATTTAAAATAGAGAGATAGCACATTATTAATATAACGTGTCTTTGTATACTCATTGATATCACAGGCGTGCAAGTATAACACACATAGTACGATAATTTGCTGGTCTACCAATAATACACCTTTCAGATTAAAGTAATAACATTTCTGTTAGTAATTATTGCAATTCGAAATTACTTACCCGACTGGGCTATGGTACGACAGACGCGACGTCAAAACCACATCAGTGTAATTGCTCATAGACACACAGTTGCATTTGTCAAATCAGACGTATGGTCGACGTCGGCCTGACATGACCTATTTTCTATGTCTCTTGACTATGAGCTAAGCAAATAATGTAAGGCATAGTTTCTCTAAACATTGCTTGAAGCTGGAGATGTAACTGCTAGGCTACCACCGCTTCCGCTTCTGGTTATTTAAGGTTATCCCAAAATATGTTTAACAATCATTCAATGTATACTATGAATTTTATCGCCTGCTTTTATTTATTTATATATTATATAAAAATCAAAAATGGCACGATCGAATTGAATTTTGTTTGGTTCGACTCAATTAAAACTGTTTTTTAGGACAACGAAAAAATTCATACATTACTTTGACGTAACTTTTTAAGCACCGCACGCATCGGAGGCTCTCAATAAATTATTTTTGCCCGGTTTTCGAACATTTTTCATTGATGCTCCGCTCCTATTGGTAGTGATAGCGTGATGTTATATAGCAAAAAAAAAAAATGAGAAAGGATCTGAATGGTAGTTTTTTTTAAGAGAATCGCCATTCAGATTACTTTCAATAGATAGGTGGTACGAAGTTAACCAGGCCATCTAAGCGAATATACATAATGGTTAGTATACAAAAATATCTCCACATTTTGCTATAATCTGATACCTATGCGAAACCAACACTGTGTGTTCATATCCACTATGAGGTTAGATAGTCACGTTTGTGAATACGTGTGTAAATTAGTCAAATCTGTCATATCACACATGGCATAATACGGTTGTATTTGATTTATCGCCGTGCGTGAGGGACGATACGTCACATAGTACAAATACATATTTGCTAAGTACACAATCATAAGGGACTGCAAATAGGTCATGTCGGACCATTGTCATCTAGGGTGCATTTGGTTAGGTTAATATTACAGTGCCTATAGATTTCATTATTGGTGTTAAGTTTAGAATTCATGATTACTACAATGGCATGTTACTGGCAGATTGAGATCTGTCATTGCATACATTTGAAAATTATGTTAATAAACACCTATAAATTCAAGACTAGGAATCAAGGAACTGAAGCAAATTTTGATTTGATGACGTATGTTCTCTACTGTTAACATTATGTACCTATTCGTATATTTTAAAGTAGTGAAATATGTATTAGTTTATTTTATTTATTTACTGTTTTTGTAATTATTAATATGTATGTATATTTATAAACTAATAAGAAAATATTACGACAAAAATATATATATATAACTATGACAATATAAAGATACTAAGTAAAAAAAGAAAATAGTGACATGAAAAACATGAACCTTATGCTAAGTAAATGCACGGTAATAAAAATTATCTGTGTATTTTGTATAAAATAGAATTTAAAATCAATGTAAATTTTATATATTTGTGATGAGAAAAAAATGACTTTTTTTATTTTATTTTATTTTTTTATGTATATTTATAGAATTTTGCGCACCGCTATAACGATTCATATGTGAGTCAAATCCTCAAATAATGGATGGCCTGGAAGAAATCACTATAAGTGATAAGGCCGTCTTTGTTACACAAATGTAAATTACCTGTACCTTTCTTGTTTTTTATTTATTTCTGTTTTATTCATGTATACACTAAAGTATTTTTGATTTATTGATTGATTTTATGTTGAGTCAGCATGAAGAAATTAAAATATTATTTAGTCACAAAACATTCTTCTACTGGAAGAGGTTTTTGTGTCAGAGCTCTTTCGAGGAAGTACCACCATGCTTATTTCTGCGGTTTCTGGTTGCCGGTGTAATTTGAGGCACATTAGACATTACACCTGCGCCTTAGGTTGATGTACACAGGGCGTCACGTTGCAGAAAGTGATCCTTGTATGCAATGCAAAATATTGCTGTCTGTTTACAGGCGATGGTTTTCCACAGGTGGGCATTCCTTGGGCTGTGGGTTCGATTCCCTGGAAAATGTTTATGTGATGAACGTGAATGTTTTTAGTGTCTAGGTGTTGTTCATAAAAATATTCATCAGTCAATTTTAGTAACCTAACACAAGCAACGCAGCGATGTGTGTATCGTCGTAATATATTTATTTATTTATTAAACAAAAAAAGTTTTAAACCACAAGACTATCAAATTATTTTATATTAAATTAGCTAGTTTATAGATTTGTTTAAGCTTCATTTAAACGAACTGTATTATCTCAGAAACTTTACTAAGTATCAGAACACAAGACATTAATAGCGACCTCATTTCATATCGCGTATTATTGGTTGCCTGCATTTGATTATTCAAACAGCAGTGGATGCATTCGATGCAATGATGCAACGTGGTTTAATATTATACTCAATTGTAATTCTATAACTACTATCTTTATTTATGTTACAAGAATAAATTGCTAATACTTGACATAATTACGAGAACTGTATTCGATTATTCAACAGTGATACTTACTCGTAGAAATATCGAATGCGAATCGAATAATAGGACGTTATTTAATATTATTGTTTGAATTGTAATCTAGCAGCATTTATTATTTTTAGTTATTCAAGCTTGAATTAAATCATGAACGATGCCATTCTTGATTCACGTTTTATTTAAATTAATAGCAATCAGAGAATAAATATTGAGTACTTAATATACTTTTCAATTCAATTCAATTCAATTCTGGGAACACGATCTTCGTACTAGGTTTGTACAACATAATTAGGTTAATTGTAAATTGACGTTCATTTATCGTAGAATATATAATTTTATGGGCTACATTGTTACAGGAATATTTTTTTCGATCTTTAGGTAATAAGTAGTAAATCTATGGATTATTTCTTACTGTTTTTATTATAAAGATAATTAAATTAGTAAATAGTGGTTAGATTTCACTTTCGAGGGCCAAGTTGGAATCCAAGCATGCGCTCCATACTTTTCCATTAGTTATGAGTTTCCTTACTTAAAAATTCTTGGATTGACCTGGGAATAGATTCTATTATTTTATATTAGTTAAATAAACCTACGGGGTTACAAACTATAAATCATTAGCTCCAAAATCCAAACACTGTTGACCCGGTATCTCATAGTTTAGTATTCTGTGTACGATCATTCGATTAATCAAACATTGAGAGAAACGCCTGCCGCATTGATGTGACATGATTTGACGACGCGATCCGTTCTGTTGTGTGCATAGTATTGGTGTTTGGTAAACTGTTATATACGTATACTAACGCGATATTAACATTGGATTTAGAAATGTTATCAACGTCGGTACGCACACAGGTTTCTTCCGCTGCACTGCACTGATACATTGAAAAATTGGCGACCACGTCGAGATTTAGAGTAAGTCAGAGTTTCAACTATTTTAACGGTCTATAAATTTCGGTAAGAATGATTGAATACACTTTGACGGCCGATTGGCGCAGTGGGCACTGCTTTCTGAGTCCAAGGCCGTGGGTTCGATTCCCACAACTGGAAAATGTTTGTGTGAAGAAAATGAATTTAGTTCAGTGTCTGGGTGTTTATACATACAATAAGTATTTATGTATATTATTCATAAGTTATCTTAGTACCCATAACACAAGCTACGCTTATTTTGGGACTTGATGGCGGTGTGTGTATTGTCGTAGTATATTTATTTATTTTTATTACTTTTATTGTAAACAACATCAGTGTGTTCAATCGTCTTGTATTTCAAAAAGTTATAGGTAAAGAAAACACGTCAGCCAAATTTATAATAATGAATTAATTGCTTATTCAGACGTCTTAAAATTCATTACCATCAGTTTTCATTCAATTAACGTTTCATCGATTAGAATCAATTTCTTAGGGATGAGAATGGTCGGTTTCCTTTAATTGAAAGTTAAATGAAAACTTTTGTGGAACTCCTTAGTTAACTTGTCGTTTCAATTTCTATTAAGTTATCATCTGTATGAGACTTTCCAGAATTGAAGTTTGAAATTATATTAAATAAGTAAAACGGAACGGAACCTTGAAAATAATTTTCGGAATATTAATGTCTCGGTACTCAACACAGGTCTCATCTAGGTATTAGACCTACCAACCAGCTGCAAAGCGGTTATTACAGGCTGTGAATTTCCTGACTTGGAGATCAAATACCTAATAATATTTGGCGCACCATGGCAACTCAACCGATAGCATTGTTATCTGTAATTCAACTAACTCAATAGCTAGTAAACTAACTTACTAACTAAAAGGATGTTGTACCTTGAAAACATGTCTCCAAAAATTCAAAACCTACATTCAAAACTGTACAGTTATTCTAAGGTACACAAACATATATCGCTTCTTGAATTCAGAAATAAATAAAATAGTATCATTCTTATATTCAGTTAAATGACAGTGTTATCTCGTGCGTCCGCTTGGTGCTCTTTTAAAGTTAAGCACCAATGAGTCGATGCCATTTCGTTTATTCAATAAACCAGTCCATACGCAGTAATATCATTATTAGTCTGTGACGCAGCCTATTTTATTCTGCACCAAATGATAATGTTTTCTATTTTATCTTAACATCGTAGTTTGAACAACCGCCATAATGACTAGTGAGATAAAATAATGTCAGCTGGTGTACCAGAGCATTAATTATTCATATCGCTTAGTAGCTGGGGGGGGTGTAACGAGCAACAAATAGATGGCTTGCGGATCCCCGGGTCTCGGGGGAGTCCGAGTCTTCGAATTAGACCGCGCTGAAGGGCAAAATCGCGGAACCAATTTTCGATATTAGATTTGTATGTAAAAGGGACGGTGGAATCTTGTTTCCGTTTCTAAATTACACAGTTTCAAACACAAAGGTTGTGTTGATTTGTACCCGTAATTTGAATTTTGAAATGCTTTAAAATGGAAGACATTTTCTATATCCGTTAATAAAATATTTATACTTTAAGAAACGGCTGTTTTATTGCAGTCGTAAACAGTAATAAGGAGTTAACAAATACTCCAAATAATACTACAAATACTCGAAGAAGGATCTGCCACCATCGTGGGTAGGTACCCTATTTGTGATAAATAAATGAACGACCCATTGACCCTTAATCTTAATCTTAAGTAACATACTTAAGATTGTAGGGTCAATCGTCTCAAGAACAAAAGCAGTTTAATGTGTTTCTCTTAAATAAATTCATAACTTCCTCCATCGGCTTAATCCATGTGATACAGGCGTCTTCTCTTATAAGATTTGACACCATAATATTATTCTGGAATAATGAAATGTTTACTAAATTAGACATCTGTTATGGGACCAATCAAAAAAATACTGTAAGTTACGACTCCTAGACGTCCTAGTAGATTCATAAACCCAATAAAGTCAAAGCTATTGAAGTTCATCACCATGGCCCACTCTCAGAATAATAAGGGTTTATGCAACGCAATTTTTAGGTTAGCAAGTTTCCTCACGATGTTATCCTTCATGTTATGAGCAAGTAATATTTAATTATTTGAAATAAACTTAAGGTGGGGATCGTATTCCTTCGTATGTCCTACCCAATAGGATATCACCGTGTTATAAATATATTAAATTTTACACGCAACGTACACTCACATAAGCTTGTTTGTAAAGCCCCGGGTGTTGACGCGGAAAGTCAATTTCTCCGCTAAAACCATAAACAAGTTCATCTCTAGCGCGTGTCAAAACTAAACCGAGCGCGTGTCAATTCTCGACAAAAACAATTACGCGAACAAACGGATCTCGATTTACATAGAGGGGCGACGTCGCCGCGGGCGGGACGCGATTAAAATAACCAAACGCGCACGGCGACGTGTTGACGTCCTGATGAGGCGAAATAAATTGTGTTGGGGCGAAAAGATGCCCCGCGGGCTTCGTGTCCTTTTGAAATCATGCTAATCATCGAGCTCTTTTTTGCCCGGCCTGCATGATTGTGTCCCGAAATGAGCGTCTTTTTTGATCATTTAGATTAAATTACTAATTTTAAAATGTATGGGCCCATTTATCTTCATATGTTATTTGTTGCATTTACCTCCTAAAGTTTTGTAAAAACCCAATTATTTTTTTAATATGATAATATTTAGAGGAAAATAAAATAGACAAACGCGCACGGCGGCTTGTTGGCGTCCTGATGAGGCGAAATAAATTGTGTTATGGCAAAAAGATGATCCTCGGGCTTCGTGTCCTTTTGAAATCATGCCTATCATCGAGGCCTTTTTTTGCCCGGCCTGCGTGATTGTGTCCCGAAATCAGCATATTATTTGACCATTTGTATTTGTTTTTGCTAATTTCAAAATTTATTTAACCACTCGTCTCCATAGTGTATTGTTAATAGCATTAAACAATTTTTTTTCTTAAACACAATCATTGTTTTCAAAGCCGTTTCAAATACATATTTAGAAAATAAAAAATATTTTAAATGCGTTGAATTATTTTAACGGTCTCTTACAACTATGCAAAAACGAGCATATTAATATGCTTATATTAATATTAAGGAATATTTTTTTGGGTAGGCAATTGAAACAAAGTTGTATAATGCTGTAAGCACCTTTAATTGACGGTTGTCATGTCACTTATACACATAATATTTAATTCCTACTCTGTTTTATTGCCATTAATGGTGTATCTTATGAATAAATTAATTGGTTATTGATTACATTAAAATACTGTAATATAGCACTTAAGGTACGTAATTTATATCAGTAAAAAAAAAAATTTAGACACTTAATTAAAAAACACAAACTTAATTAACGCGTATACGTCGACGTGTTGACGTCATGATGAGGCCAAATAAATTGTTCCGGGGCGAAAAAGTGCTTCGTGCCCTTTGGAAATGATGCCAATAATCGACCTCTCTTTTTGCCTACATCGCGTAATTGTGTCCTGAAATCAGTACTTTTGGTGATTATGCAATAAATTTGCTATTATGATAATTTGTTTCAATTATACTTGAATTTTTTACTTTTCATAGGTTAGTGATAAGAAATTGATCTCCTTTCAAACACAAAATGTTCGTGTAAGTAGTACAGTCGTAGTACTGACGCAGAAACGACGAGGTGTTATAAGTTTTACTGGTTTTTTTTGTTTGCAAGTTGAATTAGTCGGGAGTGTTCTTAGCTATGTTTAATGAAAATCGTTACAAGATGGCCGCCGCCAGAAAATGGCGAATGACTTATTTTTTGACAACTTTCTGAAACAAATTTCAAATTCAAGATGACTGCCGTATTTGCAAATAACATTTTTTTCACAACTCCCTCAATGTGGGTACTAAATGAAAGGGCTTGACTAGTGGAATACTGTACACTACATTGAAGGTCGAGAGTTTTTCTAAATTAAACTTTAAATTTATACCCATATATTTTATTTGTATCTAATGTGATCTGCAACAGGTGCTCAAGTTTTATATTACGAACGAATTTGAAAAAAAACTTCCAACATTATTATCATATTAAGTAGGTATGTCTGTTTGTTTGTTTTCTGTGTGTGGCTGCTACTCAAGACCAATGCAGTGGGCGCTGATCTTGAAGACATTAAGCACGTGGATGTATATTAAGTACATTTAAAATGCACACTGGAATCGTAATACTGGTATTTCAATATTGCCTATGCACGGCTTTAGCAGAACCGATACTTTTCAGCATGCAAATCAAATAGTTCCCGCCAGATTAAAAAAAAAACCGGAACTAATGCTGCGTTGAGTTGTGGTCCCGTTAGACCATCTCGTTTGGAACCCTCCTTGGGAACTTAATAAATCGTGGTACCTATAGGATTGATGAATATCTTAACGACAAGTCTGTTTGGAAGCAGACTCCGCTCTCATCTCACACAAGATAAGAAATTTTAAAGATTGTAAAATGGTGTTGAAAAAGATTTTCTTGCCAGCTGTTCTCGTAGAATCTGCTTTCCAAACCGTTGGTAGTGTCAGTACAAACAGACATGATTGACGGTTAAAGTGCTTATAAAGTAGGCCTACATGATATAAACGAATTTTGAATTTTAATAAAAATAAAAAAAATATATATATGATGTGTTTATTGTCGTAGTATATCTACGCAAACACATCGCTATCTAGCCCCAAAGTAAGCGTAGCTTGTGTTATGGGTACTAAGATATCTGATGAATATTTTTATGAATATAATACACAGAAATACTTATAATATACAGATTAATCAAACCTTTATATATAAATATTATAGCTACAAATATAAGTTGAGCGGAATTTCCGTAGCATTCATCCCAACACCCATTAAACAGGTTACAAAGTACAAAGTTGATGTCGGACGCAAACACCGAAAAACAATGGCGCAACTTCACACAATATCAAAAGCTGGCCTAAATCAAACTGTTGCTGGTAATGGAGCCGTCACTCGCCGTCACTCGCCGACACCGGCCGACAGCGGTCGACAGTGGCCGACACCTCGTCATCGGAACAAGGGCAGTCGTTTAAAACTTTCCGTCCAACTGCAGAGGACAAACATTAGGGTGGGAGTGTATTTGCCAGCATCTTTTCACATTTTGCTGGGTAGTTTTTAACCTCCGACGCGGAAACAACGTGGGGTTATAGGTTTTGCGTGTATGTGTTTCTGCTTGTGGCATCCTAGCTCCGTAACGGATGAACCGATATTAATTTTATTTTTCTCGTTTGAAAGGTGAATTAATCGGAAGAGTATTCCTTAACGACAAGGCTGCTTGGAAGCAGGCCACTTCACTCTCATCTCTCACAAAACAGAATAATTGTAATGATTGTTAAACTTCAAAATGATGCAGGAAAAGAGCAATCTGCTAAGTATCTTGCCGGCTCTTCTCAGTGGAATCTGCCTTTCGAACCGGTGGTAGAGTCACTACAAACAGACTTACTTGACGTTTCTAAAGTGCTTATTAATTAGGCCTACTTGAAATAAATGAATTTTGAATTTTTTAATGACATATTTTTTAACAACTACCTTAGTATGGGTAACAAATGAAGAATACTAATACAGTACGAAAAATTTCAACTCTTACTAGGCCGTTCCTGCAAAATGGCAAGTGACATTTCTTTTTTCATAACTCAGTCAATATGGATATTAAAAGAAAATGGCTTGACTAGTAGAACAACAACAACGCGATGTTATCTTTATAGTGTAATGTTCCACGCGTTATGTTTTGTAGTATTTTTTTGATGCTTCGGCCGTGGCTAGTCACCGACAAAGACGTGCTGCTAAGTAATTTAGCTTTACGATACGATGTCGCGTATAAACCGATTAGTCTTCTTGGTGGAGTGCTAAGTGCTTGGGATCTTATAAGTGGGAGTCCCGGGTTTGATTCTTAGCGGGGTAAATTTGGGAATTTACAATTTCCGAACTTTCTCTGGTCCGGTGGAAGGCTTTGGCCGTAGCTATTTGTCATTAATAATAATAAATATATAAATAATAATAAATAAATTAAGCGATTTAGCGATCCGGTACTATGCCGCGTAGAAACCGACAATGGGTCGCGTTTTATATATTTCTGAGTGGTTAGCTCGGTTACAACTTACACTTCATATCTTCACATCACTGGGTAAGATTATATTCTAGAGCTAATTTGTAACAGAAGAAGAAGAAGAAGAAGAAGAAACACTTTATTGCATGTATAACATACAGGAAAAGAAACAGTAAGGAGTATACAGTACACAATGTAGACATGCAAAGGCGGCCTTATTGCTGCAAGCAATCTCTTACAGGCAACCTTTGTAGATAGGACTTACAGCAAGAGAACGGGATAGTGCCAAGAGTGTTGATAGATATACATAAATACCAAAATGTAAAGATACAAATACATATATAATTTAAATAAATATACGTAATATATAAAATATACCTACATGATATATAAATAGAAAATATACATAATATATATAAATATATAACAAACATAATATATATAAGTAGATTTACAGTAAAAAAAAAACTAAATTAATGCAGGGGGGGATTAACAGTATAAAAAAAAAACTAAATTAATGCAGGGTTCGAATCCGGGTCGATCTACACTACATGGTTCATAACGGATCATGTTAACCATTCAAACCAACTAGCGACTACTGTACCACCACATTTGACGGCTGATTGGCGCAGTGGGCAGCGACCCTGCTTTCTGAGTCCAGGGCCGTGGGTTCGATTCCCACAACTGGAAAATGTTTGTGTGATGAACATGAATGTTTTTTCAATGTCTGGGTGTTTATATGTATATTATTCATAAAAATATTCATCAGTTATCTTAGTACCCATAAGACAAGCTACGCTTACTTTGGGAATAGATGGCGATGTGTGTGTATTGTCGTAGTATATTTATTTATATAACATAAGATGCAGCTTGACCTAAATTCCAAGGTAGGTATGTAAAATATACAACCTTCTTAGTAAAAGTATCTCTTATATATGTAAATTCCAGACCCCTAGTAAGTTCCACAGCATTTGTTTAATTATATCAAAGTTTATTTAAGTTTTGACAACGGTTCTCCCGCGTTCGATTCCCGGCAAGGTCAATTTAGGAATTTAGAATTTCGTAATTCTCTGGTCTGGTGGGAGGTTTCGGCCGTGGCTAGTTACCACCCTACCGACAAGGACGTGCCGCTAAGCGACTTAGTGTTCCGGTGCGATGTCGCGTAGAAACCGATTAGAGGTATGACTGCCATACAACAGGTTAGCCCGCTACAATCTCAGACTGAACCTTCACTTACTTATAGGTGAGATTGCAGTCAATGGCTAACTTAAAAAAAACAAAGAGAAGGTTCATACCAAAGTATGAGTGATACATTCCTTTATCAATTGAGTTTTCACCTACGCCTCAGGTACTCAGTGGACTCAGTGCGGCACTCTGTAGGACATGTTCACCACTTGTTCCGAAAGACGCAAATCCAACAAACTCATGACAGGCTTGTTCTTTTTGCTTCTAGGGCTAATAAATCACCCACTTAGCCAGCCAATTGGCGCAGTGGGCAGCGACCCTGCTTTCTGAGTCGAGGCTGTGGGTTCGATGCCCACAACTGGAAAATGTTTGTGTGATGAACATGAATATTTTTTAGTGTCTGGGTGTTTTTTTGTATATTTAAAGTATTTATGTATATTATTCAGAAATAATATTCATCAGCCATCTTAGCACCCATAACACAAGCTACGCTTACTTTGGGGCTAATTGGCGATGTGTGTAGTGTCGTAGTATAGTATATTCATTTATTTATAGATTCACTAGCTGTTGCCCGCGACTTCGTCTGCGTTTGATTTTGTTTTTAAAGTATTCAGTATCGCTTAGCCTTAAGTGAGTATTGCAGTATATATATACATAACATGTGACAAATAATTTGCAATAAAATAAAATTGCGACTATAATTAAAGATCTAAGATATCCTATCTCTTAAGTTGGACCAGACTGCTCACGGTGAGCCAATTTTATTTAAAATCGGTTAAGTAGTTTAGGAGTCCATCGCGGACAAACATCGTGACAGGAGATTTATATATATTAAGATGTACTGCGGATTTTTTTTTACATCACCCAATATATAAAGCACTAATTGGTGCTGAAAATAAAAATAAATCATTTTCGCATTCATTTAGATTTCTCGCATTGGTATCATTTGAATGTAAAAAATGTCGGCTTCATACAAAAAATATCACCGTGAAAGTACAATATTAATGACTCTGTCACAGCCACCAGCGACGCGTCGGACATGAAAGCTTTATAGGAGCTTACCTGCAAGATTAATTAGCACTAAAATATTATTTCGTCATTATAAATGAGTAGTTGTTGCCCGCGACTTCGTCTGCGTTTGATTTTGTTTTTTAATGTGGCATTAAATTTAGTTGTAGATTGGATAGAAGCAGGCGTTACTTTGCGGAAATGCATGATATATTATCAAAATTAAGCTTAATTTGCTATACTCCGCGAAAAGCAGGAGAATCTGTGTGGTGTAATTTATAATTTCTTCAATCCTTATACCCCACACCAAACAGATCTTCGGCAATATACCCTCTACGCACGTTTCGCTCCGAAACCTTTACAATGAATTGTAAAGTCAACATCTCCTGATGATGCTCCGGTTTCGGAGCGAAACGTGCGTAGAGGGTATATTGCCGAAGATCTGTTTGGTGTGGGGTATAAGGATTGAAGAAATTATAAATTACACCACACAGATTCTCCTGCTTTTCGCGGAGTATAGCAAATTAAGCTTAATTTTGATAATTTAGTTGTAGATCTAAAAAAAAAAAAAGTATTCAGTATCGCTAAGCCTTAAATGAGGGGTTTGCTGTTGTCTGCTGAGGTGTTCTGGTGACGTATTTTGCTAGAAGAGTAATGCATAATATAGCGGCCTGTGTACGTGAATTTATATGTATTTTTTATATAATAATACATTGTATGTACCTTTTGGATGGGTGAAATATTAAGATCTCGAATTCTGTAAGCAGTAAGTGAAAATATATTTAATATTCGAAAAGAATTTTGGGTATGGTACTGTAGGTTGAAAGAGTGATAGCCCACAGGTTAGAAGCTCGATTTCACTTTCGGGGGGCCGAGTTCAAGTTCCGACGTTTTCACTTTTCAAGTTATGTGCGTTTTAAGTTATTAAAATAATGCTTGCTTCAATACGTTATGAAGGAAAACATCGTGAGGAAATATGCATGCCTTCTCTGTAATCCACAATCCACATAACTTTGAAAACATTATAGTTCTCTATAAAGTTTTCAAAGTTGTGTGGAGTCCACGAATCCGCACTGGGCCAGCGTGGTGGACTACGGCCTGAACCCTATATCATTGTGGGAGGAGACCGGTGTTTAACCTATAGTTGGCCGGAAAATGGGTTGATAGGTTGTTTTTAATGTGTTTTCTATAATTATAAAATTATACTAGCGGACCCCAGCGCCATCTATCGGACAAATTTGTAAATCTAAACCATCCAGGGTGCTACCAAAAGCATACCACAAAATTCATTCAAATCTGTCCAGTCGTTTAGGAGGAGTTCAGTGACATACACACGCACACAAGAAATATATATATAAAGATATTATTCTTTGAATTGATCCATTGTGCAGTAGAATAGTAAAAACTTAATGTACTTAAGTTTAGTTAGAAAAAAAAATAATTACCATAACTTGTAATTTTTCACTGCTTTCGGTAGTCCTTATAATATGGCTTATTGCCAACGTTTTCTGTGTGTGTGTTTTCGGCTGTTTCTAGCCAGAACCCCCTACTGACAAAGACGTGTTTCGGTAAGATGCCGCATAGAAACTGATGTGAATGGTGACAAAGGATATTTATAATTAAACGTTAGTTTTACCGCTGCTAGCGTATACGGCAAAATTCTAGTTTTATACAAAGAAAAAACATCCTGGAAATACAATATTAATGAGTCTGTCACAGCCAACAGCGACACGACGGACATATAAATACTTTACAGGAAGCTTACCTTCAAGAATTATTATTTGTGCTAAATTATTATTTTGTCATTAAATTGTAGCGGTCTCCACATTACAGAACTAGATGGCGCCGCAAAAATCCTGCATCGCGCTAGCGAAGTGTTCACACAGAATGCCTATATATACAACTTCCAAAGATGAATGTTCGGACCTCGGTTCCCGAGCACGATCACCCGCTCGGAGGAAGATCTTCCTATTGCAACGGTCGATTGTATCACCATAGCTCCCGTACAATATAATATGACAGTGTTCCTATTGGATAGAAGCAGGCGTCACTTTGCGGAAATCTATAATATATTATGAAAATTAAGCTTAATTTGCTATACTCCGCGAACAGCAGGAGAATCTGTATGGTGTAATTTATAATTTCTTCAATCACTTGTAATTTGGAAGTGAAACACAGTGAACAAAGGCATTGAACTCAGACTGACTTTATTTGACATTTATTTTGTGACTACCTACTTATATTTTACTGATACATTACAATTATACTCCACACCAAACAGATCTTCGGCAATGTACGCTCTACGCACGTTTTGCTCCGAAACCGCAGTATCTTCAGGAGATGTTGACTTTACAATGAATAATTGTTAAGCAAATTCTGCTGTTCGCGGAGTAAGTATAGCAAATTATGCTTAATTTTCATAATGACAGTGTTCCATTTGCAAACCATCGCTTCATTAAACTGTCATCCTGGTATAGATCTGATAGTAATCTATACCAATATAAAAAAAGCATGTTTGTTTGTCCATCAATAACACAGCAACAGCGGATTGACGTGTTTTTTGACATTGAAATAAGTAGTTTATGAGCTGTAGATTGGCAACGACTACTTTTTATTTCGGAAAAAGCGAAGTTTCTATGAGAAAATAAGCTTAGGTTTATGTTTTGTCCTTCAATCACGCATAAACAGAGTAACTGAGCAACAATTTTTGACATAGAGTTTGTGAGCTACATGGGCTACTTTTTATCCATGATCAGTGTCCATTTCTTGGATTGGTTCTCGGTCCAAGCATTGATAGATATATTAGTTGTTTCTATTTAACATTTTAATTACCAACCAGGAGATAAGAAATAAGCGATGTCTATTTGTCCCGTGCCATGGAAAGCACTATAATATGCGATGGTTCCGATATTTTTCACTAATATGTTATAAAACATCGACCTGCATTGGAACTTTATAAATCCCTCTTTACTATGAGAGCCGAGATCTGTAGTCAGCAGTGGGAGGTTTAAATAGCCTGATAATGATACATATGCTTGCGAATATTTATAAACTCGAAAGTAATCAAACATAGTGTTAATTATCATAAATTGTGGAAGGGTCAAATACTTTCCAGTACATGACGCTGCGGCGTCAAAATACGAAAGCAATTTAAGTTTAAATAATGGTCGCGGTGCACCCCTTACCGCGCCTGTCGTCAACGTACAAGCGATAAGTTGTCGTATTCCCACACAGACTGGCGCTATAATGGCTTGATAGCGCTGACAGACACAAATGACACGTCGGACGTCAGAGCTCTCTCAATGTCACCAGTTATACCTACTGTAAGCAACTTTTTCCTGAAAGTTTTCAATGCTTCCTGCGCACTAAAACAGAGAAGATATGATCAAAATAATAAGTTATAGTTTCGTTAAACTTTTTTCACTTAAATCTGTTTCATTATCATAATTTGAATCTCTCATAGAAGCTTAGACCCGCTATTCTAATCCAATGCGGGATGGCGGAGTAAGAGAACCTACAGCAACTTCAGTCACTAACGATTACGAGTTTAATACTGGAATCTAAGTTTTAAGCCTCAATGCTTCAATAAGTAACGTTATGGATTCTACAGTCCCAAAAAAGGGTCCCACTGTTCTTTAATAAAATAGATGTTAAATACATATGTATTATATGTCGGTTCTTACTTAAAGAAATGTATTTAGTCATTTTATCACAGTCGGCGAGGCGGTAACAATTTTTGGTTGATTTTTTTGGTGATTAATATTTAATAATAAATAAATAATAATAAATAAACTACTACAATTCACACATCGCCATCTAGCCCCAAAGTAAGCATAGCTTGTGTTATGGGTACTAAGATGACTGATGAATAATTTTATGAATAATATACATAAATAATTATAAAATACAGATAAAAACCTAGACACTGAAATACATTGATGTTTATCACAGAAACATTTTCCAGTTGTGGGAATCGAACCCACGGCCTTGGTCTCAGAAAGCAGGGTCACTGCGCCAATCGGCCGTCAATAATATCTTTGAGATCAATCGAGCCTTACTTGTTTGTGAGGGTTTTAAACATGTCGGATAGCTGGAATTTGCTTTTGGCTTATGCTCAAAATCGGTGGCAAATAAATTTGCACTCACACGTTGCGGTGCTAGTATCCAACGGCGGCGGTCAGATATTGTGATAATGTCGGTTTTGTTACGTAATTAGTGCCCAGGATTAGTGACCGGACATGAATAATTATCGTCGCTATTCAGATTATTATCTAATTATTTTAGCTATAATATCAACTGGCCAAGCTAATAAACAAATGGTTAGTACGGTTAGGGCGGACGGACTTTTTTGAAACACCACAAAGACAATGCATCAGCATTGGAACAGCGAAAGATACAACGTCTGTAGAGACGTCTTCGCCAGCAAAGTCAAAATCAAAGTCAAATATTTCTTTATTCAAATAGGCTTTTGATGCGTACATTACATGTAAAATATAACATAGAAGTGAGTTGATGGCGATAACTAAATTCGTCAATTTAAAACTAAAGCTACGAGGGTACCAAACGCACCATGGTCTAAGAAGAAGCCTACAACCAACTTAGTTGTTTTTATTTTTTTGTTATCACCAACTCACATTGTCATTTAAAACTATAAAAGGCGCAAAGAACGTAATCCGTGCGTAGTTCTCATATTAGGTCACGAGAGGGTAACGCCTAAACCCTAGTACAACAGAATCAAACTGGCCGATGGTGCCCTAAACGAGCTTTACAGGTTCACTCTCTTAGTACATACCTATATAGCTTGTAATCCGGAGGAAGAATTTAGTCACGCCAAAGAAGCCAGAAAACAGCCTATATTTAATTTGCGAAAATTAATCGTGGTGAAATTCAGCAAAATCAATCTTGCTGAAAATTTGCATAGCGATAAGAGCCGATGTGAAGAAATTAAACAAAGAATAAAAAACGTTAATTTGGTTAGACTCTGGTTCGCCTCCCGGCTGTCATACGTCAGTTCAAAGTCAAAGTCAAAGTCAAATATATCTTTATTCAAATAGGCACATAGATGGCACTTTTGATGCGTTATTATATACAAAATGTGTACATAGCAGTGAGTAGTGATGGCGATAACTACAATCGTAAACTTAAAACTAAAGCTACGAGGGTTCCAATCGCGCCCTGGTCTAAGAAGAAGCCCACAACAAACTTAGCCGGGTGTTCTTTTTGTTATCACCATCTCACATTGTCATTAGAAAATATTTAAGAAGCAACCTGGTTAGAGCAATTGTTTACACCCAAGCTTTTTTATCGTTTACGTAATCCTTTATACTATAATAGGACTTTTCTATAAGCTTTCGCTTAATACAAACTTTAAACTTCTTTAGTGACATCCCCAAGATATCAACCGGTAATTTATTGTAAAATTGTATACAATTTCCTTTAAATGAATTGCTTATTTTGTGTAGTCTAGTGTACTGCACTGCAAGTTTATTTTTGCTTCTAACGTTCAAATTATTGCAGTCACATTTTCTTTTAAATTTTGATATATTTTTGTGAACATACATTAAATTTTCAAATATGTATTGGCTATAGAGTGTCATATGCAAATAACTGAGTATCTCAAAATATCGTTTGAAAAAATACTATATATCTATGTAACTTTGTAGCATGTAGTATATTGTCTATTTATGTAAATAAATATGTATGATATACAGTTATTTATGTAATATGAGGATTTATATCATAAATCTTTATTATACTTATAAATTTCATTAAATTAGTAGTAGGTATTAGTTTAAAAGAACTCTTAAGTTGAATTTTAGTTACTATCGTTCATGATAATTTTACATACATTATTTATCTTATACCTTTAACTTTGTATAATTATCTCACTTACATCTTAGGGTGGCTGGAAGAAATCTCTTATGGAGATAATAATAAGGTCGCTTGGAAGCAGTCAGCCCCGAGCTCATCTCCTGCGAGATAGAAAAATTATTGTAAAATATTGATTTTGGAAAAGGGCAACTAAGATGGTCCGTCTTGCTGGTTTCTT
Source organism: Pararge aegeria (assembly GCF_905163445.1). Classification (NCBI taxonomy): domain Eukaryota; kingdom Metazoa; phylum Arthropoda; class Insecta; order Lepidoptera; family Nymphalidae; genus Pararge; species Pararge aegeria. The sequence goes on along the minus strand of NC_053190.1, from coordinate 15,656,424 downwards.
CCCCGTGGAATCTGCCTTCCAAATTGGTAGTAGAGTCACTATAAACAGACAAACATCACGTTTCCAAAGTGCTCATTAAATGGGCGTACCTACTTAAAATACATGAATTTTGATTTTGGATAGACTTTCCTTTGTTATAACTCATAATTTAGTGTTCGTTATCTCATGTTCCGGTACACAAATAAATAAAATTAGTAATAGAGATTAGCGTGTTCAAACAAGCGAACTAAACAATTCTTCAGTTTGATTATATAAGTAAAGATAAAGTACCTATACTTGCGGTGCTAGTCCCGAAAAGCGAGCGGTCAGATGTTGTGATAATGTCGGTTTTGTTATGTAATTAATGCCTCCAACTAGTAACCGTACATGAATAATAATTATGGCAGCGTGTCGTGGTAGCGATTTAGATCATGTAATTATTTTAACCCCTTATTCGTGAGCTGGCAATTTAATTAATTCATAACATATAATTGGCTGGTGGACGATTTTGTACTTTTGGATATAAGACGGATAGTTTTTTAGCGGTTTGGTCTACCAACGGCCGACTTTGACGGCCAATTGGCGCAGTTTGCAGCGACCCTGCTTTCTGAGTCCAAGGCCGTGGGTTCGATATCCACTACTGGAAAATGTTTATGTGATGAGCATGAATGTTTTTCCGTGTCTGTGTGTTTGTTTTCATATGTATTATTCATAAAACTATTCATCAGTAATATATATTAGTACCCATAACACAAGCTACGCTTACTTTGGGGCTAGATGGCGATGTATCTATTGTCTTAGTAAATTTGTTCATTTATTTATTTACTTAACCACTAAACAATTTACTTAAACATCCAGTTAGTAAGATTTATTACTACGGTGTGAAGGAAAATCAGATAACCAGGTGGTATTAATACAAGAAGCTGTACAGAATACTCATAGTTATAAAGTCGATAAAAGACACAAATAGAGCTAACATCTCTTAGGTACTCTAGGAGCCAGGTGCAAGTGAAATGGAACAGTTCACAACTGGAACAGTTCGGTTTAATTTTCTCGTTCTAATTTATTTTCATATGACTATATAGTATAGTAATGAAAATAATAATAAAATTAATTTTCAATCATCATCATCATCATAATATTAAAGTTTTGCTGTCACAATGACAAGGGTTTGGCTTTTTAGGCTTTAGTCCATCATTTTGGCCTAATGCGGTTTGGTGGACTAATTGAAACAAAATAAGTAAATAAATAAATATACTGCGACAATACACACTTCGCCATCTAGCCCCAAAGAAAACGCAGCTTATGCGTACTAAGATAACTAATGAATATTTTTATGTATGATATACATAAATATTTAAAATATACAGATAAACACCCAGAAAGCGAAAAACATTCTTGTTCATCACACAAACATTTTCCAGTTAAGGGAATCGAACCCACAGTCTTGGATTCAGAAAGCAGGGTGGCTGCCCTGCTGCGCCAAGCGGCCGTCAAATAACATTGTAAACAAAGAAAACCGTGTGACGGGGTTTAAGAATATTTTCTCAAGCTGCAAGAAATTCTTGAACAAAAAGCGGCGATTCCCTTTAATGTTAGAAGTAAGACGTAAGTACACGTTTGAGTCGGCGAAAAGACCCACCCACTTCACCTCTGTGCTCTAAACGAGACACTCGAAACAAACGCAGAAGGTAGACCGCAAACACAGCTCACTAAAGGACCCTAACGTAACGATATGAGTGCTAGCACACCACGCGGAGCTGCGAAACTGGTGCCATTCCACCATCACGATTGACTCGCGCAGTGGGTAGCGTCCCTGCATTCTTAGTCCTAGGCATTCTGTTCCTACAACTTGAATATGAATGTGTTCTGCATATATTATGAAAATTAGGCCTAATTTGCTATACTCCGCGAAAAGCATAGAATCTGCATGGTGTAATTTATAATTTCTTCAATCCTTATACTCCACACCAAACAGATCTTCGGCAACGTACCCTCTACGCACGTTTCGCTCCGACACCGGATCATTCTCAGGAGATAATAATTCTTAATTATCCACTGTAAAGTCAACGTGCTCCTGTTTATTATTATGAAAATTAAGCTTCATTTGCTTTTCACGGAGTATAGCAAATTAAGCTTAATTTTCATAATATATCATGGATTTCCGCAAAGTAACGCCTGCTTCTATCCAATGCTCCTGTTTTTTTGCGGAGTATAGCAAATTAAGCTTAATTTTCTTTATATATCACGGATTTCAGCAAAGGTTACGCATGCTTCTATCATGCGTTACTTTTGCGTAATAATCATCTGCATACTATAAGTATTTATGTATATTAATCATAAAAATATTCATCAGTCATCTTAGTACCCACAACAAAAGCTACGCTTATTTCGGGGTTAGATGGCGATTTGTGTATTGTCGTACTATTTATTTATTATTATCACTAACAGTAATATAACAGGCCTTTTAATGATATTATGATGGCCTTTTTGAATAAGGCTAATGCTGGCACAATGTGGTGACGGTAGATCAGAATACAGTTGTCACCACCCCCCTTCTTCCCACGGATGGTGTACGAGGCGAAGGGAATATAACAGAGAACGGGCAGTAGCATCCTCTGTCCTTCTACTACAATCTACTGCGATTACCAATCCGCTTGACCAGTGCCTCGTGATTATGGGCAAACAACGCCGAAAGTGCATTAGTCCGAACTGGCTTTCAATGAACAAATTACAAATACCAGTAGGGGTTAGGTATACCATATGTCTAAATTTAGACGTATGGTTTCAAACTGCTATACCACGAGTACAGGACTGTTCGATACTACTGCTTACGGGCCGTCATGTTTTTAATAAAAAATAATCGACGCGAGAATTTGTGTGTCAGCAGTAAGTTTCGTCTATTGGCAATTATATCACGAATTGTGTGACAGCGATCCACCCATCACAAATGCTAAGTTTTTTTTTTTTTTTTTATATTTTAATAGCGGGCAAACGAGCAAGTGGGTCACCTGATGATAATTAATCACCGCCGCCCATAATTATTGATTTTTAGTTCACTAGTGAATAAAAGACGCATTCTTTTGGTGCATATCAATTCAATGAATTCAGGCTGTAGCAGTGGCACTATATCTTTTAAGTTTCCGTGGGTACTGCACCAAATACCGCTGTAAGTCAAGCGTGCGCTCTTACCTCTCAGCAGACTTATATCATCAATAACGTAAAAACTACAAACATTCCAATGCAATGTATAAAAAAAATATTTGAAATAGTGTAACAATTAAAACAATGTAAAGATAGAACTAACTATCTAAACAAATGTTGACTCTCGTAAAGTTAAAACCTCATATTCCCTCATACTATTTACTAAATAAGCTATAATAAAACTTTACAGTTTATTAAAGTTTATTTAGAATCTGTTTTTCTATGCAATTACTTGGGCTCAAAACCAAAGCCTTCGAACAGTGCGTGTTGGCAGTGATGACTTATGGCTTCGAAACGTGGTCGCTAACTATGGGTCTCATAAGAAGACTCAGCGTCACCGTACGACGGTAAGCGCTATACTCGGAGTATTTCTAAGTGATTAAATCGGGAATGATTAAATGTAGAAGTACCCGAATCACCGCGAAACTAAAGTAGCAATGGACGGGGTACAAAATTTGAAGAAGTGATGGGTTTTTTGATCCCAATGTACTGGAATTGCGACCTCGCAACCGTAAACGCAGCGTTGGTAGATTACCAACAAGTACATAAGACATCAAGATAATGGCAGGAAGACCCTGGACCCAAGCGGCTCTAGATAGTGGTAACTGAAACTCCCTACAAAAGACGTGTGTCAAACCGTGGACGCCCATTGGTTGATATGATGAGGATGACTTCGATGCAGCCCGCATTGGTGCGATGCTCGATGCTCGATGGGACTATGCTATAAAGACCTTTCTCCTACGTGAGAAGAGACCTGTCATACCACAAGTCATAGCGAAATTATTGCGATGGCTGTGCAGCGAAGGTGTGCCAGCGCTCTAAGCAGTAACGATATCTTCCACGACACAAAGACGTGGTTCTCTATTTTTTGTCGCGCAAAGAACTCTGCGAGCGGGAAGTGTGCGTCTTCTTTTGACCTTCTTGTAAAGTTATTTGCACGTTGCTTAATGTCACCATAAATTATATGACGTTGGGATAATCCCACTTCATATTTTATATGTTTCGTACTTTATCGTTTTGCAAATAAGTTTACTTCTTTCTCATATCTATGAGTATACAAATTTACATAAGTTCAGTATAAATAATATAAATTGCCACCTACGAGTAAGTTATTTATTTTAACTAGGAGCAAAATTGTCAACATAGTTTCCGAATAAAATTTTGTGTGATTGAGTTTTTTTTTAACATCATAAATGTTATATGAATTATAAAATGATTAATTTAATGCAACATATTTTTTAACGTGTAACAGCAAAGAGTCTGAGAGACACTGAATCTCTCTCTCTTTCTTATAAAATAGGAGGCCTGTGACCAGCCGTGGATAATTTATTAACTGGTGAGTTTTAGTTATTAAAATATTCCCTCTCAAATTCTACACATACCAGAAATATTATTAAGCCTACGTGGTAATAGAAGATATACTAAATCGTATTGTTTGCCTAATTTTATTACGAACCTACTAAGCAAAATTTCAGTATCTAACTATTAATGTTATTTAGAGAAAAAATAAATTAAGAAAGGGTGCAGGAATAGAAACAGATAGATAGACGGACAGGTGAACAGACGGTTATAAATACATGCTTAGTTCGACTTCGAGCATGAAGAAAAATGGAACATGTCTCGTGAAAAACTAACCTAGTAGTGATCTTAAACGCAGTTCCCGTCTTGCTCGCTTAGTAAAGTCCTTCACGCCCTTTGATGTCAAAGCGGAATCGAGCAGTGTATTATGAAATGGCAGAGACGTTTAAAATCTTGCTTTTAGTGCTTTTAAAAGAGATTTCAAATCCTTTTGATATCAGTACTTTAGTATTTCAAGAATGCGTTTAATATAAATTCTTTTAAAATTTAATATTCGATGTATTTATTTATAAAATCAGTGAAAACCTGGCTGGTTATTAGCCAGCCTAGGATAGCCTAGTGACTTTAGCTTCCTTTACGGAGATACAAGGTTCGATCCCCGGCACGCACGTCTCTTCTTTTCGCAGGTATGTACTTTTTAAGCAGTAAAATATCACTTCCTTCAACGATGATGGAAAACATACTGAAAAAACCTGCATGCATAAGCCATAAATACCTAATTTCAAAGGCCAGTGAAGTCCACCAGCCTTCCTTCAATGCCAAAGTAAGGGATATTTAATTACTTAAAGCGCGCGTTATCCCTTCGCGCGCTCATCAGTCATAACTTTACAGACGATTTAATTTCTGAATTATATTCCATAATATCGAACACTGCTTCCATAACACCCTACATAACATCACGTCATAAGCAATTAGATTTCCACAAACTGGGTTACATTCGAAACAAATCCGAACAAACATTAATTGGATAGCGCGGAATTTAGAGTATCATTAATTAGAATAGTTGGTATAAGCAGTGTCGAAATATGAATGTAGCCAACACACTTTGAGAAATTATTTTGAATTCACTCGTTTTACTTCATTCGATATTATGTATTTGCGTTAAACTAGCGATTCCCTGGACTTATTGCAATCTAATCTCGTGGTAAATGATGAGGCTGTATGAAATAATAAGCGGGCTAACTTGTTAGGGATATGGCAGTTACATTAAATCCATACTTGGCCTTTATCGATTTCAACGCAGCTTCATCCCGGTGCGCATAACCGCTTGGCGTCACGTCATTGTCAGTGGGGTTGTAACTTGCCAAGATATTTTTTTTTTCTTTTGAGCTAAGACCAAAACAAATTCTATAATAATAACTGTAGCGTACTGATAGACGTAAACTTATAACTCGGCCTCATCGATCATCAATCGTTAACTTCACACGCAACATGAACAGAATATTGGGTCTGATTGCATCGTTGGTGTAGTGGTTAGCATGTTCAACTACAGATCACTGGGGTCCAGGGTTCGATTCCCACATCAGACCAAGATTTTTCTGTGAAAAAAATCTTACCTAAGAAAGTGGTAGTGTCCACGTCGGAGAGCACTTGTAGCGATCGGGTTTTTACTAACATGTGATAATAATCTCTAAAGCCCATCGACCTGCATTGGAGCAGCGTAGTAGTCTATGCTCAGATCCCTGTATCAAATTTGCCTGTGCCTAACAGTGTGACAATTTCAGTTTCACCAACTCTTAGATCATGACTAACGACGTTAGGCGCCATCAAAAGATGCGGTGCGTAATCTTTGGGGAACTTGTAAACTAACACTTGACAGATAAAAAAAATATTCATTCTGTTTTTTTTAATAACCTTGATTCCTTACGAAAACGGAAAATAAGGTAATACTAACAAAAAATACCACAGCTCGTGACAAGAATCATCAGGTGAAAGGTATATGTATACCTAGGAATCTCCTTTGATTACGCGTTACTTACTTAAGTATTGCCTTGTTAGTCGATAGTGAAAACGGGCAAAATAAGGTAAGCATTAAAAGCAATTAATAAATAAATAAATAAATATACTACGACAATACACACATCGCCGTCTAGCCCCAAAGTAAGCGTAGCTTGTGTTATGGGTACTAAGATGACTGACGAATAATTATATGAATAATAAACGTAAATACTTATAATATATGGATAAACACCCAGACACTGAAAAACATTCGTGTTCATCACACAAACATTGTCCAGTTGTGGGAATCGAACCCACGGCCTAGGCTCAGAAAGCAGGGTCGCTGTCCACAGCGCCAATCGGCCGTCAATGCACCTACAATGTGATAGTGACTGGTTGAGTTCTAATTTAGAACGCAGTAGGAGCAGGGACTCCGAAGGTCGCCGTGCCTGTAACGAAAATAGCCAAGACATACTAAGGCGGCTGGACTGAGACTATCATAAATACATTCACAAATCTATAAAAATAAATTAAATTAAAGTATCTTTTCCAGATCTCAAAATAACTACACCTTAATGTGCTCATAACGATTATTTTTACGATAGTGTAACTGGAATGCACGTTTAAAAATATTGTATTTGTTTGTTGTTCTCATATTCAGAATGGTTTTGATTTTATTTCCATGGCACTTTCACTGTTTCCGCGGCGGGCTGAGAACTTCAACGGGATGAATCAAGGCTACAAATGATATTATGTTAAACCCTTCCTGACACAATATCATTTGTAGCCTAGATTAACCGCATTTGATGAAAATACCATAATAGACTTCAGATATAAATCTCTTTAGATTCCTTGTACCAGTCCTGACTTTCTTACACGTATTATTATTTAGTTTTAGTTCTTAATAAACAAATAATAAAAAAAAATATCAAACCTCTTAAAAAAATCTCAAACCAAAAAACTTGAATAAGTTATTGATTAAGGTTGATTTAAGAGAGTTGTATAAACAAACTACATGGTTATACAATTAGGTAAGAATCAACGCGGCTAGTTATTAAGGTTTTAGCCTCTCTTTCTGGGATTACCGTGTTTACAATAAGAAGAAAAAGCCAATTAAACTCCTCTTAGAATGAGAAAATCTTAGGCCCTCGTCCACCACGCTGGTCAAGTGCGGATTGGTTGACTTCTCACGCCTTTGAGAACGTTATGGAGAATTATTAGACAGTCGATTGGCGCAGTGGGCAGTGACCCTGCTTTCTGGATCTAAGGCCGTGGGTTCGATTCCCACAACTGGAAAAGTGTTTGTGTGATGAACATAAATTTTTAGTTGAAGTATTTATGTATATAAAAATAAATAAAATTAAAGTATCTTTTCCAGCTCTCAAAATAACTACACCTTAATGTGCTCATAATGATTAATTTTACGATAGTATAACTCATTAAATTCATTAAAATATTGATCAGTCATCTTCGTACCCATAACACAAGCTACGCTTACTTTGGGGCTAGATGGCGATGTGTGTGTGTGTGTGTGTGTTCTAAGTATATTTATTTATATTTATTTATTTATTAGGCGTGAAGGTTTACTTGAGATGTTTTCCTTCAGTGTTAAAGCAAGTGATATTTTAATGACACAAATCAGTAAAATTTTCTCGATCGATAAAACGAACCTCCAACGAAAATTTATAAGTAGGTATACGTTTTTCTTAATTAGGTATTCAGTAAAGTAGTTAATGCAAGTGATTATTTAATTGTTTTGATTTAAAACGCACATGACGCCGAAAAGTTAGGCGTGCAAAGAATTTTTTTACCACTAGGCTATCATCGCTTATATGAGAATAAGATTGAGACACTGAAAAAAGCAACCATGCTCTCTGAATCCCACAGCCTGTCGGTCGCTCCAGTGACGTTTTTGTTTGTTTCCCGCCTGTTGTGCAGTGCACGTCTGGCTGTGGTGTTTGTGTGGGTATAATGAGAGCGGAGCAATCATCACAATGAATGGAGACTCGGATGCAAGGACTCTCGTCTGAATGCCGCGCCCTTAGCCGCCGAGACTTAGTGTGTCCACGCGATATTGCGGGTGGGGATTAGCGGGACTATTGTGTAGTGAGGTCTCAACTCATAATACAAAGATTAGGAAAAAATGCTGTATTTAACCATAATGCTTTATAAAACAACCAGCGACTTGGTTAGTTTTTATTTTTGTTTTTATTTTCATTACGAAGCGGCGGCGGATTGATTTATTTGAGTACCCTTTATCCCTTTCAATAGTTATGAAATAAATTTGATGAAACGAATTAAAATAATAATTTTGTTTGTTATAATTTTTTTAAATGATCAAATAATCTACAATAATTTTTGTTTGTTAAAACGTAATATTTTTCTGGATGTTTTTTGTTTTTTAGAAATTGCTTTTATACAGTCACGTATAATATTTGTTAGGTACCATAAACGTGACCTTTACCTTTTAATTGATTTAGGACACCGAAGGAAATTAATCGAAAATCAATATCGATAACATAACATATAAAACTCAAAGCTATTTTCGTATAAAAAGTTACTACTTAAATTAAACAATCTTTTTATAGCGCACAGTAAAAATTGGCAAAATTATTGCTGCCATAAAATTTGAAAACAAAGCAACGCCTTAATTTCAATATTTACAATGGCAATGAGACCGAGTTTACTACCGGTTAAGGTAAACTTTGAGACATGCGACAGCGTAACGCGATAAAAAAATTACTATGATATAGTAAATACTAATAATAATTTAATAATAAATTTTATAAAAATTTAAAATAAAGTAATCTTATGATTAAGAAAATAATTTTATTAATTCTGTAGAGCCAAAAAAAAACATATAAATTTGAAATAATGTGATCTTTTATTCATGTCCATGTGTAAAAACCTATAACATAAAGTAATATTTACTTAAAAAGGTTTAAAGAAATAAAAAATAATAAAATAAATGAGTCAATGCTTTTATTTTTTTAGTTTTCCCTTCAAGATGACTTGTAGTAATTGTGACGAGTATTTACTGCACAAACGATGCGAAGTGAAACGCTGTTATAGAGATAATTGGTAAATTTATATTTATTTAAGGATGGGCATCCAAAGTGTGAATGAAGTTAACCCATGTTTAATATAAATATTGAATATGATCACTCTATGTTTACATAAATAGCTGTCAGTTTTCTTTAAATTATTATACAAATTTTACAAATGAATCTATGGATTTCACAATCTCATAATTAATCCAATTTGTGCTAGTAAACAGTTGTGTTGCGTCGGTCTTGTGTCTTGATTTTACACTGCGGTCGCGTTCTTCACAGTCTGCGCCTTTACAACTACGCCCTTCCCGATTCCTTATCGTTACGTGCCCGTTTTATATTTATTCCCATCGTTAATCTCCTTTACGATCTTTCTCTCTCACCTTTACTATCATCCCTGATTGCCACCCATAGATAACATTCATTAAACCCAAGCGTACCTGACAGTGTAAATTAAGGTGCGGGTTGAGAAAAAAACGATTTTATATACAGCTTCGCATTAAGTTAAGTTTTTTGTTTATAAAAAAATATTTTACCGATCTTAAGTACCAATGGAGTATTTCATAAAATAACCAACAAAGTATAAGCAGAAAATATTATTATACACTAAGTATCGTCGTAGTGTTTATAGAAAGTGACACTTTTTTCTTATGTTCAAGTAACACATTGAGATTTTTAATTCAAAATATAAACCTTTTGATGAACTTGGATGGTTCTCATCTTATAGCTAGCTTGAAAGGGATGCGAGTAGGACCGTCCACACGTGCAGTACAGCACAAAAACAAAAAAAAATAAACATACATACCATATTTACATATTCATAAAATATATAAGTTTAATAATAAATCAATATAGCATGGTCACCCCAAGAAAATCACGACACCACGAAGTCAAGAAGTCTTTGAAAAATCTGCATTCATTCCAAGAAAATAAATATCGCCCTAACAAACCACAAGCTCTACTTCAATATAGAAAATATCCCATTATTTCCCTTGTGGTGTTTCACAAATCGACAACCCCTGTAAATACAAATTAGGAAGATTTATTTTAATACGAGAGTTTTTGCCCGTGTACTCATTTATCTTTCTTTGTTATCTGACAAAGGAGGTTTTAATTTGTATCCTACTCCATAATAAAGTCAAACGAAGTAAATTATTTTCAAATGCTCATGCTATTTTAACAAAGATTATATTAATAAAAATGTCTGTTTAAAGTCTGTGTCCTATTATTTTAAGTAGTAAATAAAAACACAACAGAAACTAATTCTTTTTTTAATAAAATTAAAATAGAGTGTAATTCTGCATTTCAAATATATTTTAAGAACAGAATGGTTATTTTAAAAAAAGTGAAAAAGAATAAAAAAATTTCACTGCCTCTACCCCTAATTAAGTAACTACATGTCTGGAAAATCTAACTTTTTAGTAAGTATATAATACAATAAGGTATTCTGAGATCGTTGTCTGAGATTTTCAAGTTTAACCTTTTAGCAAGAGAGAGCCGCTGGATTAAATTAAATATCCAACAGTGAAGAAATAAAAGTACAAGCAAATTTCTCCGTAACCGTATTGTAACACACTCTCTTTCACTATTATCTCCTCTCAAGACTTCTTAAGAATGGAAGATAAAATCGCTCCAGCCAAAAGTGTTACGGTTTCCGTATATATTATTCGGAAAGAGCCTTAACAGCGGTTAAAGTGAGGCAAGAATGTCCCTCTCGAGTAGCGTAAATAATTTAGCAAGCTGTCCTTTGTGTCATACCGGCGCCATTAAATTTGGTCTGTTTGTTAGGCTAATTTCGCAGCTTGCTCCTGGGAAATCTCTCGGTGAAAAATGTTGCAAAATTAAAATGTCGGACCAAGGTGAAAATTAATATGGACACCGCGGACGAGCCTTGCTTTTTATTTATTCCTTCGCATCTTGCCGTGTACTTTGTCGGTGGGCAACAATGGTGGCGTTTATTTATCTTCCTAATAACGTGGACGTACAACGACTTGTATTTGAATGCAGGAAAAAATGTTTACATAACAATAGAGTGAAACTTGAAATTCTTCGCAAATATCAATGCAATTTTGTATACTCTATGATTTTACAAAATTCTCGACTTTCAGAAGGTTGTGTGGCCTAAAGTAGCAAAGGGTGGTGCATATAGCTCAGAGTGCTGATTTCTATCAACAAATGCAGCATTTGTTGAGCTCTCACAAAATAGACAGACGCATCAAAGGAGTTAGGTTTGGGATACAAGAGGCACAAAACCGAACCCATCTGGATATCCATACAAAAAACCAATATGTCCATCAGTAGACCTCCTTTGATTGGGATGTCATCATCAAGGTATGGTCGAGATGAAACAGCGAAATCATTAGATTTAGCTTGATTAGCAATATTTAAGTCAAGGGCTGAATCTGTGAATTACTCATGATGTACCATTTAAACGGTTCACTTTCGCCGTTTAATAGACTTATTCGGGACACGGCTTTATTGGTTTTATTTTCAAGCTTCACATTGCACGAAATTAAAAAACAATAGATCGCCGGTACACTCCTGAGCAATGATAAATAAATGAACACAAACGTAAACGTTTTCAAAATATTTCGCAAGGCTTTGCTTTAGATTTTCAGCCGCAATAGTAGAAACGTCCATCAAAACTCACAAACGTTTATGCATTCAACTCGTGAGCGGTCAGTCGTCTGCTTTTAAATACGCCTTCCGCCTCGCCTCATACATACGAGAGTGTGACATCGCCCGACCTATTTCTGTTTTGGTGAAACGTCGCGTATTGGACACTTAAACTATTATACTTGCAGTTCGTGGTGGAATGCTTTACTGTATTTGAAAATTGTATATGTAATGTATCAAGTAATGTTACTTTTAGTTAGATTGGAATAAGTTTTTTCCTGCAGTATTTTATTTATTTATTTATTAGAGTTTTAAAAAAAACTAGCTGTTTACCGCGACTAACACAGTGGCAGTCGTGGTAAACAGCTTGTATTTTTTATATAAGCAAAATATTTAACAATGATGATGATATTTCAATAACTGTTGATGATGATGTTACGCTACTGAATTTTTAAACTGTTTTCTTTTTTATAAAGTGCTTTTGTTTTTTATGACGTTTGATTTTCCTACCTATCTTAATATATATAAATCTCTTGTCTCGATGTTTGTCCGCGATGGACTCCTAAACTACTTAACCGATTTTAAATCAAATTAGCACACCGTGAGCAGTCTGTTCCAACTTAAGAGATAGGATAGTTTAGATTTTTAATTATAGTCGCCACTTTATTTTATTGCAAATAATTTTTCTATAATTAATTGACAGTCACATGTTATATATATATAATACTACTATACTAATTTAAGGCTTAGCGATACTGAATGCTTAAAAACGAAATCAAACGCAGACGAAGTCGCGGGCAACAGCTAGTATTCCTATATATCTGAGCATCTTTAATTAACAAACTCCACTATAAAACTGATTTAATGTTTATTGTTTGCAAAAACATATACCTATACTTATTATAGAACTATAATACGGTCGGTTCAGATCGCTGCACGGGTGTGTTCAAGCTATTCTGTTCTTTTTGCTTGTATTGTTTTTTGAATACCCATATTGTGTATTTTGGTATACTTAATAGTTATAGTTTTGACTTGAATAGTTTTGAATTTGACTTGATTATGTTAAAGTTTAGAATCTTTTAAAGGGTTATTATAATCACTATTTGGCTTAGTCTTGCTAAATTAGAATGTTTTTAAAAACTGTCATATCAAAATTCAAAGTTCTAAAATGTTTAATTCATGTAGACCTTATTACAGGCACTTATGAAGCGTTCATACATTTAACATGTTACACTAATGTCAGTGATAACTGCATTCGTTAACTTAAAACTAAAACTAGGAGGGCCCTGGTCTAAGAAGAGCCCACAGCAAACTTAGCCAGGTTTTCATTTTGTTATCACCATCTCACAGTCAAGTTAATGTTGAGCTATGAAGTAAGAGCAATTCATACTCCAGCCTTTTTATCATACATATAATCCTTAATATATTGTATACTGACTCATATTTTAATGAGTCAATGAAACAATGGCCGAAACCAATAACAAAATAAGATTGTGAGGTTAAGTAACTATAAAATGTAACAAATTTCACCACTCGACCTTAAACTATCGAAATCACACAACAATAAATTCATTAATATTTTTAACTGACATTCTTAATTTTATTAAATAAACTGTTAACTGCAGTTTATTTAAAATTAACGAAGAATATGTTGGGCTAACATAAGGATACACAATATATTATGCATGTACCTAGTCATTATCGGTATAAGGTTAATAAACACAACAGGGAAGTTGTTGTTCACGATCTGGTTTGAGCGCCAAAACGGTTTTTATAATTCAAGAGCGGTCAGCAAACGCCTTCTGCCTCGGCTCATACATGAGAGAGTGTGACAGCGTCTGACCTATTTCTGCTCCAAGCACTCGTGTCGTGTGGACATTTATCCTATTACAGTTGCAGTTTGCATTTACTTGGTTTGTTGTTTTAGCGAGCGCAATATGTGTTGCGTCTTAGATTTGCCACATGTGTGGTTAGATTTAAGTTAATATGTTTTTAAACTTTTTTTTTTTAGATAATGATAATTATTCGAAAATAAGATTATTTTTGAGTCAAAATATTGTATATGCCTACCACGCTGCTCTGTTGTTGGGCTGCTATAGTTATTATCACATGTTTATCACAATAACTGGGGCTGTCAGCTTAATTTGTTCTTTGAGGTCGTACTCGTACTGGAAACCACCAATTTCAATCCGGTCCTGACTCTCGTCACGAGAACTGAACTCAGAACTTCAGGCGATCCAAATTCGAACATAGACAAACGGAGCATATGTTGAAGCAAGCATATGGATGGATATAGCTTAAAAATAACGAGTTGTATAGTCTACAATTTGCCTGATTAAACAAATTAAAGTCTCGAACAGAAGCAAGCAATAAATTCACTAGGAAAGATTTTCAAATAAACTCCATTGAGGTCCATATTTTCTATACCAATTCTTATTAAGAATAATATCTAACTCATTTTATCCCAAATGCCGCACACTAAAATAAATGTTACAAGGAAATCATAGTTCAATGGAGTCACAGATAGAGTTATAAAGAAAGTAGGTACAAATAAAATGGCTATAGATTGAGGGAGGCCATAGAGGCCAGATGGGCCGACGACGTTATGACGACTGCGTCCAGACATTCCATTGGCATGACGCCGAGAAAGGTGAAATAAAGAGGGGACGCGTACAGTACACAACTCAAGTTAACACATCTAGGGAAATATATTTTATAAACGATACACATACGGAAATAGCTAATAAAGTAATGAAAACTGATATTAGCTTCGAGTTTATTATGACTCAGAATGTTTTTAATAAATCCTTATTTTATTTTATGAATTTCTCTTCCTATTCTTCTTTGTATTTTTTATGGTAAGGTTAAATAGCTCAAAGTAGCATTGGCTTGTAACTCTAAACTTTTAAGCAAATTTAAACATTTAAGGTGCTTAATTAGGCTTTTATTAATATATCTTAGCAATATATATTATATTAGAGTTTAAAGTGGCTTATTTTAAAAACGGAAAGTTGTCGGGTAAGGATTTTGTATTTATCAATAAGTAGGTATGATTTAATATTGCAACAATGTTTGTATTCAATAAACAGTTTTCAGTTTGCACGGCCACCGTCAATTCAATATGGCGGCCCAATTTGTTCATTATAATTATTATATACTGCAACTTGCGTCGCTAACTGCACTGCATAAAACTGAATCACGTTGCTCGGGCACCGGGTGAGACTCAAGAGCTAAGGTAAAACGCCGACGATAATAATACTTCCCTCCTACTCCTTAGTCTTTACACCTTTAAGGAAGGAATAATTATTGTCTTGTATACGTACGTGACACGTACAACGGAAGGTTCAGGCCAACCAGGTACGGACACAGGCCCAGGAAAAGAAAAGTCGTTCGTCGTCGCACTTAAGCGCTATGTCGACTAGCCGCGGTCGAAGAATCCCCGACCATACCAGAGAAAATTAAGAAATTGTAAATTGCCGGGGTTGGAACCCGGAACCTTTCGCTTATAAGACGACAGTAATCACCGCTGCGCCAGGGAGGGTCGCCGAAAAATGGTGCCCTTAAAGAAGCTTTTAATACGCCTTTCAAAAGAAGAAGTGCTTTGTTTCAGGATTAATTTTTATATGTGAGTTGTGAGTGAGAGTAATACACCGTAACTTCTAAAAATACACATAAGTTCTGAATATGCCTAAGAAGATTAGGATGTTCATAATTTCTTTAATCTCCTTAAGTAATCCCGAATGACAACACTTATATTAAAAAAAAAAATATTTATTTATTTATTTATTTATTCCCATCTTACATTTTTGTCATTACAGGAAAAAGTTATCCTAATACGACAATGCAGCATGTTATGTAAATTTTATTATATATATAACTATAGTGTATATGATAAAATCCAAATCGCTATATTTGTGAGTTCACTCAGAGTGCAACAAAATAAATCCGTCTTCTCGGCTATCACATTGAGGGTACGGAGTGCGCGCGTCAGTGGCGCCAAGTGACTAAAATAAGCAATACAGTGGTTGTTTGGTGTTTCTCTTAAATGTAAAGTAAATTCTATTTAAACTTAACTAACTTGGAAGGTAGTGATTTAACCCGGTATCGTGCCGAAATCGCTAGGTGATAAGATTACTACTTTACATTTTATAAAGGTACAAAATATGTGTAAAGAACGAAAAGTAGTGTACTATAAGAAAATAAAACTACTTTGTTTTAGAGATCTATTTCAGATCTCTTTACATGAAAGAAAAATAGGTACAACAATAATAAATCCTCTTGACCAATATTTTACATTTAAAGCAAAAAATATATTACTCTTAGTAAAGTACTTAAAGAAATAGAAAGATTTTTTAACAATGCTAATAAAATCCCCCCCCCCCCCCCATTTTATTTATAATTAATTGTCTTCTAAAATCCCTTTTATAAATTTTAGCTGATATTCTTGCGCATATATGAAGATATCGCACGCAACTCAAGCATGGCTTGTATTCTCCTAAACTGTGTCAATTAATATAGCTATTTAAGTACGACCATCAAAACAAAAAATAAAAATGGTTATAACAGAAAAGAAAATAAGTTAAGGAATGCAGGTATAACCATCACCTAACATAAGTGTTGACATGTTAAATGTATGAACGCTTCATAAATGCCTGTGATAAGGTGTAAATGAATAAAACATTTTAAAATTTTAATTTGAGTTTGAAAAACCTATCAATAGTTATTCACAGATTATAACATTCGTACATTTACCAATAGTAAGTGGCTCCGTCGAGGAATCAAACCGATAAACCAAGCAAAGAGATCATCAGGAACATCTGTTTTTACTCAGGTTAATAATATCGACGTTACGCGGTGACTGTTACAGCTGGACAGTATATTTTTAATAGCCAAATTAGTGGAGCACCACTTTAGTAAGTGTTTATTTATTCACAGCCCATTTTGTTTGCTTGGAAAACTCAAATACAGTCATAAAATCTTTCGGGTTGTGATAATATTAACATTAGAAGCAAAAATATACTCTCGCAATGCTCAAATATTTTAATATGTTGCCAAGTACGCTATATATTGAAATCTGTGTGTATTCTATTATTTCTTGTTTAGTTCTTCTCTCGGGAAATACACTTGAAGCTTTGTTGCTTTGGTACATAGACCGAATACGGCTAAGATTGATTGATTGATGGGATGGGAACATAGGTCCAACTACGTAGAGGCTTTATGTAGTCAGGGAATTAGGTTGATATCGGAAAAGTCAACATCGATTCGCATTTTATCCATTGAAAATGGCTCTTTTGTTTGAATATCTGTACGCTATTTACGTACGTGATTCTCGTACGTTTTGAATACAGTTTATGTATACCACACTCCACAGGTTTAAGCAGCTTTGTTTAGAGATATTATGTAATAAACTGTAAAACACTTAGGGTTTGCTACGGAATTTTGCTATAATAATAATTATTTCTATATTTCACGCAAAGCCCATAGTAATACATTTAAAATAACAAAATTAGAGAAAAGAAAAAGAAATAATTAACAATATACTATATCAAATTAAAATTTAAAATGCAATATAATTTTTTTATAGACGCGAGTTTTCTGAATATGGCGACTGTATTTATTATTTGTAGAACCCTCAGAAAAAATATTATAAATTAAAATTCAAATTTAAAATTCTTTTATTTCATTAAAGCGTCACGTCTGTCTGTTTGTAGTGACTCTACCACCGGTTTGGGAGGCAGATTCTACCGAGAAGAGCCGGTAAGAAACTCAATACTCTTTTTCAATATAATTTCACAGTTTCACAATCTTACGAATTTTTCTATCTTGTGTGAGATGAGACCGGAGCGGCCTGCTTCTAATAAGCGTTGTCTTTAGGAATTCACCACGAAAAATTAAATGTGTTTTAATACATTGTATAAACTTTGGAAAAGGTAGATCTAATATAACCTACGGTTTTATGTTTTAAAGCATATACCCATCCTTATTTATTTTATTTTATTTAAACAACTTTATTGCATAATGTAGAAAACACATACAAAAACACTTACTTTAACATAATTATGTGCAAAAGGTGGCCTTATCACTAAAAGTGACCTCTTTCAGGCTACGTTAACTAATTGAATAAGGCAATGAGAGACGGGAAGTCATAGATTTACACACTAAAAAAATACATAAATAATTAAATAAAATAATAAATGTAATAATATAAATCAATATATATATTTACATAATACATAAATGTGTTTATGTAGCATTAACATATTTATAGTGACAAATAGTGTCTCCATACAGGACTTTTAAAAATGCCAAGAGACTAAGAGCTTCGAATGTCATCAGGGAGTGCATTCCACAGCGTTGCCGCTTCATCCTTATTTTATTTCTATATATCCTAGCGCTTGACTGCAATTTCACTGGAGGATAAATGATGAGGCTGTCTTGGCTTGGCTTAGCTGCCCAGTTAGGGGTATGGCAGGTGCAGTAATCCTATAGTCCTAATCGTTATCTACGCGGCACTGTACCGAAACTTTGAATAGCTCAGTGGCACATCTTTATCGGTAGGAAGGCTACCCATGGTGGAAGCCTCATACCAGACCAGACCGACAGACAGAGTAGAAAATTAAGAAATTATGAATTCCCAAATTGCCATGTCGGGTATTCAACCCAAGACCTCCGACTTATGAGATCTCAGAGTACAGAGCAAGGAGATCGTCAAGACAACTTGCGCAAAATAACGCTCTCCTTGTATACAGAACATTGTATAAAATAATTTTCAGTTGCCACGGCCCTCCCATTCCAAATGGCGTCCCAATTTGCTCTTTTATGCTGCAACTTGCACCGGAACGAATGAGAGAACCCACGGAACAGCGCCCGCAGTAATAGTACATACTATTACGTCGTACGTCTTGGTCTTTACACCTTTAGAGTGAGAATTTCTTACACGCCTTTTCATGAAAACGGATACCTACGTTAGATTTCGAGTTTCATGAGGAAACTGCATGTAAGGTCGACGGTGCTACGTTACTTGCAGCTTAGTAATGTTTTCAGCTTACAAGTTATCGTAGTAATTTATTCAAATAATTAACTAGATATTGCCATTGGGTAATATTTATTTGCTTCAAAATAAAATAATATTATTCATTGTTGATAAATGCGAGAGTGCATTGCGAGTGTTTGTTTTTTTCTCCTTCCTACACGTCCCTAACTAAATTACCATTTAACTAGATTTTTGGCATAGAGTTGGTTGAAATTATGGAGTAACATACTCATTATTACTTAACTACATTTATTGCATAATGTAGAAAACACATACAAAAACATACATACATAATGATAAACCCCCAGACACTGAAAAACATTCATGTTCATCACACAAACAATTTCCAGTTGTGGGAATCGAACCCACGGCCACGACTCAAAAGCAGGTTCGGTGCCCACTGCGCCAGTCGGCCGTCAAAATTATGTATAAATATGTAATGTGTATATATAATGTATATGTATATTTATATATTAGAGTGCATATTTAATTAAGTTTTTCCCACACAAACATTAAGTATACAAATCAATCACTTTTAATGAAATTTCACACAAATAGCAGCGGTTTCATCGCTTTTATATATTTAACAAATAATAATTAATTTGTTCAAAGCGATTGCGATCTGACCTTTGTAACTCAGTTAGAGGGTAGTAGATACAAGTTTATTGGAATGTTTTTTTTTTTTTTTTTTAATATTAATAGCGGGCAAACGAGCAAGTGGGTCACCTGATGTTATCAATCAATCAAATTTTTTTCTATGGATGTATGTAGCTGTAGCTCTTTTAATAAAAACCACTAAAATAATTTGACTGAAATTTGGAATTTTTCTTTGAGAAACATCCACAGTTCCCACGTGATTGGTGAAAAACTGAATTTTGCGTCTTTCAGCTATAACTATAGTTACAGTGAACTTATTAGATTTACATCTTAACTGTAACTATAAAATATAAACGTTTAAAAACAGAGCGGAGCCGCGGAGCACAGCTAGTCATAAATATTGATATGTCCAAACAAAACATAGAATCTTTTGAGGCCTTAGGTAAATATTTATTCGAACTAAAACAATTCTAAAAAATATTTAATATATTTACTCAGTACCAATGATTAAAATCAACATGAAAAAAGACAGGACGTGCAAAAGGACTGAGGGCTTATTGGCGCAGTGGGCAGCGACCCTGCTTTCCGAGCCCAAGGCCGTGGGTTCGCACATCTGTCTGGGAGTTTATTTGTATATTATAAGTATTTATGTTTATTATCATAAAAATATTTATCAGTTATATAAGTACCCATAAAACTTACTTTGGGGCTTGATGGCAATGTGTGTATTGTCGTAGTCTATTTATTTAAAAAAAAAAAAACTGAAAAATAATTCTCTTTCCCAAGCGCTCGAATGTTAGAACAATTGAACAGAAGGTAAACTCATAGCACATTTCCCGTCTTTCCCATTCATATTATCGGCTAAGACTAGCAATTCAAAGGGGCAATAGCGCCAGCATTATGGGTACCATGCCCATAAGTTAACAGTTTGACGGCTTATATCTATTGTAAATACATATTTTAGTTTGTAATTATTATTTCCCTAGAAAGATATATTTGTCGTTGGTTCATTAATAAATAGTAAAAATGTGAAGTGAAAACAAAAATTAGACGAAAAAAATGAATATACCTCTATCTGAAAAATTTAAGCGTTCAGATATTCAAACTTTCGAATAATAAGTGCTGAAGTGTTGTAATTCAGAGAATACTGACGCTTTCACTCATAAAAATCACTACTTCATTCGAAAGCAGTATAAAGTAGCACATAAAGTGCCTCGTTAGTGGTTGTATCGCGAAAAAGCTGTATGAAGTTGTGTGCCTAGCTGGAAGCGCGCCTTTCAACCATTATAATTATGACTGCGTTGATTGCTTGCTCTAGAAAATTATCTCTTACGCTGAGGGTTTCATGAGGCGTTGACACTGTTGTAATTTCGCACTGATTTATGATTACGAAGTGTTATATTATCACAAACCTGTTGGTATTTCGTTAAAACGTATGGTTTTCAAGGCTAACTGTTAAGTGTGAAAATTGTTCTGTTGAATGTATATATTTCAAGAAACGTAATATGTCTTTAATATCTCTTCTCTTCTTTCTAAAATCAACAATGAAATGCAGCATAAAACCTGTAATATGAAAACACAGTTTGTCTTATCACACTTCCAGACTGGACTAGTATGCACTCAGTATTCCTTCAATATGATTATGAAAACTCTAAGCATACTGCCTTGTAAGTAACATATTACCTGTTGATAAACACCGTCCTCGCTTTCATAACCTCAAATAAATTGACACAAAAATGCGGAATAAAACCAGTAATCTTGTTCATAAACTTACTGTGTCTTATCACACTCCTCTAGACTCTTTCTAAGCCCACTTAGTATTCTTTCGAAATTATCATGAAAGCTACTAGTATAGCGTCTCGTTAGTAACATATTTCCTATTGACAAACACAGTCCCAGTTCTCATAACATCAAAGAAATTAACACAAAAATGCGGAATAAAACCAGTAATCTTGTTCATAAACTTACTGTGTCTTATCACACTCCTCTAGACTGTTTCTAAGCCCACTTAGTATTCCTTCGACATTATCATGAAAGCTACCAGTATAGCGTCTCGTTAGTAACATATTTCCTATTGACAAACACAGTCCTCGTTCTCATAACCTCAAAAGAAATAAACACTGAAATGCAGCATAAAACCAGTAATCTTGTTTCTAAAACTCCCTGTGTCTTGTCCTCACTCCTCTATTTTGTTTGAAAGCAACATCATAAAGTGCCTCGTTAGTGGTGTATTTTCAAAAAGCCGAATGGCGCAGTGTGCCTCTCTGGAACGGCGCGCCTTTCAACCATTATATAACTAAGCTGATTGCTCTCCATACTTGTGCGGGGAAATTACCGCGAACGCTTTCCACTTGGGTTTTAAGGTGCTAACACTTTTAAGAATTTTCGGTCGGGGAAAGCAATAAAATGTCGGAAGTGAAGCAAAAATCTAAAACCATGAAAGCTGTTAGTTTTTTACGTATTTCGTGCTTCGGTTTTCTGTTCGCGCAACTTTGTAATTATTTTAGTAAATTTCGATTTGTATGTACGTTTGTATTTGATGAGACCTTGGGCTTTTTATATTATTACGCGTAAATAAAACATTCATAGTCTAAAATGTAATGGCTAGCTAATTACGCTTAGATTTTATTTAAAGAACAATTCAAGTTTGACGGCCTAGTGGCGCAGTGGGCAGCGACCCTGCTTTCTGATTCCAAGGTCGTGGGTTCGAGTCCCACAACTGGAAAATGTTTGTGTGATGAACATGAATGTTTTTCAGTGTCTGGGTGTTTAACTGTATATTATAAGTATTATATTCATAAAAAAATATTCATCAGCTATCTCAGTACCCATAACACAAGCTACGCTTACTTTGGAGCTAGATGGCGATGAGTGTATTGTCTATTATAATAAAAGCGGTATTTTACGGTTTCATAATATCGTTATCAAAGTTAGTTTTGTTGCTTAACGAGGTTCATCGATTGTCAATTTGCACATTAAATTGGACGTGCACAATCTGCAACTGATATCGATATTAAATATTGGAATGGCCGACTATTTGGAGAGGACGTAATAATATTGAATTTTAATGTGCTGGATTTGGTATCATTTTATTTTTATATATGCAACAATAGCGTGATTGTCTCAATTCATGGGTGTTCACAGTGGAGCAGTCTTTCTTGTATATAATTCAAAAAACCGTTAACTTGTGTTGCTGGCCATCGATTTGAAGCAACTCGTTGGATGTTGGATGTTCATCAAAGTAATAACTAGAAATAACCAAATATAAATAACCACCCTTTTTCTCGCTTTGTTACTAATTCAAATGTTTGAATTTGGTGTCTTTATTTTTTACCTAAATTTAACTAATTTCAGAGTTTTACTACTTTTCATGCGGTGATAGCCCAGTGGGTCGGACTTTGACTTCACTTTCGGGGTGACGAGTACGAATCCCAGCAAGCACCTCTAACTTTTCTAAGTTATGTGCGTTTTAAGCAGTTAAAATATCACTTGCTTCAACGGTGAAGGACAAAATCGTGAGGAAACCTGCACACCTAAGAGTTCACAATAATTTTCTCAAAGGTGTTGAAGTCCGCAAATCCGCACTGGGCCAGCGTGGTGGACTACGGCCTTCCCATTGTGGGCGGAGACCCGTGCGCTGTTGTGGGCCGGTAACGGGTTGATAGGATAACTACATTTCAGAGACCTAGTGACTAAAGCTTCAGCTATCTTCTGTAAACCACTACTTTAGTTTATTCTAGTTTAAAATAAATAATTAATATATTAAAACAGCAAACACACTGCTATCTTTTCTAAAAGTAAGCGTAGCCTGCGATATGAGTACTCGGATAACTGATGAATAATTCGTATAAACAATATACAAAAACACCATATAATATACAGAAACTGAAAAAAAAATCTTGCTCATCATACGAACATTTTTCCAGTTTTGGGAATCGAACACAGCCTTGGAAAAAGAAAGCAACGCCCACTGCGCCACTAGTCAAAACCTATTAAGGAATATCTGAACTAGCAATGTGGTAGAAACAGTACATTTTGGCTAGAAACTGTATTATATAGATTTATATAATGAGATTATAGATATAGATACAGTTCACCTTTTTGACTTCTAAGCTTATTAACGCTTGAATTCATTCATTTATTTAAATAGGTTACAATAAATTCAAGTGTATGATTCTTGTGAGACTGTGGTACAATAGATCTTAGAATACCAATTCTAAGAGCTATTGTACCACATTATACCACCGTTAGCAAATTATATCAATGGGAGACCATGAATCAGATCACAAAGCGGCATAGTTAATTACTGTAAATTGAATATATTAATAACGTGTATTACGTAACTGTTAATTAGAATCCAGCTGTTCAGTTGACTACATTATTGCGTGAAGCATTTCACACTCATTAACGCAATAGCACCAAGAATTAGAATAATAGTTATGACACTAATCAAGCTGTATAATAGCTACAGATCTTGACATAAATTCTACCCATCGGGAGCAAATAAGTCTATACGAAACTATACAAACGAAAAACATATTTATAGGGGGCCGTTAAATTGGTCAAGCTGTTTAAAAGAAGAGTTACAGACAGATGCACATCATAACTTTTATATATATATATATAAGGAGACTATATTTTTGTCGTCGCGATTGTAAGTAGATACTGAAAACGCCCTGGGAATGAGTCCCTTCCGTTTTCCGGTTTAATTTGTCCCTCAAAAGAATCATTGCTATGAAAGCTGAAATATCAAAGGTTTGTTTAAAAATATTACCAGCAATCCCAAGAGACATTGCGTAATAAAGATTGTGGAAATATAAGGAGTATTTTTTACAACCATTTCTTGCTTCTACGATCGATGAAAGACCTGTACGATTAATATGTAAACTTAAATCACGCGAATCCCTCCGTGAGAAATTTAAAAAAATAGGTATACTTTTATAATAATGTAGTATTTGTAAGACAAAAGATTAATCTTTATGAACAATTATGGTATGGTTCCTAAGGTAATTTCGGACCTACCAATGCATAAGTTTAAAGAATATGTTAAAATACATTATGTAACAAATGCACTAGTATAAAATAACACAAAATATTTACAAGCTGAAATACCACGTTTGCATATGTATTTTTAATTTGGCTCAATTTCAGGGCGGTATTTACGAGGGGCAGTTTGTTGCGAGTCCACACGGTCCGGAGTCGGTCGTATTTCCGACATTAATATCAGATGTTTTCATTGATTCGCGGACCATTGGTTGCTCGCCAAATTATTTTTTTCTCATAGCAAGATTTTATATTTTCATTTACTTGTATTTTTAATGTATTTTTTTTAATGATTTGTGGAAGGGCAAAGGAGTCGAGGAAGAACAAAGAATATACGGGTGGGATTGTACAAAAAGGAGATGTGCGTGTAAAAGTAGTGGATTTACTGTGGGATAAGGGCAAGTAGAAATAGAAGTAAAATGAGATAATGGTGATAACTATATTTGCAAACTGAAAACTAAAGCAAAGAGTATTCCGAACGCGAAATTAGGCTGATTATGTAGGCAAAATTTTTGAATCATGTTGTTTGTTATAGTTAAAAAATATATACCGAATTTATTTACACGTGTAATTTTAATTAGAGTCAATTTTGTTCGTATTTACGGCAGGCAGTTCGTTTCGCCTCCACGCGCACCCACGCAATGATAATATTTTCGAAATTGCGATTGGCGGAGTTACCATTGATTCACAGTTAATTTATTCCAAATTTACCAAATTTTAGTTACGTTGAGGTGCCAAGTGGGTCATACGAGTACCTCAATTAATTTCAGACTGTAATTTCTGTTATAAGCCTCGTATCGCCAAGTACTCGCCAAGTACCTCGTAAATCTGGTAGTTACAATGCTAAAACTGAGTAAACTAATGCATCATATCAACCGATTACCGGCCTACTACAGGGCACGGATCTCCTCGCACAATGAGAAGTTGCTAAGGCCTTAGTCCACCACGCTGGCCCAGTGCGGATTGGTGAACTCCACACACCTTTGAGAACATTATGTACAACTCTCAGGAATGCAAATTTCCTAACGATGTTTTCCTTCACCGTTGAAGCAAGTGACATTTGAATTACTTAAAGCCCACTTAGAAAAGTTGGAGGTGCGTGCTGGGATTCGAACTCGGCCCTGTAACAACTGATTACTTTATAGTAAATTTTTTAAATCATTTTTAACTCGTTACCGGTCCATTATCGGGCAATCCAAAACCGGGATCTCCTTTGTGTGTGGAACGATTGTATGGGAGTAAGTTCGCCAACGTAGTGGGACTAATGCTAAAGCGGAGAGCAGCGTAGTGGGAAGCGGCGTAGTGGTATTTCGTTGTCTAAAATATAGCATAGAACTAAAAAAAAAACCGGAGCTGCGTGCCTCGTATCGAACTCGGTCCTGTAATTTGTTACACAATTATTTGTGAAAAAATATCGTGGGTTTTCCTTCGTCAATGCTCAATTTGAAAAATATTACTAGCTCAATTTGAAAAATATTACCTGGTTGCATTTTTTTAGTAGGTATATCGCGTTGTACTTATAACGAAGACATCGCCTAAATTGAATGCCTAGTGAATTAGTAGAAGACAATAGAAAAAAAACCCGTTTCACCAAGCCTTAGGTGATAACTAGCTCTAGGAATCTCCTTAGATTAGGCGTTACTTAATTAGGCATTGCCTTGTTCGACGTTAGTGAATACGGGCATAAAGCTCTTAACACATAAAAAGGCTGTATCTAGAAATGGACTGGGCAGACGTTCGAACATGTTTAAAGCGACACGCCGGTCTCTAAGCGGACACTTACGCAAGAGATATACAGTCGTACATATGGATTCGTTTCCCGAAATCTGTACTGCGAATAACCCCCGAGAGGCGAAAACCCGGAAATAATTACTTTACTTCGTTATGTTGACGAGGGTTGAAATATATGTGGTGTGTTTTGTAACGTTAAAAGGTTTAACGACTTCTTCTTTAGTACAAAATTGATGTTATAACAAATAGAACACTGGCAGATGAGAAGTTTTATTCATTATTTTCAGTGTTTAATTTTTGACGTGACAACGTCTTATAATTCGATGGAGCCGGCTGCACGCATGAAAAAACATGACGTATGTGGCGTTACCTCGCTCTGAGGCGTTCCATTCAAGGCTTGAAGTGCAAGCGAGAGCGCGGAACGAGCAACAAAGAGGCACAGTCGGCCTCCGCGTTTGACATCTGTCTCTCTCCTACTTGAGTGAGCGATGCGGCCGCGTGGACAGCTTCTACACAATAATACATTTACATGTTTTCGGCAAGGATGAAGTGCAGTGAAAAGTGAATGTAGTGTCAATTGTTTATAGCAACGATAATATCTATCAAATAAATAATATTAAAATTTTCTTTTGAAAAATGCAACCATTTCATTAGTATTTTCTAACGACGTTGTCACGTTCAACTATCGTCAGTAAGCTGACTTTACAGACAACCAATTTTTTTCCGGTAATTTTTTTTAAGGTTTAATAAAATACTTTGTTGTTTTCTACATTCGAGAGATAGTTGTCTCTCGCTAGTAATTTTTATTTATGAAGCTCACAATGAAATAGGACGGGTGCTATAACATACCACTAAGTTCAAACAGTAAATCATATCATAAGCGTTAAAGATTAATATTATATTTAATGAATAATGATTCTGTTAATAAAGCATTTTTTAAACCAGCATACTGAAAGTTGAAAACTTCAAACTCCGTTGTGCCAGTGACATCGCCTTTAAACAAAACAATATACAAACATAGTTATACCATCTAGCAGTTAACCTGCCTTCCACAGAAAGAGGGGGATTTACATTAAGCATCTTCGCTGTAGGACATTTCATCATCATCATCATCATTTTAGCCTGCTGACGTCTACTGATGACTATAGACCTTCTTGAAATAAGCAAAAAGTATGGAAAATGCACTCGTTCCCTGTTCAAAGCCGCGATAACAAAAATACAAGTTGCCTTCATGATCGCCAACCTTCGAAAGAGATGATGGCACTTTAAGAAGAAAAAGATTTTCGTGGCTAGGACGTAACATTTTGCCAATTTAACTTGGAGGTCCCGAGTTCGATTGCCGGCAGGGGCAATTTGGGGATTTATAATTTCTGAATTTTCTCCGGTCTGGTCTGGTCTGATCTGAGAATTAAGTGCTGTTTTAGAGAATTCATTAACAGAAATAGCCAATACAAAAAATTTTGCGGCCTGTAATCGAACCGAACCCCTAATGATCTGTACTCAAACGTGCTTACTGCTAGACTATTGAAGCATACCATCAAATACAGCCTAGTAATTTACCGAATTAGGCATTCACGATGAGGGAGGGGGCGGCCCTCAGAATTACACGATTGCAATACTCTCGATATTGTTACACAACTAATTGTGTAATAAATTACAGGGTTCCAGTAACATTGCTTGAATGAACGGTATAATTTGGGTTGCTTAATAATAAAAATATTTTTACTGTTCATTCTCCCTACCAACGAATTGTTAATTTTCATTTTTTTTACTAATTTTGACCCCAATTTAACAATTAATAAATCATAATTAATATTAAACCATTATAGACGGCGTCTTTGATGCAGACACTTGAGAACATTAGGTGTGGAGAACTCTCAGGCATCTAGATTTTCCCTCACCGTTAATGCAAGTTGACGGCCGATTGGCGCAGTTTGCCACCCTACTTTCTGAGTCCAAAGCCGTGGGTTCGATTCCCAAAACTGGAAAATGTTTCTGTGATGAACATAAACTGTTTTTCAGTGTCTGAATGTTTATCTGTATTTTATAAGTATTTATGCATATTATTCATAAAATTATTCATCAGTCATCTTAACACAAGCTACGTTTACTTTGGGGCTAGATGACGATGTGTGTATTTGTCGTAGTATAGTTATTTATTTAAGTTATATTTTAAGTGCTGAAATTAAAAACTAAAAACGCACATTTCTCCGAAAGGTTAGAGGTGCGTGCCGAGGATCGAACTCGGTCCTTCGAAAAAGAGACCGAAGCTCTAATCACTAGGTTATCACCGTTTATTATTACCGATGAATAAATGTGGAAAATATTATAATATAATATAAATATTATAATAATATTTCATACTGCGCTGTTACAAGGACTTACATTTGTTCAACAGCTAAAACAAGTAAATGTATCTACCTCTGAAGATGGACATAATCTACTTTTAATCCCGAAATAGGAAACCATCCCGTTACGTTATTTTCCTTTTAAATATATTATATATTCTCAGAGTTGCTCAGCGGGCGATGGAGAGAGCTATGCTAGAAGTATCTCTACTTGAACAAATCAGATATGAGGGGAACCGTAAAAGAACAAGAGTTACCGACATACCTCAACGATTAACAACAAAAATATGTTAATACAAGTCAAGAATCAAATAAAAACAACAGCCTTTCCCAAAAGGTAAAAGTTCATAGCCTTACAAAAAACGGCTTAGTTTGGGCAAACCACTATAATACGAGAAGATATTTCAAGTCATATTTTCTCCCTTATCAACATTATAAACGCGCCTACGTAAGCTTTTCGTTATCAAGATCGTAGAAACAAGGAATCGCTTGTACCTAAATTCAACGAGGCATTCTATTTAACTCTGTACCTCTGTACTCCCCAAAAGGGACATCCAGACAAAGGCAGTGAAAGATAAATCTTATGTAAATCGAGTGCAGGTGTCGTGATTCAGTACGGAATCTCAAGCCGTCTACGCTAATGTGTTTACCCTATTATATCAAGTGGTTTTATTACCAGTATAGAATGAGCCACCTCTCCCCGCACACCGCTGATGAAGTGTAAGAAAAGCGGGGAAACTTCAAGGAAACGCGAGTTCTACATAACTGGTAATGCCTAAAGCCTCAACGTATATTTTCGACAAACATCGTGATGCCAACGTTTGCATTAAGTTTTATGACTTCCACGCTCTTGGAAATTGTAGCCTTGATATACTATGTACTTAATAGAGAAACAACTGTCCCGGATTTTTTTTAGAACTTTTAAAGGCGAACGACTTTGTCATTTATGATTTTTTCGAAACTTTACCGTTTTCGCAAACGGAAAATCTCTAGACGAAACTCTCAAAAAAAAATCTCAATGTTGAAACATTATAAATTGGTGCTATGCTCCTATTGGTCTGAGCGTGATGATATATCTATAGCCTTCCTCGATAAATGGGCTATCCAACTCTGAAATAATTTTTCAAATAGTACTAGTAGTTCCTGAGATCATCGCGGCTAAGTAAACAAACAAACAAACTCTTCAGTCCCAGTAAGAAAATACATCTAAAACCAACCGAAAATTGATAATATCGAATATGCAATTTGATACTGTAGATTTTCGAAGCAGAACTTTTTGGAAACAAGTTACGGTGTGGGCTCAAAAATTTGTTTCCAACGCTAGCCTAAACCCTTTGTGTAGGATCTAAACAATGTATATTTCACCCTCTGTGCTTGAGGTTTTAAGTATCAAGAAGGCTCATAGATATTGTTTAAAAATTTTATAAATATTTCTATAGAATTACGTGCTGCACATAAGATTACAGTTGTCACCACCCCTACTGTTCCTGGGGGTGCCTTTGGGAATGTAACGGAGAAAGGGCAGGAGCGTATTCTGTGCTACTACTATAATTTACTTCAATCACAAATTCGTCTGTCTAGTGTGGTGATTATGGGCAAACCTTCACGTTGGGAGAGGCCTTTAGTCCAGAAGAAACTACTATAGGCTAATTATGATAGATTTATGGCTACGTAATATACGTTCAATCATCCTTGACGTGACGTTTCAAAGGTGCTTATAAACTAGGCCTACTTGAAATAAATGAATTTTGAGTTTTTTTAACTTTAAATTATAATATGTACAAGTGCTTACTCTGCCTGATTAAAAAAATAATAATAATACAAGCTCTATGGAAAGCACACCATTTTGTTTTTATTCATTTTAAATTGTCATTCTGAATAACAGTCAACCGAAAAGTCATTAATAATCGCTGCGATGTCAGCAATTCAAAGGCTAGATTCACTTCATCAACGTCATTATATTTGAAGCGCGCGCGCGTGGAATGCTAATTAGCTAGCGAACTTAAGTATATTAGTAACTGGACGACGTTTTTTTTTTGCTATAAAATGTGTTGTTTCTGAGATGATAAATTTAAGTTAAAAAATTCTTTATTGGTATTGGCCTACCACGAGAATTTAGGAAGCGTTCATACACATTTTCAACATCATCATATCAAACCGTTACCGGCCCACTACATGGCGAGGGTCTCTTCCCACAGTGAGAAGGGGTTGCGGCTATAGTCCACCACGCTAGAACAATTCGGCTTGATGGAATCCATACACCTTTAAGAACATTATTCATTTATTTCAAGTAGGCCTAGTTTATAAGCACTTTTGAAACGTCAAGTCAGTCTGGTTGTAGTGTTCGAAAGGCAAATTGAACTAAGAAGAGCCAAAAAGAAATTCCAGAGAGAAGTATAATCTTAGGTAAAGGTAATATCTGATATTATCTTAGGTATCGTTGAAGCAAGTGATATTTTAATTACTTAAAACGCACATAACTTAGAAAAGTTGGAGGTGCGCGCAGATAGTGAAGTTGAAGTCCTAGTCATTATATATTTTGAAAATTTATTTTGGAGGACACTCTATAATCGATACCAAAGCTAGGTTATAGTTTTTTTTGCATTTTGTCGGTTAGTCTGTTTGTAACTTGGCCGCGCATCACTCTGTAACTACTGAACATAACTCCGACAAATATAAATCATTTAAAATATTTTCTTTTCTTCTGACTAGGTAACAGTATCAGTTTAGATTTGCCTTAATTTCGTATAGATCAGATGCATATAATTTGAGATAATGGACAGAACACAACAAGTCAGAGCAGGACTTCAATCATAAGCTAAAACATTCTATGGTGTTTCAATTCTAAAGGATTGGATTTAATGCAGAGTCTCCCACCAGACAGCCTTTTCCCGACTTCAGTCTCATTTGCATCGGGGGTTAAATTAGCAGTGGAAACGTACTATGAGTTACACACGTCATTAACGGCATTGAGTGCGTAACATAAATGGAATGTAAAGTAGCTCAGGTTCCATCTGTACAGCAATATTGACTAATATCATTAAATTTATAAGGTGCTTCAAAGAGTGCCTTTTCGCTGACTGCACATTCAATTGCTGCGCACAATATCAGCAAATAAAACATGAATTTCATCATCATCATAATATCAACTATTATAAATGAATGAATGAATGAATGAATGAATGAATGAAAACACCTTTATTGTACACCAAAGAAAAAAAGTAGTTACAGAGATATAAATACATAGCAAGAGAGTACAATTTGGTGGCCTTATCGCTACATAGCGATTTCTTCCAGGCAACCAATGGCGTAAAAGGAAAAAACATAGAAAAGAGGTAGGTGGTACAATGAAAGAATGTGTCCGTAAGTTTAAAAAGATTTAGAACGTTTTCTACAAAAAATAAAAACTTGTTTACAATATTGGATAGCAGCAGGCGTTACTTTGCGGCGTTACTTTTAATTTCTTCAATCCTTATACTCCACACCAAATATATATATAGGAGGAATGGAGTAGGTATAGCAAATTAAGCTTAATTTTCATAATTATTTACAATAAATGTATTGAATGGGTAGTAGAGTATAAAACCACGTCATAAAATCTTCGCAACGTATGAAAGCGCATTGGGTGATATAATGGCGACGTGTAGGAAATATGACGTCAGCACCACAAAATCATGGGCATCCGGTGCGTCTTGGCTATCTACGCTTTGTGTCGAACCGAATGAATGAGTGTGTGTCACAACGCTCTCCTCCAAAAGTAGCTCTTTAAATTTATAGAACGATGTCTATTTTACCATTTAAGAATAAGTATGGGTCGTGGAGCAAAAAGTGATGTCGGAAACTCTTCACAACGTATGGAGGCGCGTTGGTTGATATAATGACGACGTGTAGGAAATATGACGTCACCACCAGGCAATGCCGGGCTACATCCGGCGCGTCCCCGTTACCTACGCTTTGTGTTGGACCGAATGAATGCGCTTTTGTCAGTGATACAGATGGACGATTTAAACCTTTATAAGCATACACTTTATGTATTCAAATTCACGGTGTAAAGGCTTTCAATAAGCATTCGTTATATATTATTATTTATTTTAGAAACTTTTGTTGATTTCCAATTTTATTGCAATCATATTGTTCATATTTTAATATATTGATAGTTGTCACTGATAAATATTTAATTTAGTAATACCTATTATTAGAGAAACTATGCCATGCCTGCCATGTGTGCGGTGAAAACGCAATTTCAACCCGTACTCTCGCCTATAGGTTTTTCTAGGGATACACAAAAATTTTACAAAAGGAGATGTATAAAAAGAGGGCAAGGCGTAAGTTCACAAACGACTTATTCCAATTCAGTGATTTTATATGGACAGTAAAACGTTGACGAAGCTTAGTGAGTGTTAGATTTATTAAATGTTGCTAGGATACCAGATATAAATTTTAATATACCAGGTAATGTTTGAGTTATTATATATTACTAAATTATGAGCAAATCTAACTTAAGGTTTATTACAATCGAAGCAAAAAAAACCTTTAATGTTTTTTTTATTTTAACTTACTCGTTTTAAATTACGCATATGCCTCTGATTGCTTGCATCTTATTCTGAGTCTGAGTTATTTATTTATAAAAAAATAAAATAAATAAATAACTCAGTTAGTGGGCGGTCCCGGGTTCAAACTCCGGCAGGGGCTATTCAGAAATTTAAAATTAAGAAATTAACTACTGTTGCTTTGGCTGTGGCTAGTAGGTACCACTCTATCGAAAAACATATGACGCACAGTGATTTAGCGTTCCGGTACGATGCCGTCTAGATACCAATTACGAGTTAGGGTTAAATATAACTGGCTTGTTGCTAACAGGTTAGCTCGCTACTTTCTCAGACTGCATTATATCATACCAGCACGTGATATTGCTGTCAAGGGCTAAGTTGCAGTTAAAGAAAACGATGTTTTATGTATTATAAAGCATGGACTAAAAAAGTATTTTAAATGGTTTTATTAAAATTGAGCAACCTTTAAGGTTGCTCAATTTTATTCTAGAAGCATTTTATAACATTAAAATGGTGAATATTGCAAAAGCTATTGCATATATACCTTAAAAGTAATTTCTGCTTTTGTACCTCGATAAGATATAGCCACTGCAATTAATATTCGTCGGTGAGCAAAAAGTGATGTCGGAAGCTCCCCGCAACATGTAAAAGCGTGTCACTACGTGTGGACGTGCTGGTGACACTACCGGAGATGCTTTTACGTCACGGCAACGTGGACTACTTCCGTCACGTCCTCGTCACGTCGCGTACAATTTCTGTCAGTTACATCGTTTACTTAAATGTCAGTTACGTCGGTTATTTTCGATCGCTTGAGTGCAATGTTAGTATAACAGTGTTTTACGTAACTACACAAAAAGTGCGCTAACTGTTAGGTTATTCTGTATAACGTTAAACCGTTTTTGATTAGGTGTATAATGCTGGTGGCATGAATTTTAATAAAGCTTTACAAATGATCTACAAGCGCTGTATAACATTAACGTATATAAATACTGCAAAAAATATGCCAAAGAGGTGTCATTTCTATTTCTACAGCTACTGTGACGACACGAATCTTGCCGTGGAGATCCGGTGACGTCACTCTGGGTTTAGAACGCGAATTTCGATTGGATGTTCCACCGATGTAAAACGGGTAGGTTCTACTCCTCAAATGTTAGGCACTGGTCTAAGCAACAAGCAGATACTTACCGGTCGTACCGAGGCGATCCAGACCGAGATCTGTTTGGTCGTATTTCGATTGTATCGGAGACAAGACAGCACGTGGCAATGCTGCCTGGAGAATTTGATGATTTGGATCCACACTCCACTCACACACTGCACAACAACTTCACAGGGGCGAATTAACTTGAATTATGTTGTCTACCACGATAGCGGGAATAACAGGAGATCAAATTCTAGTCATTTTCGAACCAGCAGCGTGGTTTTTTCTACGTTCGCGTCGATAGTAACTTTGCAACTCCATTCGGCTGGGGCCAATGAGCATTCGTGTACAACCGTAGGCTCGGGAAGCGAGCTCTGCCATTGGCTAGACCAGATTGCGAATAAAACGATACTATACAAATAGAGTGAACTTAATTTGAATGATTTTTAAAAGTTGAACATATACGCGGAGCGAACATACCGCCCACCAAAATACAGCTGGTATTTTCCAGTTAAGCAGGAATGATGATCGAAGCGAATTTTGAAATACTAATTAAATTATAAACTAAACTATATGCTAAACTTAATTAATATGTTAAGATTAGTGTGCCGATAAAACAAGAGAGTACATATCCTTAAAAAATAGTCGATTAGTAAATTAAGCACTAGGCGTAATGGCCAATGACCATCGCAGTAGGCAAACGCGATTGTAATATTTGATACATTCTTGACTGTTAGACGCTTTCGCCCATCCTGCTCTTGGTGTTAAATACTTAACGTATTCCTTTATCCATTTGAAGAAACTGAATTTGATAAACTGGGACGTGAAAGGGTCCTCTCTAAGTAAGACAGAGATGCTGCATTGTATGAATTTAAAATTAGCGCAAGGAAAACAACCGCCCACCGTGAGAGCAGCCTCCACGTTCATAAACAGGTAACGATTTTGGAACCACTTCGCTATGAATGATTGCTTCAATTGCAGGTGCCGGTTTACGAAATGGAATATAGAAATTTGGATTACCACAATAAGTGATAATGAATGACCGTTTTCAACTTCAGTGAAAAGTGAACCGGTATTATGATCACAAATTGGAAGGTATAGATCCGAGATACGATAAGATTTCGATTTATTTTTTAAATGTTTTAAAGGGTGGATATTATTTATAAAGAAATCTACTTTATCACCTTCCTGAATGAGGGGCGATTGACACTCTTGTTCAATATCCTTAATGCGCGTGGTAAAAAAGTGGTTCCTAACACGAGCCTTGGCACACAATAGCCGAGTTTGAATAGATCCATCATGGCTCAAGACTTGTAGGTATAAACTTTGCTTTTGATAGATAGAACGATATGCGATAGTAGTATCGATAGTGAGACGTACGGGTAGTTGCTGGTCTGGCAAGATCCCTATCTTAGCGGATAGCTGATCTGGTAATTCATTTGAGGATTTTAGATCGCGTAAAAGCGTATTGGTGGCTGATATCGCACGTAGATTATGCACGTTTATATTTGAAGATGGGTTGTCAATGAATGATTGAGGTTCTGGAAAATATTCCTTCTGAGGAAGGCTTGAGAGCTGATCTGGTCGGACGTATACCAACTTGGTCGAGTTAGGTAAAACCTCCGGTGGCAAAATAGTATTCACGAGTGGTGCTCTTCCTACCAACAGCCAACCGAACAAAGAATTTATGGCGAGGGGCTGATGCTCATCGCCCTTTATGATGTCGTTGAGTAAAGAGTTTGCGAAAACGTCAGCGCCTAAAAGCACGTCAATAGGTCCAGGAGTATCGAACCCGGGATCAGCTAAAGTTAGCGAATGAATATGAGACCAGCCTTGAGTTTGAAGTTTCGCGCTTGGATGATCGCCACAGATTGTTGGCATGACATGCATGTCAACACCAAATAACGTGTGATTATTAGCGGCAACGTTACAGTGAATCTTGCCGGTGATACTAACTGCGACACCACCCAAGCTCTTGATGTTGAATTTGCCTGGAACTGGTTCAACATTTAAACGTTGAGCTGCCGATTGAGTTATAATGCTATTTTGACTTCCGGTGTCAAAGATTGCTCGAAACTGATGATACTTGCCGTCTACGTCCTTGATTTGAATACTAGTTGTAGCCAAAAGAACGGTTGTATTCGCTACATGACTAGAGTTCCCAGCAACGAGAGACACGGATTCAGAGTCGGTAACGCAATAATCTTCCTTGTTCATGTCACAAATTAAAGTGTGGTGTTTAGCTTTACATTTGAGGCATCGAAAAATGCTGACACAGTTTCGCAATTGATGAGATTCCTTGAGGCAGTTGTAGCACCATCCTTTTTCGGTTGTGATCGTTATGCGCTCAGCTACGGATTTAGAGAGAAAAGCTTGACATTGTGAGATCGGATGAGAATCACCGCAAAATGAACATTTCATTGGAACTGATTTGTTAGTTTGAGCCATTAGTTTCGTTGACGGTTGAGATACATTCGAATTATCGATTAATAAGGTGTGAGTCACATTAGATCGCCTAGGATTAGAGTACATAGACTTAGAAGTTTCTTTTGCTAGATTAGGATCTTTAGAAAACTCATTAAAGTGATTATCTCGCATAAGTGCTTCACACTTCGAATGTAAAAACTCCTTTAATTGCAGGTATTTGGGAAATTCCGACTTAGTACACTTCTCTTCGAATTCGCGGCGCAATTTCGAATCTAGTTTTGATAAAATGTGATAAACAATAATAAAATCCCATTGATCTACTGGAAGTTTTAGTTTCTTTAGAATACTTAAACTCTCATCGATACTATCTAAGGTTCGACGAAATTCAAATGCGTTTTGAATTTTAAAATTAACGTTTAATATATCCCTCCAACAAGTGAAAGCCAACTCTCGTTTATCCTGATAACGCGTGACCAAGGCCGCATACGCATCCGAGTAATATTCACTCGTAACCGGAAACACACGAATAAGAGCTAACGGATCGCCGCTTAGGGAGGAAGTTAAATAGTGAAATTTCTCCACATCGGTAAGCGAAGGGCAGTCATGAATAAGCGAATTAAATGTATCGAAAAACTCAGGCCATTTTTTAATGTCACCTGAATAGGTAGGCAATTGAATTTTAGGCAGCTTAACGTGTGACAATGATGACTTATTACGAAGGTTATCACTAGATATAATTGATGAATTTAATTCTGCTTTTGTTAAGGTACGACGCATAGACATAATTTGGAAATAAGTATTATCAAAACGAATGCGCATTTCATCATCAGCATCATCACCATCGCTTGCATCATCGCATGTGTCCAAAAGTTCAAGAATAGAAAAATGCGCCTGTTCAAAGTCGTTAGCAATTCTCTTTGCTTGATCACAGTAGGTAAGGAATAAGTCGATCTGACTGTCATCGGTTTTAGCTAATAAACCAACCTCTAACGCTTTAGTCAAACGGTTTAACGCTATTGTCCGTTTTCGACGTAAAGACGGTAGGTTTTGGACAGTAGAACAATCGGTTCCCGCCGGTTTAGACTTTATTTTCGTTGAACTAAGCTTACGCCTTGTACTAAATGACATTATCACGATAAATATAAATAAGTTGAATGTCAACAAGGGAGAAACTATAATAGTAGAAATAACCGGATACTCATAACCGGACAACCGCTCTTGAAGCAGCAAAATAGAAGACGGTTCGATAGTTTCCTGCGTAGCTGAGGTACTCTTTTAGTGGCTGTATGAATGCTGTTATAGCTACAAGCTACTGCTGCATAAAAATCAAGGGCCTACTATATCAATTTATATGAATGTTTGATTCTTATATTAATTTTTATAAGTTCGAGTACGAGATTATTACAGTCGTCACCTATTGCATAAAACACCGATAAATAGATAGTTTGTTTCACACAAGATCCGCTTTAGCTCGATAAACCGAATAGAAGTCACTATAGCCGATAAACTATACCTATACATAAGCACCGATATGTTGTAAAATTGCCTATTATATAGGCATGATCTATAGCAACACGTATTGGAGTAACAAAGGGGCTTAAGAACATAAGATTGTCACACCCGATAGAATACACGTAATCACCGATTTTGATAGATTGTTTACGCGTGATGTGTAGGAATCTTAATATTCTACGAATCGAACATGTTTTAGATACAGCTGGGAATCGTATTTGGATAGTTTGTAAACAACACAAATTCGGAACGACGCGACGCGACGGTAGTTTGATAATATCTTGGCAGATATCTTTCACTTAATAAACAAGCCTGAAGTATGCATGAATAGCGAGTGGAAAAGAGTGATTATGAATGATGTAGATACGAACCTGTTTTATTTTTTATCTGTAGCTATTACTAGCAAAAGGAACGAATCATTGAACTATTATAAATGCAGTCAGCCAATAACCGATGAGTGTTTAGAGCAACATGGCCGAATGCGTTTTAATGTTCCATATTTAACACTAAATTATGAAATATGACTTATTTATAGTCTAATTCATATGGCAAAAGTTTATTTAAGATAGATTACGATAGAATTTAATTAATTTAAGTACTGAGTGCCTGCTCAAATTGGTTGTAATAGCTAAAATTACGATTTATATTAGAAAAATACCAGCTATATTACTCGTTACGCGTAATATATAAAATACGACTCAAAGTGAAGTGACCAGACACCTTTCCCTGGTTTCGGCACCAAAAGATGTGACGACACGAATCTTGCCGTGGAGATCCGGTGACGTCACTCTGGGTTTAGAACGCGAATTTCGATTGGATGTTCCACCGATGTAAAACGGGTAGGTTCTACTCCTCAAATGTTAGGCACTGGTCTAAGCAACAAGCAGATACTTACCGGTCGTACCGAGGCGATCCAGACCGAGATCTGTTTGGTCGTATTTCGATTGTATCGGAGACAAGACAGCACGTGGCAATGCTGCCTGGAGAATTTGATGATTTGGATCCACACTCCACTCACACACTGCACAACAACTTCACAGGGGCGAATTAACTTGAATTATGTTGTCTACCACGATAGCGGGAATAACAGGAGATCAAATTCTAGTCATTTTCGAACCAGCAGCGTGGTTTTTTCTACGTTCGCGTCGATAGTAACTTTGCAACTCCATTCGGCTGGGGCCAATGAGCATTCGTGTACAACCGTAGGCTCGGGAAGCGAGCTCTGCCATTGGCTAGACCAGATTGCGAATAAAACGATACTATACAAATAGAGTGAACTTAATTTGAATGATTTTTAAAAGTTGAACATATACGCGGAGCGAACAGCTA
Source organism: Pararge aegeria (assembly GCF_905163445.1). Lineage (NCBI taxonomy): Eukaryota > Metazoa > Arthropoda > Insecta > Lepidoptera > Nymphalidae > Pararge > Pararge aegeria. The sequence goes on along the minus strand of NC_053190.1, from coordinate 15,616,570 downwards.
CGATAAGATCGTGCCGAGCAATTAATATTCGTCGAAGAGCAAAAAGTAACGTCGGAACCTCCCCGCAACATTTCAAAGCGTGTACGTGTAGACGTGTTAGTGACATGGCTGGAGATGATCGTCTGATACAACGTCAAAGTCAGGCCGAAAGAATGAGTCGCTCGAAATGTCATAATATCATAATTCCTCGTCCTGTTGTTAGGCACAGGCCCTGTCTCTTATACGAGTGACGGTTTAAGATCATAGACCCACCACGCTGCTTTAATACCGGTTGGTGGGCTGTACTGCCCACTCTCAGCAAAATCTTTAAAAAACTTATATTAAACCAATTACAAAACCATTTTAATAAGAACATTTTATTGCACTCTGAGCTATTTGGTTTTACATGGGGTCACTCAACAACCGACGTCGGTGTTGAGTTATAAAAAAATGGGATTTATTGGAAGCCTGGGAGGAGTCACGTGACGCACTTGGCGTCTTCTGTGACTTGTAAAAGGCGTTTGATTGTGATCAACATGAGACGTTAATCAGAAATATATGTATTTATTTGCATTTACTATTTTGCATCTTACTTTTACAATTTATACATTAGATTGTCTGTTTACTCTGTCTTAGAGTCATTTTTTCAACAACAATAATAGCTTCTCTCTCTTTCTTCAGAGAAGACCAAAAAATAATGCTGAAAGCGTAGTTCAAGATAAAAGTAAGTTTAAAATAAATTTTATTTTATAATGCCTATTCCTAAAATTAGATAAGAAAAGGATAATAATAATAATGTTATTTTAATTAAGAAAACTAGCCTTTCCTCGCGATTTTAGCCATCTTTTTATCGTTTTTTTTTTTATTTCGCATAACCGACGATTTTCCCGCGATAAAAGTTTCTTATGTCCGCATGTAATTAAGACATTTTTTTTAAACCCCGTAGAACCGATTCCCTTAAGTTTTTCTGGGATGAAAAGTATCCTAGGTCTCCCGGATGCAAGAAAAATATACGTATTTATTTATAAGGAAAACAAGTCCATTTTAACTATTCAGTAGATGATTCGGAAAATTCGTTATTTTATGTGGCGACAGTCATCCTGATAAATAAAAATCAAATTAAATAATAATAGTGCCTAGATTCCCGTACCATTTCTTTCGTATATTTTATATTTGTTAGAAGAGAGAGAGAGCATAAAAAAAATTAAGAACAATATCCACTGCCAACGAAGCTGATACTAGCACTCGTGTAGCGTTAAGCGATACACGCTAAGCGGATGAAAACAAAATAAGACGCGTTATAAAAATAATAAAATCCAAGAAGTTAACCTTTCAACATCTTAACCCTCAGTAACCTAGTACTTACTTTAAAAGTCTAAAAAACCTCATATAAATATCACTTTTTATTGGTCAAGTAGTTAAAAAATTGTTTATAATGGATTTTTATTTTGTGTTTTTTAAAAATTATTCATTGCACAGGACTTCGGTCACCTTTTATCTCTTTTTTTAAATAATATTTCCGAAACAGACAGCTTTTAAAGATAAAAAGTATTCTGTTTCCATCTCCAGAACTGGCTACATAAATGCAAACTATCGCCATGAGCTATTTATCTAACAGCCATTCATAGGAAACAAACAACTACACAGTCAGTCATTTAACTTTTTAATGTTCATTGTGTAAGTGTCATAAACTTGTGTAATGTAACTCTTGGTTCTATCCAATAACTTTGTTAAATTAGTTATTTCTATATATAGCTTAGCTTTGTTTGCGCTGGATATCGACCTTTAGAGGCAGCATAAAAAGTTTTATGTCCATTCCGTCCCGGCGGCGAAAATCGTAAAACTACATTCAGCGCTGGCTAACATTTTGCGACGTGTCGCGTCACCAATATTCGTGTGTCTAACATTTTCCATTTTATTTCTGGTTTGCTCCTGACCAAGTTAGGATCGCCAAACGAACGAGCTTTTCCTTATAGGGTTTCGTATATTATAGTAGAGACCACTCTGCTCGGAGTATCTCCAGGTCATCATCAGTATTTCAACACATTACCGGCCCAGTTCACGGCACAGATCTTCTCTAATAATGAGAAGGGTTTAGGCCTTATTCTGCCACGCTGGTCCAGAGCGTATTGAGAGAACATTATGGAAAAATTTCAAAAGCAGATTTCCTCACGATGTTTTCGTCCACCGTTACCGTTAAAACAAGTTATATTTTAATAGCTTAAAACGCACATAATTTAGAATAGCTTGAGTTTCGTGCTGGGATTTAAACTCGGTCCCCCGAAAGTGAAACCGAAGCCCTAACTACTAGGCTATCACCACTTCACGTTAGTATCTCCACATGATTCAGAAGAATAGAGATATACTACTAGAGAGCTAGCTAGACTAACTAGCCATCAGTTTTATCAAGAACATATTCTAATCATCTAGGAAAACGCATTACGTAACCTACGCTGTCTTTTATTAACCAAGTATGTGAGTAAAAAAATATTTAACACTTTTTTTTTATGTACTTAGACAATACACACATCGTTATCTAGCCCTAAAGTAAGCGTTATATTATATTTTTATGAATAATAAACATAAATATTTAAAATAAACACCCAGACACTGAAAAACATTCATGTTCATCACACAAAAAAATTCCAGTTGTGGGAATCGAACCCACAGCCTTGACTCAGAAAGCAGGGTCGCTGCCCACTGCGTGAATCGGCCGTCAAAACTATCTAAGTATTTCCATATTTAAATGATTGCTATCATTTCTCATACCATTATTAAAAACTAAGCGAGAGATCAAATAACATTTTTTTCAAATGATTAAAATGTAAAAAGTGTAAGCTTTTCATTTTCATTACAAGTGCAAATTTAAGAACTTTAATATTGTTGAAAGCGGTAAGATTTCTTTTTTAATTTCAGGATAACTAAGACGTTCCATCTTTCATTATTCAGCGTTACTTTGATTAAATATTGTAATCTGTTGTCAAAGATGTTGCAGATTTTTTTATAACAGATAACTTATTTAATCGATAAATATGATATGATAAATGTATTCGAACGATGAACGACATTTATTTTTCCAAACAATACGTTTTAAAGGTATTTAATAGAAAGTATAATTAATCTATATTAAAATCAAAAAGCAAAATTATAAAATTAAATATTTTCACTAAGCCATTATACTGAATAAATTCCAAGAACCCTTTTGAAGGGCAAAACTTGTTAAAATACCCGGTAGACCTATATTTAGCACTTTGATCACTATTCCTCGTAGTAAATAAAGTAAATTTTCCATACTGGATCTAAAATAATAATGAAAATCTAAAACCATTGTCGCCCTAGCGTCCACATGGTAACAGTCAACAGTCAATTCGTTCCGGGGTACGCCTGTTGTGAATTTAGTCCGAGTGGATTTTGATATTTTTGCCCGGGTCCGGAATTTCATCCTGTAAAATCCCAGAAAATAATGCCACGCTCGTCAATTTCCTTTTCCAACAACATATTACGTATTGTGGATAGTATTTATTATCTACATTTGCAATTTCATTCCCCAAGTAATTTTATAAAGTTAGCAATTAATTAAACTTATAACTATTACTTGATATGTACTATGTATTTAATTAAATCATCAATTATTATTAATTAATGTTCATGTGTCGACGGGTATTTTGATAAAAATAATTTTTTGTTACACTTCAGTCTTGTATCGTGGCTCAAAGATACATATACTTTCAGTTCCGCGGGGAAATTGAAATTCCTCCCACCCGAAGTTCTAGGCAACAGCTAGTCTATAATAAATATTATTTATTGGGATGAAACTGGAGTTGACGTAAGCGTTCAAAACGAATTCATGTCAATGTCTTCAAACGGAAATAGACCACGGTGCAGGCGGGGAAATAGATGCACTATAAATAGAGACTTATTGCAATTCACGTGCAATTTTAATATTATTTTATTAATACCATTGATGTAACAGTAACAGTCTCTTATTAGCTTAGACTGGAACCTGATTTTGAGGGCACCGAATTCTTCTGACGAGAACGTTTAAAGCAATTCAATACCGCTTGTTTTATCGGTTAAAGATAGTATCATGAAGCATACAAAACTGCATGACTAAGTTATACATGATGTCTTCTCAAAGGCGTGTGAAGTCTACCAATCCGTACTTGGAAAGCGTGATGCGTGATATTTGAAACTTTTCTCATTCTGAATGCAGGCCCGTGCCTTGTATTGTGCCGATTATGTGTTAAAAATGATGATGAGTTTTATTAATGTATGGATTTAATAATGGATGGAACTTATGCTGAAAGAAAAACGAAACGGACGAAACTTATTTACAACTTTTATAAATCAGAAAATGTATGTAGGAGTTACTTGATAATTTAAGTATTAAAATTGGAAAAGGAACGTTCGAACGAAAAGGAGTTGTTGACGAGTCAGTCAGTGGCTGAATCAGGACAGATTCAGTCACTGACTGACTCCTCAACACTAAGCCAAAAAACCTGTCACCTAAAAAGCTAAAACAATCCACAGAATTTATTGCGAGGTTCACCATGGAATTAATCACAGTACGGGACTCTCTTTGTTAATATTTGTTTCTTTATACACTAAAAATTCGGTAGAAGATTGATAAAATAAATTGGGTCCTAGCATAAATAATAAAGTACTGCTTTTTCGCCTATCTAGCTCAGTTATAACCGTTTGTAAATGTGTGTAGAGAAGAATTGCAATGCAATGTATAAACATTTAAATTTTTGATTTTGTTTAATCTCAATAATTAAAATAAATACTTGTTACGATACCAACAGCTTGCGAAAATAAAGAGATTCATTGCAATCCATGCATTGTAAATAGTTATTTTAAATAATCATTATAAACATTTAAATATTTTAATAATGTTTTGTTAATTTTATATCTGTTAAGATACCTATTAAAAATTATTTGTAATCTGAAAATCTGTATCCACGGTGTCTGTACATTTCTAATATATCAGATTTATATTCAATATTTATATTATATTTCTATAGAACAAAAATAATTCCAGGAATCTTACCGCAACAACAAAGACCCAGGTTTATTTATTTTAAATTATTTTTTGATTTATCATGATCAGCAGTCATTACCTGTAACAAAATAAAATATTATAAGACATATAATATAAACAGGTAGCAGCATAGTAGGTAGGAGCTCGACTTCAATTTGGGAGGCCGAGTTTTAATCCCAAGCTTTAAGTCATTGGGGCTAAGAATAATTCTATTTCTACGCAAAATTGCTTCAAAAAAATATTTTCCCAAAATGGCATCCACAAAATTGTGTTCCGAAAAAGTTTTTACCTAGTTATTTGTTTAGCTAGCTCAGCATAGCTCTGCTTCGGAACTCGGACTAGCAGTGCACCAAAAAATACCGATAAAATTCATCCAAGCGGATATGGAATTGTTCTCAAAAGCTGATCCGTATGCAACGAACTGACTTTTTGGTGGAGTGGTTAACATGTTTAACTACGGGTTTTGTGGTGTGGGGTTCGATTACCGAGTCTAAGCTTTCTCTAATTTTCTCTCTTAAGAAAGCACTTTTATGAATATTATAAAGTAATATAAGTGGGATAGTTCTAAGGTGACGATAACAGTATGTATCAAATGCATTTATCTTCATAATTATATGTCGCTGCCCACTTCGCCAAAAATCCGACGGCTTATTGGCGAAGTGGGCAGCGACCCTGCTTTCTGAGTACAAGGCTGTGGGTTTAGTTCCCACAACTGGAAAAAGTTTGTGTGATGAACAATGAATGATTTTTAGTGTCTGGCTGTTTATCTGTATATAAATAAGTATTTATATTATATTAATAATAAAAATATTCATCAGTTATCTTAGTACCCATAACAAACGTTGCGCTACCTTTGGGGCTAGTTTGTCATAATATATTTATTAAAATTGAAAAATGTTTTATTCATGTAGACCTTATTACAGTCACTTATGAAGCGTTCATACATTTAACATGTTACACTAATGTTAGTGATAGTTTTAACTGCATTCGTTAACTTAAAACTAAATCTAGAAGGGTTTCAAACGCGCCCTAGTCTAAGAAGAGCCCACAACAAACTTAGCCATCTGTTTTTTTTTTGTTTTCACCATCACAGTCTAGTTAATGTTTATTTATTTATTTGGAGATACACATTTTGAGTCACATTTAGAATTTTAATTATTTCAGTTTTGTGCCGCTTATTGTATTTCGACAACAAGTCCAATAGATAAGGGAAATTTGACGACTTCTGTTCATTTATTAGTGGTTGGACTTCAGACGCGCATTGCAGTGTGTCGTTGTCATTGTATCTCAGGCATACAGAGTATATAAAGCTTCATCAACTAGGACTAGAACAGTACATTGCTAGACTCAAGGCCCCGATAGAAGGATTTGCCTACAATCACCACAACTGGCAAACGGGTTGGTGATCGCTGTAAATTGAATTGTAGCACGGAGGACTCTGCTGAACGGTGTCCGCTATATTTCCTCAGTACAAGTACAAGCGCGGAAAGAGGGGGGAGGGGAACTACTGCTATGCTCTGATCTGCGGTCAACTCACGGTACAGCATCATTATCTTCATCATATCAACCCATTACCGGCCCACTACAGAGCACGGGTGCACGGGGGGAGCACGGAAGCTCCTCACACACTGAGAAGGTGTTAAGGCCGTAGTCCACCACACTAGCCCAGTGCGGATTGTTGGACTTCACACAGCTTTGAGAACATTATGGAGAACTCTCAGGCCAGCAGGTTGCCTGACGATGTTTTCCTTCACCGTTGAAGCACGTGATATTTGAATCAAATAAAACGCACCTAACTTAGAAAAGTAAGAGGTGCTCGCCCCGCCTCGGCAGTGAAGTCGTAGTCCTACCCACTGGACTATCGCCGTTTCCGACTTTAAAGGCTTCTCTTCTTGGGTAGGGTGCTGAGAAAATGTTGCTCTTGCAAATAAATTGCATTCACTCCGTGTGGACTGCACGTACAAATGTGCAATCAGTTAAAAGACATGCTAAGCTGTGAGGCGTACCAATGGTGCTGTTTATTTCATCTCCGGAAGGATTAGGCTTTCGCGTCGAAGCTCGCGGCAACAGGTGGTGCTTCCCCCTCTCTCTTACACCACATCACCCACCTTTATCTAACCTCTAGCAAAATAAACACAAGTAATCAATTGACAAAAATATTTGATTGAGGGAACTAGATCGTTAGTTTTGGGTAACTGTATAAATTAACTATTATTGAACCAATAAATACCAATACGTTAAACCTTCCCATGAAATATAGCGCTTAAATTCTTTACGTACGATGAAACGTAAATATTTTTAGTTCAAAGTAGGTGTGTATTAAGGGTAGGCTTATAGAAAAGACCTATTATAGCGTAAAGGACAACGTAATCGATAAAAAATCTTGGGTTAGCACACCCAAGTTTTTTTATCCATAGTTAGATATATTGTTCGAACCAGGTTGCTCTTCTAACAGTTTTAAATGAAAATGTGAGATGGTGATAGCAAAAAATAACACCCGACTTAGTTTATTGTGGCCTTTGTTTAGACCAGGGTGCGTTTGGAGCCTTTGTAGCTTTAGTATTAAGTCTACGAATATGGTTATCGCCATCATCTCATTACCATGTACACATTTTTCATGTAATGTACGCTTCATAAGTGTCATCTATGGGCCTTCTTCACTAAAGATATTTTTGACTTTGACTTTGATTTTAGTGCGGCACTACCTAATACAAGTAATTAATTAGTTAATACTACAAAATATATGATTTCAATTCGAACTTGGAAAATGGTAATAAAAGATAAAAATATCCTTTTCAAATAAGGCTGTCTAGAGCCCTTTTGAAAGATCCAGATGATTTTAATGCGTACTTACAATTTTTTATAGTGTAGTGAAAATTAACTATAGCTTAACTTTATATTTTCAATTTAGTCTTGGTTCAGGATGACACTTACAAACAAAATTTCTTTAGAAAGTTATTTTGAAATCTTTATCATGTACCAAAATTAATGGCATAATAAAGCAGAGATGGGTAAAGCAATTCTAATTGCGTGGAAATTCACTTTGATAATATTGTAGTTCTGAAAACTCAATTATCGTTTTGCCCGTCAATTTTCCCCAGAATTTTGTTTGGAGTATTTAAATTTAATAATACCTTTATTGCGCCACGGTTCAGATAACGCGGGCTTTTCGTTTCAAAATTCAATCTGAGCTTCAAAAACATTTTATCTGATCCTAAATGTTTTCAATTTTGTTGGTAGGTAAATGAAACTGCTTTTTGTGATACCTTCCGAAACCCGTTGTTTACTTTCGTCGAATGTTAGTAATTAATCTATTCTGAAATCTTCAAATTGCATTTAAATTTAGTGTTGCTATCCTCACAGGGTCTTGTAGGAAAAGGAGAGCACTATTAAATTCAATTCACCATCTGAAATAGCTGGAACATCCTGTGTAAAGTTTACTCAAACGATAAAGTGCGATATGTGGAACTGGTTGAAACGCGATCATTATTTTTTATATATTTTTTTGGAACTACCCGTCATATTTTGTATATAGCTTTAAAATACTTTACCTACTTATAATTCCGAGCTCTTAACGATGAATACCGGTGTACGGATAAACCCGACTGGGTTTTTGTTACGCCGTAACAGATATTGTTATGTTAACATAAAAAAATGTATATTTTTCATTAAATGTAAAATAAATGTTGTTGGTTTAATCATTAATTACGTTCATATTTGATGAGGCTATACTGACATGCTTACAAATGGTCCGTTAAAGAAAAGAAAAGGTTATAATTAAATATGAATCCAAAAATTGTGGATTATTTTGAAGTTAAACGTTTTAAGCGTCCATACGATATATTTTTGAAGAATATATATATATATATATATATATATTGCGTATAGATGTCTCAAAATAAACTAATAAAATATCTTTATTTGTGTTGATATGATCTCGTGATTTTACATAGAGAGAACAACAAAACAAATTACAAGATTGGAAAAGGGAAAAATAACAGAAGGGAGCGACGCATGCACTAAATACATATCGGTAGAATATAATGGTGCCACACGAATATGCAGTACAACACAGTACAGTAATAGAGAACAGTACTGTAATAGAGAAACTTAAAAAGCTAGTTTTAGTGGCCAAAGGTGGTCTTACAGCTAAAGCAATCTCTCCCAGACGAAAGCAATTCTAATAAGTAATTGGTTGTAGCGGCAATAAAAAAAAAAATTGGCCCTAAAAATTTACAAAAACAATATGCTCTTATCGCCAATTTATGGCCATCAGACGCTATACTATGTAAACAGTTGAGGTAACACGTTTTGTGTAATTAACATTTCTGTAGCGATGATGCTACTTTGAGAATAATATTATTGCCGATGTAACTGCAAATATTATAATTAAAGTTGAAAAGTAAATAGTGGATCCCCACACTAGATATACTTTTTGGTATCTTTGGCTCATTCTCACCGATTTAAGGGATCATAAACCGCAAACTTTATAATCTGTGTAATAAAACTATCTTTTATCTGCGGACCCTTCTATGTCATTATCAGCCTAGAACAAATAGAGAGTCAATCAATTATACTCCCCATTTGTATTTCTTTTTCGCTCTCAAATTAACTACGTCAGTGTCATCAAGTGTCCACTGTTATATAGCAATATATTTATACCATCATATTTTATTCATTAACGTGGTAACTAAACAAAGTGTGTTGGGTTGACCGGAGCGTTAATAACTTGACAAATAACAGCATATTGTTGTCGGTGGTAACTAGCCACAGCCGAAGCCAAACTAAAAAAAATCTGAAATTATGAATTCCCATATTGCTCTTTCTAGGAATCAAACTCTGACCTCTGACTCTGAACTCTGACTAATAAGATCACAGCGCTCACTGCTACGTCAGTGAGATCGGGGCATATTAATACTTTGTACTGTCTTTGAACCCTTTGTGTGCAAGATCTACTTATTGTTAAATCAAATCAAATGCACTGTATTGTACATTACACACATTTTTTTTTAGGTACATGTTTTTTATTGTACCATTACAATAACAAACATCATGTAAAGTAAGTAAAGCTACAATAGGCGGCCTTAACGCTTTAAAGTGATCTCTACCAGTTAACCTATCAAAGGTTAAGCACCTACTAAAGTAGTTGCTAAAACCTTAAGCGCGATAATACGTTCATCAAGATTACAATCACAGTGTAGATAATAGATATAAGCGCAAAGTGGCCCATCTACCTACGTATCTCCCCGCAGTATCGGAGCTATTTCGCTAATTAGCCGCCGATTTGAAAGGGACGAGGAGTCGAGGGCGTATTGTGCTGCTTTCAAAGGGCAGCTTTGGTCGAGCGGATACGCTTGAAATAAGCCTGAATGTACATTTTGTATACGAGATACAAACAATGTAAAGTATCAAGTTATTCTATATAACGACAATTATGTACCTGCTATTAAATCTCCTTAACTGTTGTTTAATGTTTATTAAATACAGCCAGTATTGGCATTATATATCTCAGATTTATAATTTTTAATAATTGTTATCACAGATTATACCAAAAAAAAAATTATAATCTGTGATAATACTAGTACCAATTTAGTATCGCAAAAATCTTTGACGTTAACTTTTTGCGATGGTCCTTTCCCTATATACAAAATATGTGCTCCTTTCGTAAGATAAAACGTAAGACTGTTTTTCCTTTGATAAAATAAAATGTAGGAGCTCGAACGTGGCAACCCTAAGGGCTCCTAAAAGGACCGTTGCGTTATTCACATCAAGGATACGCTTTATGAGCTGAGAGTTCCCTTTCTGGCACTTCAAAAATCCCTTGCAAACATTTGCTGGGGCCCCGAGGATGCTGTAAGATTGAAATTGTTTGGAATATACACCCAGTGTAATCAATATAGGTTAGCTATATAAGTAAGGGAGTAATGTGAATGGATTTCAGGTTCCGTACCTCAAAGAGAAAAATAACTCTGTTAGCATCACTTCGTAGCTCGTCCTTTTCTCAGTAACGCGTCGGTATCAAGTTTAAAATAAATATTAAATACAATATCTGCAATCACTTGAAGCTGTGATAAATACAAATTTCAATGTTTCGACTGTTTACGCTAAAAACCTTACCAGTACATTGCGTTGACCATCAAACATGTAGGCAATTTGGCAAGAATTAATTCGAAAAACTTTAATTTAAATGTAGTTAGGTCAAAATGTTCTTAATATAAATTGCTTATTGCCTTTTTAAGCCGTGATAGCTTAGTGGGTGATAGTAAGAACTTCGACTTCACTTTCGGCACGCATCTCAAACCTTTCCAACTTAAGCAATTAAAATATCACTTGTTTCAACGTTGAAGAAAAACATCGTGAGGAAACCTGCATTCCCGAGTTCTTCACAACCCTGCTTTCTGAGTCCTAGGCCGTGGGTTCTATTCCCACAACTGGAAAATGTTTGTGTGATGAACATGATTGTTTTTCAGTGTCTGGGTGTTTATCTGTATATTATAAGTATTTATATGTATTATATTCATAAAAATATTCAACAGCTATCTTAGTACCCCTAACACAAGCTACGCTTACTTTGGGGCTAGATGGTGATGTGTGTATTGTCGAAGTATATTTATTTATTTATTTACCTACCTCCCTATAAGTTTTTACAGAAACCCTTAAGTGCGCGAGTCTGATTCGCACTTGGCCGGTTTATTTTTCGTTCGTAAAGCCGAAGCAGATTACGTACGCATGTTCAAGACATTTCGACAAAACTCGATTGGGGGATTAAAGTCATAAAACAGTAGATAAAAAGTGAGCAGTTCTATTAGCGAGTGAGTGAGTGGAGAAATATCGTGGAAAAAATTAGATGGTGCTTGTAAATAATGCAAGGTGTAAAGGCTTGTGTCGAAATCTATAAGATCACCAATTGCACCAAAAATTAACTGTGTTTTTTTTAATATTTTTAATATACGTGTTAATACAAACCGAAGTTATACCTACTGAAGTAGGTATTACTTCGGTTTGTATTAGTCTTTAAAGATAAATTATGTATTGTCTTTGAGATTTATGTGTGAAACCGAAAACCTAATAGTTTTTGAGTTAACCACTGCCATAGTTTTTACTGAAAGAAATCGGATACAGCCATCACATGCAAAACGAAAATCATGTGACTCCTGTCACTTTATTAGGTACGCGTCGCGAGCGTAGGTACTATGCGCGTGTTGGTATTTTATCTTCAATAGGGTTGTCATAAGAAAACCCTTAGGATGTTTTGAATCCTTTTGTATAAAAAAATATGCTTGTTTTGATTTAAAAAATTTACGGGGGCATTCCTAATGAAATATTCGAAATGCATCTTTCAAAATTATTTTGTATTTTATTACACATTGTACCCACAACAACAAGTTAAGGATGTCTACAGGAAAAAGAAATTTAAAACTCAAAACTCATTTATTTCAACAAGCACTTTTGAAACATCAACTCGGTCTGTTTGTAGTGACTCTACTATCGCTTAGTAGTTCTTTCTGCCATGCAACTTAAGGATTAGGAAACATAAGGGAACAAATTGAAGGTACTGTTCGAAGATTAAAATATATATACATGCTAATACATGAATTATGTTGCATAAATAAGATAAAAAAATCCTTACTAATATTGTAAATTTAAAAATGTGTCTCTTTGTTTCTTTTTCTTTCCTTCAAGCCCTAACTAAGCATCGAATCAACTCTATTTTTGGCTCTGAGTTTGTTGAAAGAACAGAAAGTAACAAAGGCTACTTTTTATTCCAGAAAGCAAACGTTTACAGAACGTAAACGCCTTCTTCAATCGTAACGTAACGTTACGTTTGAAGAACGCGGGCAACAGCTTAATACATACTAATTATTAAAAACAAACAAATAAAAATTTCATCATACAGTTCAGTCTAGAATGTAGACCGTGTCATATAGATAAAGCTACTACTTTATGTTATGAATAAGTTATAAAATTATTCAACGCCTCGTATTTTCAACGGTCATAAAATCAATTCTTATTACCTTTACACAAACCAGATGTTCCCATCTACCAAGAACTTGCCTTTGAACCATAAAACAAACCAAGTTAGCAAGCGTAAAACTATATTTTATAACAGCGTGCCGTAATATCTAGCTTTACATAGTATGACCATGTAATACATTGCTCTCGGAACACTGCAAGGTAATTTCCTTACTAGCGTAGAGTACCCGTACGTACAGCCGGCCGCACATTGGTGACTTTAGCCCGATTAATAATTGCTTGCGATATTTATCGGTTGAAGAAGCAACAAATAACTGCACAATTGATTTCTAATGGCATTGGTGACTTCTTTACTCGAGTAAAAAAATAATTATATATGCTTCGCACTCTCGCAGTTTAATTATCTTCGAACGGATCACGGCTATCTATAGAATATTTACGTTGCAGCAGTTCAAAACGTCAACAGTATCAAAATAATACTGGCTTAAGCGATGGTAGTAAGAAGGAAGTGCGGCGGATTGCTATTATGTATACAAATAATTTATAGTCTACTACTACCCACTATGTATTTTTTCGTAACAACCAAAACTACTATCGTGGCTAGCTATAGCCTACTGCTAGTACCTACTATTATTTTACGAGTTAGTAAGTTGTCATTATTTTAGTTGATACATACATACATCCATACATCCACCCTCACAAACTTTCGCATTCATAATATTATGTAGTATGGTACGCATGTATTCGATCGTTGTACCATATGCCTTGCTACTTGCTGTTATTTGTGAAGAGTTATGTCCTTTATCTTCGACAAAATTTATCAGATCTTCATTAAAATTAGACTCAACATGTTTTATAGTATACACTTTAAAATTAAAAAAATAATTATTAAAATCGGTTCAAATTTTACGGATCTTCCAGTCTGTAACTAGAAGATTTCTTATTATAAGTATTGATAACACATCGACCACGTTTTGTTAATGTCATTCAGTGCTCACCAATAATAATCAACATGAAGCAACTCGTATGGGGCTCATAGTGCCGTCAAAATTCAAATTAAAATTCATTGCTTTGCTTAAAGCATGACAAAATATTATATATGTTTAATAGCAGTCTCAAATCTTTATTTACTATACATAACGACTCCGAGTATATTGCAAATATATTAAAAATAATAAAAATTGTAATTATAAGAATTTCATATGCACACTATGATAGAATTATAAGGTGTATTAGCTGTGTGTCATAGTCAACTTGACTTCACACAACTTCTTCTTGACTATGTAACTGTTGCTCATGCAACATATCCAATGTGCGGCCACCCTACAAGGAAGTCTAGACATGTCTCGATTTAACAATGTAATTTCCTATTAGTTTGTTCTAAGCGTTAATTTTTCTTGTTGACTAATACGTCGTACCTAAAGTAATAAGATTTTTTTTATCATAGCGAATAATTTAACACAATATGATCTTTCTAAATTAAAGAAAATACCTACAGTTCATAATTTGAAATATCAAACAACAATGAAGTTCGTTCTTCGGCTTGCTGCAACAATATCAGAATGGGTAGGATTTGAACTTTACCTTTTGGATTTCAAGCCTCCTATTAAATCATTGAGCTATCGAAGCTATTATCGATGATGGTTGGAGTAGCCTGGAGCATGTTACGCTCAATTAAAAATCATTTTCGTCAGTAGCAAGTCAAGTTGTAAATAATTATCCTTTCAAAAAAAAGCAGAAGTTATACCTTCTGCTTTTTTTTGGAAGGAGCAAACCATACATCTTATGAGATTGACGGACTAAATAAAGGCTACTTATGACATACTGCACGAATATATGAGAACAAAAACCACCAGGGAGAATGCCTCTCAAACAAGCAACAACACAAATAATAGCTACGACCAGTCTGGCAAGCATTCAGCGGCTAAAAAGAATAAAATGTCGGACTGTGAACCTCCATTGCTTTGTATGAATCAGTCTATATAAAAGTCGTAGGCGTCTACGGCGTAGCTCTGCTATTGTTTAGATCAAAAGGCTAACGATCCGTTAACTGTTTCAGATTGTATTTAAACTCAATTAATAATTACTACTGTAATTATAAATTAATTAGGCTAATTATCGGAGGAATTAATTCAATTTGCCAATCCTCGTAACATAACTTGCATAAAACGTTTACAGATTCAGAGTTAAATAGCTATTAAAATCAATAATGCTCTTTAGTATATGGTAGTAGTAGCATAGAGGACGCTATTGCCCACTCTCACCATACGTGTGCGTCACACACGGTACGGCACGGTTTAAATCTTACCATAAACTGCCGCCGTCCGCCTTAATTACGGTACAAATCCCGTGGGAAACGTTTATTTTCCTGGGGTAAAAAGTAGGCTTTATTACACTCCATCTTTCCAACTAAGTCTTTGTCAAAAACTTAAAGGCAAACAAACAATCACACTCACATTTACAATATTAGTATGGATTTGCCGCAGCCCAGTAATAAAAAATGGAATTTACAGACCTTAATGAGCGATAATACTGCTAAACGCTGTTGACATATTACTGAGATATAATTACCTCTCGAGAGATAGACCCGATATATATGGCCATATGAGTTATAATATACTACGTAGATAGAGATGTAAATCAAATTGCGGTACATTGCCGTTTACTGGGCTGCAAGTGTCTAGCGTGACAGTAAGTCCGACGTAAATCAATTAAAATAAATTCATTTGCTATGCAAATGCTTTCCCGTGAATAACAATGAAGATATTCACTCAAAATCATTCAACAAATAAAAAAAAATATATTGATATTATTATTATTATTCTATGATGTTATCTTTATCCATGTCAACGTCGGTGGGAACGTAGATTTCATTGCTAGTTAAAGTCAAAAATCTGACGCCCCATTAGAGAGATGAAATTTAAATTTAATACAACTTTTTTTTTATTTTTTTATTTCACTACAAGTTAGCCATTGCCAGCTAGCCTATTAGGGAGTATGGTTGTCATTCCCCTAATCGGTTCCTACGCGACACCGTGCCGGAACACTAAATCGCATAGCGGTTCGTCTTTGTCGCCAGACCGAAACGTTATGCTAATGAAATAAGCCATTCGATCAATAAAATAATTTACATCCTGGCCCACAAAATCAGCCTTGCATCCCAGTATTTTATTATCTCAACTGACTTCCATGGATATCATCGATTTTGGGGCACAGTGCGCAATCTAAAAGCAATAACATTTCACTGGTTAGATACTATGATATTAATATCTACCATTGTAGGAGTAAGACCATCAGGTAATTTCCAAGCATGGCATGCATATTACATATTGTAGATCTAGTGTCTATTGATACGTGAGCAGTGAGCACTGAGTGGTTGGCGGTCGTATAATACAGGCCTGATTATTATCGAAATCGTCATTGAATAATAAGCCGTCTGCGGGCGTATTATATAGCTATTATAGAACTATTATATATGCCCGTATTTACAATTATTGAAGCATACGGAATCTTGCACTGCAGCTGTGCATCTATGTAACGTCTTGAACGCGATTCAAGCTAAGATGCATTCATATTAATCTGATTGTGTAATATATATTAAATATTTTAATAAATAAATAAATATACTACGACTATACACATATCGCCATCTAGCACCAAAGTAAGCGTAGCTAGTGTTATGGGTACGAAGATGACTGATATTAAATAATCTTCTATCTTCTTCTTCTATATATATATATAATGAAAATGGTCTTCGTTTGAGGCTCAATCACGCCTAAACCACTGATCGTATCGACATGAAACTATCACCATTCGATGCGAAATTTTTCCTAGATGGTTTATGGCTATCTATTTTTTGAATTCCAACATTCCTTCATTTTTTTATTGCTGTTTTACTTTTATGAACATTTATCCCGCTAATAAAAACAAAAGATAAGCATTTTGTCTTGATTCTTTTGTTTTCATGGATTTCAACAGAGTGTATTAAACGGATTATGGTTTTTTACATTCAGCTAAGAATCTACTCACGGTAGTGGAGAACGGACTGGACCAATTGGGCTTTTTTTTATCTTCAGAATTGTCAGGAGAAAGTTTTGTATGTAAGAAAATTTTAAAAAAGCCCGATAAAAAGTTAAAAATTTCGATGATAATCGAAGAATTCCCATCTATATAGTCACTCCCCACGAAATCTCGGGAACCATAAGACTTAGAAACGTGAAACTTGGTAGGAATATTACTTTTGCTATGTAGAGGTCAGCTATGAATAGATTTTAAGAAATTCATTCCCCAAAGGGGATTTTGCGGGGGCGTTAACAATGAACAATTCCCGTTTTTAAACTATAGCTCCTATAGACTTCAAATTTGGTAGGAATCTTCTGTAAGAGGTGTAGAAATAGGCTATGAACGAATTTTACGATAGCTCACCCTACAGGGGGTTGCGGGGGTGGGTATTAACAATTAATATTTTTAATTTTCCAGCTAAAGCTCCTACAAGCTCCAAATTTTGTAGGAATTTTCTATAAGTGATGTAAAAATGATTTATGAACAAATTTTACGATATCCCACCCCAAAGAAGATTGCGGGGGCGTTAACAATAAAAATTTTCAATTTCTAAGCGATAGCTCCTATAGACTCCAAATTTAGTGAGAGTATTCTATATGTAATATAAAAATGATCTTCGAGCGGATTTTACAATGAATCACCTCCAATAAGGTTCGCGGGGGTGGGTGTTAACAATAAAAAATTTCAATTTCGAAATATAGCTTCTAAAAATTCTAAATATGGTAGGAATCTTTTATTATTCACATAAAGAACATCTCAAAATGGATTTCAATAAAGTCTACTTCCGACAGGAATTGCGGGGGTGGGTGTTAAAATCTAAAATTTTTATTTCTAACCTGTAACTTCTACAGACTCCAAATTTGGTGGGGATCTTCGTGTATGTAGGGATATTCGTGTATTTCCTTACAACAATCGTCTTTTTGGCAGCGGAGAAAAAGTCATTGAGAGGTTTCAAAAATTTAACTTTACATGTAGCTATCCAATCAACGGACTAAGAATTTTACATTCATTTTACTTTTGCAGACTACATAACCGACGAATTCTTTTATTGCGGGATCGCGGAAATGTAACAGATTAAAATGAATGCATTTTCCAAGCACATGAGATGTGGAAAAGAAATTTAGTTACTTATTCCAATAGAATTCATAAAAAACATGCACAATTAATTTTCTATAAAAAATTGATGTCACGGAGAAAATTTTAGTTAACAGAAAATTCGTCGCACTTGAACCTAGACAGATTTCAACTTCACATATGAGACTTGCAATGACTTTAACTTAAACTTTCAATGCTCATTTCAAATTTTTTTCTTCATGTCAATTATTATTAATTTTTGGAAGAAAGGCACGGAAATGTTATAATGATTGCACATTGAAAGTTACAATGAATATTAGTGAGAAAAATCACCTGGATGAAAGATACAGGCTAAATCGATGGAATTTGGAATTTGAGTAAGTCTAAACAATATCGATGCTTACAGTTCTATCCGCGGGGCCTATTTATGTTCATACAAAAATAAAAATAAAGGAGAATAATAAAAATATGAAAAAAATAAATAAAAATGAAACATAAAATGTAATTTATTTCCTTTTTCAATTCGCCCAGCGAAGCGGGCTGAAAACGGCTAGTATACATTTAAACACCCAGACACTGAAAAACATTCATGTTCATCACACTAACATTTTCCAGTTGTGGGAATCCTTGGACTTAAAATCGCTGCCCACTGCGCCAATCGACCGTAATATAAATTGAAAATGTCGAATTTTTGATTTTTTGAAACTTATGAGCATTCAAATAAATGATTGAACTGACTTAAACTTGACTCGGTCGATCGATTTAGTACCGGCGAGTGCTGTGTTGAGTTGTTCGCATTGATATAACAATCCTTATTCTCTCCCGCTTCACCATAATTTGATACCATAAAGTAAAAGCTAACATAAAGGACTCTCGGGGAGGCATATATAAAGGAAATATATATTTAACGAAAATACATATATTTGCATTACAGCTGTACAAATCAATAATAATAATTTATAACTTTATAGCAACCCTCGCGAAAACAAGTGGTTTTCGAAACTGAGTAATAGAAATCAACAATACAAAATGAAACAGCAAAAAAATATGATAACAGTTCAACGATAGTACTTTCAATATATAATTTATATCAAAACTAATGGAACATATAATTTTAAGTACGATGATGTCACTTCGCAAAGTTTACTCGTTGAAGACAAGTAAGTAAGAAACGTGCTTTCTCATAGCGGAGAACAAGTAATAGGTCATACCTGTAAAATAGAAACATTAAGAAAAAAAATAAAGTATTTAATGATGTTTTGAATCCCTCATTCGCAGGGTCAGTTTAAAAATAGATTATGTTGACAACTAGAAACTTACAATATCCAAAAAAGTCTGCTAAAAAAATTAAGGTTAAAGAAAAACAGAAACAATACAATTACGTATTATATCCCACATTCGAAGGGTACGTGTGAATTCAGACGCGCCAACAATAAAAACCGAGACATACTATATACAGAAAGGTCTTTTTCACGTAAAACCGGCTAATCTTGTCGCCGCCACAGTTAATACAATCGCAGACACCCGTTCCCGGAGCGACGAAAATTTAATAAAGCCTAAGGGGGGTGGCGTGTGTCATCATTTACATTTAAAGCACCAATTATTTGACGTCATTAGCGCCCTCTGCCGGTCGTAAAACGCACCCAGCACGCGTACCGCCGCCCTATTGCTATTATAAATTAGAAATAAAACGCCGATTTTTAATCTCGACCACGCGTCCAATTTGATCGTTCGTGTGGCTGTTACGTTCTTCAGATGAATTTTAAAGTTAATTTTTTTTTTTAGTGATCAGTTATTGTTTAGTGATCAATTGTTGTATGGGTAAATGAAGAATGGGACTGTGGACAAGAAATCCGAACCCGGATTGAAATTGCTCGAGCCAGCCTTAAAAGGATCGAGAAGGTATAGATACGTATGCTTTCGATAGAGCGCAGGTTAAGATTACTCCACTGCTATGTCTGGCCGGTAGTTTTATACGGTAGTGAAGCTTGGACTCTAATAGCCGATACTCAGAAACGCCCGAAGCCTTTGAGATGTGGTGCTACCGTAGAATGCTCCGCATTAGCTGGACACAGAAAGTTTCTAGCGTGAGAGTACTCCAACGCGTCGCCAGAAGCCGGGAGTTACTGCTTATCATTAAAAAGCGTAAAATCAAATATCTGGGCTCTCTGGTATCTCTGCTCTGGGCTCTCTGCTATCTGGTATCGCTCATGTCTCAGAACGTGTTCTGAGACATGAGCGATACCAACTGCTCCAGCTCATAATGATGGGCAAAGTAGAGAGCAAACGACGTGTTGAAAGGAGGAAGAAGTCATGGTTGGGCAACATCCGTGAATGGACCAATATTGTAAGCGTAGAAAAATTGTTTCGCTTGGCGCAAGACCGCGAGAAGTTCGCTGAGCTGACGGCCAACCTCCAGTAGTGGAGAGGCACAAAAAGAGAGAGAGAGTTATTGTAAAGCTCGGAAACGAGTGATAACCGACTAAGACACCGGGAGGTATCTTTGCATCGTCCATGCAAAGATACCTCCCGGTCCCGGTCCCGGTCCCGGTTGCAAGTCCATGTGTCTCATAACAAAGCAGAATCACTCAGCGAGCGATGGAGAGAGCTATGTAAATTCAAAGTCAAATATTTCTACGTGGCATCTACTGGCATCTGCTTCAAGCGCACTCTACCCTAGGCTGCATCAGTTATCATCAGGTGTGTTTACAGCCAAGCTGCAAATGCTAAAAAAATAAAGAAAAGTCATAAAACAAATTGTTTAACGCCTTGTAC
This sequence comes from Pararge aegeria, assembly GCF_905163445.1. Lineage (NCBI taxonomy): Eukaryota > Metazoa > Arthropoda > Insecta > Lepidoptera > Nymphalidae > Pararge > Pararge aegeria. The sequence goes on along the minus strand of NC_053190.1, from coordinate 15,595,665 downwards.
CACAACTCGACGTTATGACGACACAAGGACAACTTCTCTCACCCGACAAGTGACATTTGACACGTGGCATCTTGCAGGTGTCATTTCTTCGATCGCTGCATAAATCAGTAATTTCGTCGGTTTGGCAAAAAGTGAACAATAACAACAGTTAAGTGCAGTTCAAGTGCAATAATCAATATGTGTAAACTGCTTTGAACCTTAGATTTAAACCTGCGACTCTCTGGCAAAAAAAAAAATTATACTACTTATTTAAAAAAAATATATGATTACACTGAGAAAATGAATCATAACTCGTATTAAAGTCGCCGAAAACCCTGAAAATGTCATCTATTTTTATACTGATTATTTATTTCAATAGTTACTTTTTTTTTTTTTAATTCTAATAACGAATCTCGTTTTTAGAAATCAATCCACTCCGACCAGACAAGACCAGAGAAAATTCAGAAATTATAAATTCTCAAATTGCCCCTGTCGTTAATGGACCTCCTACTTAAATTCACAGCGCTCACCGTTGCGCCAGGAAGGTCGTCAATTACCTTAAAAAAATGCCAATGCGTAAAAATAAGATTATTTGTGATTCAAAAAGAACGTTAGCCGTTAAAAAATATATCTTACGTTCCACTTTCCACCTTTATATCGCACTCGCAGGTTGCCTTTGGACCCTAGCACTGATTACTATTATTTTTGTGTTTTGTTGCAATAAAGTTTTTCTATTCTATTCTATTCTTACTTACGTATACACATTTTGCTTTGAAATTAATGTATTGAGAACTCATGTGCAAATATAATATGACGAGTTCACACGGAAGTCACCTTTTCATAATGCACTGAAGTAGCACAAACTAACACAATAAGTTATGATACTAGGTCGCCTAGGAAGATAGAGATATTTTAGGTCATGCCCAGCTGCTCATTAGTCAAGATATATTATTCGATGCATCTAATTCTGGAGCTATTTGCGTCCAAATGCAGCGATATTCTATGAATTATTGTAATAGATCTCAAATGCTTTACCGCTGAGATAGGGCACGATCTTCTCAAGGCACGTATACGATTAGTTTAATTGGTTTTGTGTTGTCAAATCTATAAAAAATTATAATATTATGTTTACAATACACCACAGATATGTTATTCTCTGGTTAAAGAGTTTTCTATGTGCGTCTCCAGGATGCAAACGAACTATATAAAAGCAAAAATTCAACATGATTAATTAAAAAAAAAAAAATAAGAGATAAACTTTTTTTTCCATTTCAAAGTGCGATGAAATATCTTCATTAAGGCCAGTCAGCTAGTCAGCCAGTCAAACATTAAAAATAGAGGGTTCCAAACGCGCGCTGGTCTAAGAAGAAGCCCACAGCAAAGACTAAAGTAAAATTGTAAACAATTTCCATTCAATGAATTATTTTATGTAGTCTATATTGCACTGCAAGTATAAATTTCGTTGCTATTTTTTTCAGTTCTTTTCTGAAATAAAGAGTGTAAGTACTATGCCCATATCCAAGATACCAGCTTACAAACACATAAACTTTCGCATTCATAATATTAGTATTAATCCTGTGGGAAAAAACACGTAGAAATGTAATTATTCCCCTTTCATTATTTCAAGGGAACGCCACTGTACCCAAAATCTCTGCAGAGAGTGAGTCCAAATATTATTCAGTTCATAAAATATCCTACAAAAAACACAAATTTCAGCAACCGCACCACTGCGGTTAGGACTGCGGGCGGCCACCGGCACTACAGCGTACGCTAACATTAATTAGCCGATTCCTGCCAAATATTATTCAGCATGTTTAAAATATATTGCACCAATTATTATAATATCGCTTTTCACTTTATTAGCATAACCATTTTCATTTGTAGCCAATACGCTAGAGTAGGTTTGTTTAATTCGTGGTTCATACCACGGTAATCGAAAGCTGACTGGCGTAGTAGGCAGCGACCCTGCATTCTGAGTCCCTGAGTTCTGAGTCCGATTCCCATAGCTGGAAAATGTTTGTGTGATAACATTAATAATTTTCAGTGCCGGGTTGTTTATCTTTATGTTAAAATTATTTATGTGTATTATCCATAGAAATATTCATTAGTTATCTTAGCCCCAATAACACAAGCTATGCGTACTTTGAGGCTAGAATCATCTAAATCGAGTGCCAAATGATTTAGGCGACGTCTATTGGTAAAAAAAGTTCCTCCAACTCTTAGGTGATAACTATTGGTCAAATGTAGATGTATGCTTAGGAATATCCTAAGATTGGGCGTTACTTATTTATGCATTGCCTAGTTCGCCGGTAGTGGAATAATATCCCACTGTTGGAAACAGTACTCTGGGTGTTAAGGAATAAGAGCCTCATCGAATTTTTCAAGCTCACTAAGTTTTGTCTGGCGGAAGACTTTAACCGTGGCTAGTTAACACTCTATCAACAAAGACGTGTCCCAAGCGATTTAGTGTTCGGATACGATGTATCCCGACTAGGGTAATGGGTTAAATATTACTGCCACAGCCTTGACAGAAGAACTAAGATGGCTGATCTTAGTTCTCATTTTTTCACTTGCAGTCAAGGACTAAATTGTAGTGACATAAAAAAGCAGAAGAAGAAGAAACACTTTATTGCACACAAATATCAAAATACACATGAAATAAAAAAAAGTAAAAATTGGTGGTATTCAAAGTTGGCCTTACCGCTGCAAGCAATCTTTTACAGGCTTAATCTGTCAGAAAGGGACAGCTTCAAGAGAGGGACAGCAATGGGAACTGTTGAATTTGTCCTATTGAATTTTATTTTAGCTAGAGTGATAGGGACCGACAGATTTACATGCTCTCCAAGGCATTGGTAATGGACAGAATCAAGCTTAGCTTTATGAAGCTTTAGTTTTTAAGTCAAAGAATGAGATTTTGCAATGATGCACAAATTATTCCTTAATGACGTTTTATTAACGTTTGCGATGGACCACAAGATTTTGGACCCATTAGAAATTTATCACAAAACTTTATGAAACAAAACGAATTCACTAATAAGCGCTCCCCTCGGAAATAATTATGTTGAATTCCGAGCAAGCGGAACTCGTGAAACAGCGTGAAAGGACGCCATATTAATTATTACAACAAACTAAGAACCAAAGTGCAGTTTGAATTAAATGCAAATTTCTTACGAGTTGAGAGAGCATTCAGCTCCCATTAAAACAATACGAATTTAAATCACATTCAAATTTTGCACTTCGATTAAAAGCCCAAGAGGTATGCGTGCCTAAGTGCAAAGCAAACAGTGGTACCGGCCAACTTGGATCTAAACCGGACCGTGCCAGTTCAGTCCAGTTTACATTGATCCCGGGCGTTTCGTCTAAACAGGTCGATCGTTTACGTCAATAGATAGCTACTGAGGGAGGCGGGTGTCAAACAAGATTGGCCAGTTCCATGTGATCCCAATTACTATGTGTAGAGAGCCAAGCCGCTTATGCAAATGACGATTTCCCGCGGACGCGTCTAATGGGCCATAAGGGAGGGGGCGATGCACTTTTCCAATCGCCCCTGATACTATGCTTATGCTAAATAAGAATGCTTTACTGCCATGACTTTAACCAATATCATAAAAATATAAAATAATCATTGTATTACCTCAATTGTAAAGCTGCGTCTACACTGATCGCAGTATTGATGAGTATAGTGTCGGTTTTGATATTTAAATTAATCGCAGCATCCTTACTAATCCTTACTTCCTTACTCATATTATAAATGTGAAGGTGAGTTTGTTTGTCATTATTTTACGCCCTAACCGAGCAACCAATCGACTTGATTTGACATATAATTAGTAGTAAGTATAAAGAGTAACATAGGATACTTTTTATCCCAGGAAAATAAATGGCTCAAACTGTAAACCGCAGACAAAAAAAGCGGTCAAACACTAATTATGACTTTTATGTAGGGCTTTGTTTCAAACCTAAGCATTGGATTTAACTATAGCTTCTACTTAATTTTTGTTGCCTTTGCTCCTTCTTTTAACGTGCACCATGTTCAACAACTAATCACGATTTATTCCGCGTCAGAGAGAGAATTGTTATAAAAAGTTAGGTTTTTCTGTGAAGAAGTTAACAATATATGAAAGTTACATATAGTTTAAAAAATTAGGGTTCCATTCAATACGATAGTGAATGACTTTAAATTCAATTTTAGCCCTACTTTTGTTATCATTACTGTTGAATATTTTCATTCTGATGTAGTTTTTGATGCGAATTAATATCCCCACGAAAGAGGTTTTAAAGGTATTTATCATGGTTTAACCCACCAACCAATTGGCGCTGCAGTCAGTTGCTTGCGCAGTTTTCTCGTTATAATATTTGCAATAGAAGTAACTAATCTTGACACTGTGCTGGTACGTAACCATTTTATCAATCCATAGCAGTATATCCGGTGTAAGCACTACCTTAAACAATTACCTTAAATAGTGACAAAGTTAAAATAAATTTGGATAGAAGCAGGTGTTACTTTGCGGAAATCCATAATATATTATGAAAATTAAGCTTAATTTGCTACACTCCGCGAAAAGCAGTAGAAGTTGACTTTACAATGAATAATTGTTGTCTAATCGCCTAAAGAATCTTCGGTTCTGGAGCGAAAAGAGCATAGAGGGTAGGTACATTGCCGAAGATCTGTTTGGTGTGGTGTATAAGGATTGAAGTAATTATACTCGTAAATAACACCATACAGATTCTCCTGCTTTTTTTATGAAAAGGAAATTCATTGCAAAATCATTTAAGCCACGCTAAAATCACTTCCTTTTTCCTCTGAATAGATTAAGCACGGTATAGCCATTTAATCGAACTCCCCGTAAACCGCGATTGAAAAAAAAAAAAAACCCGGCAATCGAGTGCCTGTAAATACAACCAGTATTTTTTGTGAAGCGTTTTCTTAGTACCTTTTGACTAGCAGACATTGGCATTATAAAATTGTCTCATAATCCTTTTAAATTGTTATCTATTGCTCTATGTTTCGTGATATTTACTTTTCTTATCTTATCTATACCTACTCATATTTTGTATATAATATTATATTTATTTAAGTACTGAAATTTTTTCTACGGGTGTATGTATGTATATATGCAAAACCTACCTATTTTCTGTATTTTTTTTATTCGCCAATGGTTGCCTGGAAGAAATCGCTATGAAGCGATAAGGCCGCTGAATTACATACGCAATGGGTTGATATTATGAGATATTCCTCTTGTTTTGAAGGTTGTTGATAAACGAAAGTTCGAATGACATTCTAGACTTTGCAATGTGTACTGGAAGCAAATTGCTTCATATATGTACACGATTCCTGTTACGTTTTGTTTTTAAAATTCTACCAATGCGTAAACTTAACGTACGGCAATAAAGTTGAAATTGATTTAAAATAAATGGCCACCAATAAAATTGATTGACAAAACACAAACGCGATTTTTATTGGATTACAATTTATGAAATGGAACAGTCACCACCACTGCGGAGCTTCATGTATTTTAAACAAATTATAACGACCAGTACGGTCAACCATTAAGCCCCCTTGAAATGAAAATAAACCTGATTCTCCACTATTAGTCCAGGAACTGGTGGGGAGTTTTAAAGAGGTGCTTGTTCTAAAATTAAATTTTGTATATAACAAAATGTTTGTAGCGTTTCCTGGACAAACAATTATATAATACTCGTACTTACTTGTTTAGGCAACAATTATAATGCTTTTCCCTTTCATGAGTCATCCTTACTTATTTGGATTGGTCTCTCGAAGGGGATCGACTAATAAATTTTCAGTAGCTGCTCTGAGAAAATGCCTTAAAAACACACTAAGCCGTCTGGTTATGAACAATTAAATTTCATAATAGTTGTTATGTTTCATAAAACATACTCATCTTTATAGAGTTATGCAAGAAAGTAAAAAAGAAACCTTTACACCTGATGTATAATGTAACGCCTGTAACATTAAGAAAATGTCCCACTAGCTCCCCAGCTATGATCACAGCATGCAGAACGCATTAATACAATTACTGGCTATCGATTACATCGGAGGCCGTTCAAAACAAATTGTTTGCGAACTAAATATATGCCCGCCGTGCCACACGTACCGCTTGCATGGAGTTCCAACTTTTTTAATTTCTGCGTCGCCCTCGACTTTCCACTTATAGGATGTTGTTACACTGAACTCTGCGTGCGATGCGTTTATTTTTTGACATAAAATTTAATCGTAACCCATTCAAAATATAGTATACGATTGGTTTTGCCATGTATAACAGTGCAATGCTAAGAACGTATTCAGGCGAAAATCAAAAGGATTGGTAGGGTTTGTATAATTACTTTGTTTACAAAGGTGAAAAATGGAAAAAAGCAGCAATTACAGAATACTTGCTTAATTTCTGACATTAAATGGCGTGGAGATAGCCCCTAAAGGCACATGATTAGGGATTTAGGGATTAAACAGTCATTAACATCTCAATTTGTCACGGAGTGTACCTAGTTAAAGAGGCCTTCACAGCAATCTTTTAACTTATTCTTAATACGTGAGAATAAGTGAATGAAGACTTTAGATAGCCATTAGCAGTTTCTCTTAATAGAGCTACTGCTGAGATTGTTGCTTGCTTCTTTTTAAAACATAGGTTCAGGTTAGTAGAGGAAAGTTATAGGTACTCAAGCGAATATACGAGGGGGATATATGACATCAGGCGAGTCGCTGGGAGGCAAGCGGCTCAAGAACGTGGATTGTGGAACTCCCTACAAAAGACCTATGTCCAGCAGTGGACGTCCATTGGTTGAAATTATGATGATAATGATGAAACGAATATAGCTACTAATATATTATAAGTTATGCTTTTGATACACATGAGCCTTTACGCTCACATCGACCGACGGAGTGAAAAAACTAATGAGACACAAAGTAACCTAACAATGGAAATTTTCAAATATCGGAACGGAATTTGTGAGCAAACTCATTATTAAAATACTTTAACGCAGACGTTCGTTTTTTGAATGGAGTGGTAGGTAAAATTAGGATAAAAAATCTTGTTTTTAAAACTCACTTCTGTAAATTGAAATTTTCCATGCGTCAGCATTGTTAGTATACAGCGATATCGTCTCACAAGATCGATTGGATTTTTTTTTAATTCATCGTCATCACAATAATTTTTACCGTCTAACTGATGGTCATAGGCCTACTTTGTCAAACACATAAAGCATTTTTTTAATATGAAACATCTATTTCTGCGCCTTGTCAATATTTCCCGCCGTATGCGGGACGGTAAACGCCATGACGCTCTCTACTGCCGTCATGCAACCACTCTCGACTACTACTTGTAGTAATTATAACAATTGAAGTAGTAAGAAAATAAAGTATGTTTTTTATTAATATATGTACCCCGCGGCCCTCGCTCGCCATCTTTTCTTCTCTTAACAATATTATGCTTCAATTATTTTACTAAACTACACGTTGGGTTGACGAATGAAATTTCAACTAATTTTATGAGGCCACGTGCATGAATGATGAATTATTAAAAACCTTAAAAAAGATCTGTGGAGTTTACTTAGCATTCTTTCCGCTTTATTTTTGAAGTTATAATTCTTTAGCAGCGTTAGGAAAAAATCATGGGAGTGAAATTATACGATGTAACGAAATGCGCGCGCACATGGTTACACGATTTTAAAAGGATGAAGGTAGTTGCGTAATCGAGTGAGAGCGGAATACATAATACGTTTTACGAGGAGCGCGTACACCGTCACAAAAACCGCCACCCTGAATATAGCAATAAGGTTTGACAGTGTACAGTTTCAATTGTCAAAGTCAAAAATCTCAAATTTTAATGTTCAGCGAAACTTGGTGGCCAGATAATAAGATAATTAGATAATGCGTTATAATAAAACTTTCAATGCATTAAATACAGTTTTTCTATTGATAGTGTCTTTTCTCTACAAAAGTAGAATAAGGCGTAAGATAAAAGTTTTGAAAAGATTTTTATCTTGTTACGCCAAAGAAGTATATTATTTTTTTACTCAAGGTTAACGTATTAAAACAAACAAGCCATTCTTGTTTATTCTAATAGTATAACCAATGCTATTGTATATAACATTGTTAAGAAGAAAATAGTATAAAAGACAGACATAGAACAGTAGTCATTAGTATTGATCAATTGTTGAATTAAGGTGTTTCGTATCACGCGCGCATGCATAATTCACTAGGTTAAAACACATTTAGCCCCTCCACGTATCAGGCGGTGAATCCTCTAATTCTATCAACGGATTTACATTCAGTAACGTACTTCCGCGACCTACCCCTAATTTAGAGGCATTAAACTTTTATTTAATTACAGCTTTGTGGCTTCACCTATATATACGAGTAATTATCGGTTGAATATTATGTGACGTTTTCGTCTCCTGCATTACTTTACTTTTGTGACAGTTGCTTGCGTGATAGCGACCTGTCATCTCCATTAAAAAACATCGATCAGTGTACAACTGCCGCTGTCAAATCATGAGTAGGACGTTAACGTATCTTCCCAAATTCAAGTTGATGTCTTTAATAGTTTTCTACATATTATAACGCTGTGCCAGACGGACATAGTCTTTTTTGTATACCACGTGTTGACTTTTGACTGCAATCTCAGGTGGCAGTATGAGCAAGATGGTGGCGGACGAACCTGTTGGGGTGTGGAAAAAAAAAGAAAAGTATATTCACCCATACGCAATCGCGTTCTACGCGGCTTAGTACCGAAACGTCCAAACACTTAGCTGCACGTCTTTTTCGGTAAGGAAGGAAGAAGACCTAAGGCCACCAGGCCAAAAAGTCACACTATATACCGGTCAACATCATCATCATCATATCAACCCAATACTGGCCCACTACAGAGCACGGGTCTCCTACCGTACAATGAGAAGGGTTTAGGCCGTAGTCCACCACGCAGTGCAGATTCGTGAATTACACACGCCTTTGTTTCCACGCGCCATTCAAGAAGAACTCTCAGGCACGCAGGTTTCCTAACGACGTTTTCCTTCACCATTGAAACATGTGATATTTTAATTGCTTGAAACGCCAATAACTTGGAAAAGTTAGAGGTGCGTGCTGAGATTCGAACTTCGCCCTACGAAAGTGTAGTCGAAGTTCTACCTAATTACTTAATTTACCTATTAAATGATTCACTAATGAAGTATGAAAATTGTTATAGCTACGTGTTAGTTTGCAGCCATTTTACTTTCGTGTGCAATTGTTATAAGCACTCCATTATCGCACGTGTTCTTATTCTCATATAATTACGTTTGCAATGAATTCTTTATACCGTAGATAATTGCCGCCGAGGGTCAACTTTATGTGAACAAACGGGAATTTATCACCTGTTCCCTCAGCATGAAATTAGTCCGCTCGCATTTGTTGAATCATTTTCGAGTATCGAAACACTATTAAGTCAAAAGGACCCAATAAATAAATAAATATAAATATACTACGACAATACACACATCGCCACCAAGCCCCAAAGTAAGCGTAGCTTGTGGTATGGGTACTAAGATGACTGATGAATATATTAATGAATAATATACATAAATAATTAGAATATACATATAAACACCCAGACACTCTGGGTGTTTATATGTATTGTGTGAAAACATTCATGCTAATCACACAAACATTTTCCAGTTGTGGGAATCGAACCCACGGCCTTCGGCTCAGAAAGCAAGGTCGCTGCAAACTGCGCCAATCGGCCGTCACAAGACTGCCTAGACAAAGTGTTATGTTTTAGGGGATCATGTATGTATGCATACAAGAACCTACCTATTGACCACTTTGAGATTAAAGTTCAAAGTTTGTATTAAACGTAAGCTTATAGAAAACTCCTATTATAGTATAAATGACTGCGTAATCGATAAAAAAGCTTGGATGTGAATTATTGCTCTAACCAGGTTGCTCTTCCAATAATTTTAAATGACAATGTGAGATGGTGATATATAGGTAAATCTGTTTCTTCCCTTCACCTCGTATCTTATTTCTTTACATATAGAAAGATCAAAACATAGTTTTCTAGAAAGATGGCACCCTAACTTGTGTGTTGTAAATTTAACAAATTACATGCTTTTACGGTGAAATAAAACATCGTTAGGAAACTTGCACGCCTGCAAGTTCTGCGTGATGTTTTCAAGAGCGTTTGAAGTCTCTCTCACTCTCTTTTCATAGCTAAACATTAGCTCGACTGTGAGATGGTGATAACAAAAAAAAACCCGGCTAAGTTTGTTGTGGGCTTCTTCTTAGACCAGGACGCGTTTGGAACCCTCGTAGCATTAGTTTTATGTTTACGAATATGGTTATCTATGGCCATCGTCTCACTACCGTGTACTTCTCATGTACTCGTAATAACGCATCAAAAGTGCCACCTATGGGCCTACTTGAATAAAGATATTTTTGACTTTGACTTTGACTTTATGTAAGTATCTTTCTTCTAACGTTATTTATTATTTATACTCTTAATCTGTTCACCATACGTTCTAAGCGTCTTAATAAATTTGAATATTTACTAGTAGGTACCGTTAGAATAAGTTTAACCGCTGATTGACTCTGGCTGTATATTTCTTAGGAAAAATAAAAGAAATGCAAGTAAAATATAGTTGAAGGAAAAAGGTCTTGGAAAAAACCTGAGAGAGTTCTCCATAAAGTATTCAAAGATGTGTGAATAAACTTCTCAACACACACTCTGTCAGCATGGTGGACTACTGCCCAAACCACTTTCATTCCGAGAGGAGATGATTATGGTTTGTGAAGAAACTAACACGTTGGAACGATAGTTAAAGCCCACCAATCTCATAAGAGCAGCTTGGAGAGGCTTACCTTGACCGACAGTGGGACTCAGAAAGACGATGAAAGTTCTGCATTAACGTAGAGTAAAGGTAGAGTAACGCATAGTTAATGTAGAGTAAAGGTAAACGCACACGTGAACGGCCACAGCAACATGCATTGCATTGTAAATGTGTACAGTACACCAAACTTTTTATGTTAGCCTTATAATAGTATCATAAAATGTCTGCGTTATCGTAGTGTAAAGGCAAACGCACACGTTGGCGGCCACCGCATAACCCATTGCATTGTAAATGTGTACAGTATGTACATCAAACTATTTATGTTAGCCTTATAAAAATAACGCAAAGAATAAACTCACCCACTTAGAATAGTAAAAATCTTAGTATTCCCCGCGGTGGACCCATTAGGACGAGTTACGTTGTTTCGCAATATAGTCACGTGGGCGAGTGGTTTCCCCAACGTTCCCTGCTACGGTTTCTTTAGTAAAATAACTGAATTTTTATTATTAAGTAGCGCTAGATAAATAGGATTGTATGGTTTTATGGAACCACGGTAAAAGTGACTTCTCATTATAGCATTTAACATTAACATTATAGACTTTAAAAAAAAATTCGGAATAAATTTAATAAGGGTAATAAAGTCGCTTCTTCAATCTTAATTTTATACATGGAAAATGGGAATGATAGCTAATATTTTTATTGAACTCTTTATTTTAGAGTACGACATACATAATATTTAATAATTATTTAGATGATACAAATAAAAAAAATGAAAACAAAATTTTATAATCGTTAAGTCATTTTGATCCGTTTTTCAATTCAATCTTCATCATGAGTTTCACAGTTTATCAATGTTACCAATATTTTCTGGAGCACTGGCACAAATAGTCCATACACGGTCAGCTGATGCGAACTATACCCGCCGCCATATTGGCCTCGGCTGCGTTGACGAGCGCATGTCACTTTATCTACACCCTACTCCGCGGCAGATCGTCACGCGACATGCAACACACAGTCGAAAAAGTCTGAGACGATATTTCACTTTAAAAACCTCAAACGTGGGTTTTTCAGTTTTTACTTACGTATGCTGAATCATAAATAATAGCCTATAACAGTCACCTGCATGCTTCAAGCCCTCTCCCAACGGGAGGGCTTGTCCCTAATCAACACGCTAAACAAACAAGTATGTCATTGTAGTAGATGGTAGAAGGAGTAGCACAGAGGACACTAAACCCTTTTCTCCGACACCCGGGGGAAGAGAAGGGGTAACAACTGTATTCTGAACGGTCGTCACCTTACAACTTTTTTTTATTTCCTACTTATTCATATACAATACAATGCATGATGCAGGTACTTTGCATGTCTCGGTAACCAATGGGGTGTCGTTTGTAAACTTCAAACTCCACACCTGAGAAAGTATTTATAATGTAATTTTTTTTATCGTGAATGCGAAACTACCAATGTGAAAAATTCACAAAAAAAAAACATTTTTTATGAAACGAAGACGTTTTAATAGCCGCTTACTTTGCTTTAGTTCAGTCTCAGATTGCATATTGGTGCGGGGGTGTTCCTTTGTAACAACTATGCTCAGCCTTGAAAGAGCCCAAAGAACAATTGTAATAGTAATTTACAAGAAACCAGTGCTACATCGAACGCATCTTTTCTATTAAGAAGTTGCGTTGCTTATAACTGTCAGGCGGTTATGTATACTTAAAATAGCATTAAGGAAGCACGCCGAAATCTCACCGGAAACTCATTTGAAACCACAAAAGTGCAGTAGTATACTCTCAGTAGTAACACTTGTGCTGTTATACAATATCTAAGTTTGTTCTCGCATCTATTATAGAATTAACAAAATGCATAGTATAAGTACTATACTTTGACTTACAAGAAAACAGAGGAGCTACTAAGTATGGTATGCACTTTTGAAACACACACACAAACGCACATTAACGCACACACACACACATAATAATTATATATGTTATTTATTTCATGTTGACTTGGTGGTAAGTGATGATATATCGGTTGGCAGCACATCTTTGTCGGTATGGTGGTAACTAACCACGGCCGAAGCCTACCAAATAGCATTGGCAGCTACACGTAGACGACGTCGTGGGCAGATCTAGTATGAAATGTTTCTTCGATTTGTAATAGCGGACCGGGCTAACGTACCCGCATTCGTGGTCGACACAATCCATTGCAAAATAATGTTATACTTTAAGTCGCTTAATCCGCGGCCAGCCTATTACCGCTAGCCACGTAATTTTTAACTCTATTCCTATATAATACGGTTTAAAATTGAATAACATGTTTTTTAAAAAGAGAGGATATTGGTCTACAAATGCTACGGAAGCAGTGTTCCGAAATAATGTAACGCACTAAATCTGCGGTCGGAGTGTACCCAATCATCCGAGCATCGTTAGTGGGTAAAACCCTTTCGCATTTTAGTGTTATTTTGCATAAAATTAATATATACCTTTATCAAATAATATCTTACTCGCTGTTGCTTTATGTTTTAACATCGGAAGTCGCTTGTTTCTGGAAAAAAATAGTATTTTATGCCCAATTCCATCATGTAAGTTTTACAATGTGTAACTGAATTACGAAATACTGTTGAAGGGCACATAAGTATATTTCATGAGGAATAACCCTGTAAAAATATTAAATCAAATAAAACATTTTTTTTTTATACAAACTAAACATTCTTAGTGTTTACTTATAACAACACTATTGAAGACGAAAGACCGACACGCAATAAAGTGACAGGAGTCACTTGACTTTATTTTTACATGTGATGTTAGGGCTAAATATTTCTTTCAGTGAAAACTATCGCAGTGGTTTACTCAAAAACTATTACTGTTTTAGTCCCAGTAAATAATGTTATAAAATAAATAAATTATGTTCATTTATATATTATAATTTAATTTATACTTAAGACGTTCTCCTACTAAACGTCTTACTACTTATTTAATGACGATTAACTGAGTCATAAAAAATATGCCTTAGATGAGATGTACTTAATAACTTGCCTTAATCTACACCTTTATATTACACAAGTTTACGGTTACCACTATATAACTATAGTAAAAGAGGTAGTGGCATTTTTTCGTACGATGATTAGTGAACCGTTGGTAGTGATGGATTATTTAGTCGCGAACCGGAAAATCTCAAATTCAAATTCATCATTTGGATCAAACTAATTTTAACACTCACTAGCGCTGAGACGGCTGACAAGTAGATACACCCTTGGGGCGATTTAGTCCTAAGTTATGACCTTATAAATGAGATTAAGAACATGTTAAAAATATAAATTATTATTTTATTTAAGTGTTTTTACCTACAATTGGAAGAAATATCAAATTTGTAAAATCGCGGCCTAAACGCTTTGCCAATAAGCTACGGTTTTCATACCTACCAATGTCAAATAAATGTGTCTCTTTTCCTATATGCTACATTCGCTATGATCCTTATAAAAACGCACGCGACTGGAAAATAATTGCCAGATAGTATCAGTATCAGTCCGTTCTGAAATGTGTGTACGAACTTTAAACTGTATAAATATATGTTAGAAGGTAACTACAACATTCTTTAACAACTACTAATACAGTGATAAAGGCCTACCAGGATTGGTCTTTAATGATTTTATAATCAGAGCTTCACTATTTATAAGGCCTGCCATACGAACTAATGATGTATGAAATTCTGCCGTTAGCTCTAAAGCTATACTGCCAGTTAATAAGTTGACCGTTAAATAATAATCCAGCTAATATAGCGGTCTCATACAAAATCCAGTTTACGGGGCGGATTAGCGGAAAGCCTTAGGATCAATAAAGGGATTTCAGTGTGGCCGTCGAACCCTTTAGGAGCTTAATCCTTATAAATGACACCTTAATCGGCTTGGAAAAACACTCTTCCTTTTTTTTGAAGCTGTCTGTTTAGAAAGCTCTTCCAAAAACTTCTGAACAGATTATAATTAAGGTTTTACTAATAGAAACACACTCGTGTTAATGCGATTTTAAGTTATTAAAATTGGTTAAGGTTTTCATTTCTTTTTCTAGGTTTATTTTATCATGAATGGCCTATGACAGTACACTACTCGACTAAAATACTCTCTGAACGTGAGGTTTCGCCCATAATAACCACGCTTGGAGGACGGTTTGGTGATCGCAATAGGTTGTAGTATTATTTTTTTAAATATTAATAGTGTGAAGTGGGTAACCTGATGTTTAGTGATCACCGCCACCCATAAACATATGCACCACCAGAGGAGCCAACGATGCGTTGCCATCTTTTAAGGAATTTGTTTCTCCCCCCCTTGAGTAACAATAGAGTGCATTTTTTAAAGAAACACATCAGATGGGAGATTGTTCCACAATTTGCAAGTGTGCGGTAGAAATGATCTGGTATTTCGAATAGTAGAAGAATACCAGGCATCCAGATGATGAAGGTGGAATTTGTTTCTACGGCCTAAGGTGCGGTCAGAGAATAAGGAAGGAGGTATCACTGCAAACGACTCTTCAGAACACTCTCGATTATAGAGTGGATAGAACACACAAAGGGAGCTAACATCTCTTCGGTGCCCCAAAGACTCAAAACTGCAAGTCGAACAGCCCACTTTTGTATCCGATCCAATGGAAGAAGTTGGTAAATAGGTGTCCCAGCCCAAATATGTGAGCAATAATAATACATATTTATTAACCACAATATATAAATTACAACATACAAGAGGACAGAGAAAAAGAAAAAAGAAATATAATAATGTAGGCCTATGTTGCTTCGTTGTGGTCAACGGGTCACCTTCTCAGCTCTGTGCCGCAGCACAATGGCAGTAAATGCCAAGGAATACTACAACGCTGATTTTCAGTAGGGTATAGAGTTGGAGTCTATGCTTTGACGCAAAGTAACGTATTTCTCTATTGAGCACACCATGCTTTTTGGAAGCTAGTTTAGCTTTACCTTCCAAGTGAGTGCGGAATTGGACTTCGTTCGATGTCACCGAGATCCCAATGCTATGGGAAACAGTGAGGAGAGTGTTCTGGAACTAAGGTGCTGCGGTGAACGCGGTTATATTCCCGTAGTCGCTTCGCTCGACACCCGCGGGAAGAGTCACTGTGTTCTGATCTGCCGTCACCACACGGTTTATTATACTAGCGGCGCGACTTTGCCTACGTATAAGTCAACCGGTGCAGATAGACAATTTTTTTTTGAACTTTAACAGGGTAACACCTTAGTCATAAATGATTTCATCGAAACTTTAAAGTTTTGTGTAGAGCACGCAGCGGAAGCTCTAAAAAGGAAAAAAAACCCCGATTCTGTAACATTCTTTATTGGTGCTAAGCACTTTTTGTTCTGAGCGTGATGATATGATACCTATAGCTTTTGTCGATAAATAAGCTATTTAACACTGAAATAGTTTTTCGAATCAGACCAGTAGTTCCAAACAAACAAAAAAAATCTTCAGCTTTATATATTAGTAGGAGATATAAGATTAATTTCACTTTATTAGAAACTATATACAATCATTATATCATCACGATCCTCTGAAACGAATACTACTGTTCGTGTATACTTATGTTCGTACCATAAAATCAATATTTTTTTATGAGTAATGTCCTAGTAAACAGTTCCCAAGTAGTGTTATTAAAAACAAAAACTAAATTTAATGGTAGTTTCGTCAACACTACCTGCAAACCCTTCACATAAACCCTCGTATACGGAGCGCGGTCAATTTGACCCTTAACCTATTTCAGGTGAATTATATCACCGTAGGTATATTGTAACAAAATGCACTGCAACCACTTCCATCAATAAACATGGCCCTCATTAAAGAACAATCAATGAGGGGTGGAAACAAAAAACCGCACCAGCCATCATGTAACGGATGTAACGGAGCGTTATATTGAAATGGTCATCGTTTTAATATAATACTATGTAATAACAAAAAATATTATTGCATTAAATCCAACAATAAGTTACCTTGTTAATTATATGTAAGACTGCTTTGGCCACGCTTTTATTTAGTCGAATACAAATAGATAGCTTTAAGTGGTTTTCGTTTTCACTAACGTCGGACAAGGCAATGCCTAATTAGGTAACGCTTAATCAGAGAAGATTCCTCGGCATACAATTCATCATATCAACCCATTACTGGCCCACTACAGGGCATGGGTCTCCTCTCACAGTGAGAAGGAGTTAAGACCGTAGTCCACCACGCTGGCCCCGTATGGATTGGTGAACTCCACACACCTTCGAGAACATTATGGAGAACTCACATGCATACAGGTTACCCCACGATGTTTTCCTTCAATGTTGAAACAAGTTATATTTTTAATTGCTTAAAAACGTAACTTAGAAAACTTAGAGATGTGTGATGAGATTCGAACTCGGCCACCCGAAAGTGAAGTCGAAGTCCTGCCCACTGGGCTATCACCGCTTCTATAAAACCTACATTACCTTTCACCAATCGATTTTCACTAGGCAACTAATATAACCTAACTTGTCTATTGTTCTTGCCACAAGGTCTGGTTTTAGGTGTTTGTATTATAATATTTTTCAATTTTTGTATAGATTTAAAGTTATTAAAAAAAAGCTAATCTAATATAATACACATAAATATTTATAGATCACAGATAAACACTTAGACAATGAAAAATATTTTTTTGACAGTTTCACTGTCAATATTTTAGTGGGAATCGAACCCACGGCCTTGGACTCAGAAAGCAGGGTCACTGCCCACTGCGCCATTTGGCTGTCAATGCAGCCTTTTACTGGTATAGGCAAAAGGTATTAACGCAGAGTTTTTCCAATGTAATGCTCTGGGACACTCTCCATCACCGTTCACTAGACGTAATAGTGACTTTTTGTTTGATTTATAACATCCTATCGGGACTCCACTCTGCACCCCTGTCGCCATTAAACAAGATTATCCCTTATGTAGATTAGACAGTACTCAAGGATTTGAGCGGTATATCATATTAATGGAGGCTGGGGGCTATATCTATACTAATATTATAAAGAGGAAAAATAGGAAAGATTTTTATATTTCTTCTTACTGATTGGCTCTCAAAGTACTGGACCGATTTTAAACATTCCTTTTTCAAAAGGTAGCTTTATTATCACGATGTAACATAGGCAAAAAGCGGTGAGAGCCCAGTGGGAAGGACTTCGATTTAACTTTCGGGGGGTGTGAGTTCGAATCCCAGCACGCACCTCTAACTTTTCTAAGTTATGTGCGTTTTAAGCAATTAAAATATCACTTGCTTCAACGGTGAAGGAAAACATTCTAAGAAAACCAGCATGCCTAAAAGTTCACCATAATGTTCTTAAAGGTGGTGTGTCCACTAATCCACACTGGGCCAGCGTCCGACTACCGCCTTAACCTCTTGTCACTGTCGGGGAAGACCCATTGTCCTGTATGAGGCCGGTAATGGGTCGATATGATGACACTTAATTGTAAAAGTTATTTTCAATAACGACACCCGATTTTTCACTAACCACCAGGTGGCCATCTGCTTGGTCCATCCAATATTACTTTAGAAAAAAAACTTAAATCGACGTATAAAAAATCTCGCTCAAACGCAACGTTCTTATACATTTACAGGTTACGGTTAATATTGCTTACCTAGGGCAATAGACTATTTTTTTGCTGCTGCTACAAAAACTTCTTTAAAAACTAAAACATTTGCAGACAAAGTCACGGGTAACAGCTAGATGGGGATTAATACTTCTTTGACCTCAGTGTTTACAAGTACCTTTATTTCAGTCAAGTTTAAGTTTCGAACGAATTAAAGCAAACAGTTTTTAAGTATTTGAAAAGTTAAAACGAATAGATCGGATATGTGTAGGATTTCGGAATAACTGCCTGTTATTAAGCTTAATTAAGTACTTTACTGACTATTTGAATCAACCAGCCAGAATTCCCGCCTGCTTATTACACAAAACCAAATTTAAAAACAAGAGAAAACTTAGGAAAAGCCGATAGAGAAGCCCTCTTATTCGCCTTCTTGTCTATCTTCTTTTCTCCACCTTCAGACTGGAGAAGAATGACGGAAGAGAGCGGAGGCCTGTGCCCAGAACTTTAATCGGCTGAAGGCTATAATATGTATTAAAGAAACAGGGCAAAAGAAAAATCATTAATTCCTTGCTCTTGTAAGACGCAATAAGACACAAATCCGTAACACACAGGGATCAATCAAAGCGTAACAACGGGAAAAGAAAATCGGCTTAATTGTAATAGAACGCTTTGTGTTTATAGAGTGAGAAATATGTGTGAGAGGTAACTGGCCTGGTGGTTAGGATATTTATCTACGGACGCTCTGGGTTTTAATTCCGTCCCAAAAAATAATTATAAGCGTTATAAGCGGCATCGGTACGTCTCTGTCAATATGATTTCATTTTATCAACGTTTCAATTTATAATTAAAGTTAGTCATCACGGAAATCAACATGTGTATATAAAAACGATTATTATGAAACGATTATTGTTAGATTACTTTTTAAAAATAAATTAAAAAAAAAAACTTATGTTAAAAAGAGGTGGAAAAAGTTTAGATCGATCTAATTTTCTCAACATAATGTAGATTTACGTGAACCTGTGCGTTGAATGGTCGTTACTATCTTACAGTATTACTTCACGTCCTTTATCGCCAATATCGCCAAGACACTAATTGAATACTTAATAGGAAGGATAGACCCGGGTTCGATGTCTGGCAGGGGAAATTCGGGAAATTATAATTTCTTAATACAGCATGTTCGAGGCTGGTTACTGCCGACACTGAGATTTTTGAATATAACTGCCATACCCTCTTTGCAAGTTAGCCCGTTACCATCACAGATTGCATCATCAGTAGCGTACATAATGGGTATGCACAGGGTATGCAGATAATATAAAATTAAGAAAATCTCCAGTACGAGTTATAAAAGCTTTAGGGTAGGCTATCATAAATAAATAAATAAATAAATAAATAAATATACTACGACAATACACACATCGCAACCTAGTCCCAAAGTAAGCGTAGCTTGTGTTATGGGTACTAAGATAGCTGATGAATATTTTTTTATGAATATAATACACATAAATACTTATAATATACAGATAAACACCCACAAATAATTGTTAAGTGCCCTGCACTTAACAATTATTCACAAATTAAGCTTAATTTTGTTAATATATCATGGATTTCCGCAAAGTAACGCCTGCTTCTATACAATATTTAGGGTAGGCTTTTACAAAGCCTATCCTTAAGTTTTTTATAACTCGTACTGTACTCGTTTTGTGCATACCCTGCGCATACCCTGTATGCACGCCACTGTGCATCATCACTTTTGACGGCCGATTGGCGCAGTTTGCAGCGATCCTGCTTTCTGAGCCCCAGGCCGTGGGTTCGATTCCCACTACTGGAAAATTTCTGTGTGATGAGCATGTATATTTTTCAGTGTCTGGGTGTTTTATGTATATTTTAAGTATTTATGTATGTTATTCATAAAAATATTCATCAGTTGTCTTAGTATCCATAACACAAGCTACGCTTACTTTGGGGCTAGATGGCGATGTGTGTACTGTCCTAGTATATTTATTTATTATTTATCACTTAGTACAATGTGAGGTTACGCTCAAGGGCTAACTTGTAGTGAAATAATAAAAGAACAAAATACTGCTAGCAAACATCAACTGGATTACATCAAAGTATTCCCTATACACTCTACGAGTGTTATACTGAGCTGGGTCAATTTATCCCCATACTACATTACAATACAGGTGAATTATACCAACGTGTAATAAAAAGACTACCGTTTCTGTACACGGACTCTCATTAAAGTACAATTAATGAGAGGTGGAAACAAAAAACCGCACCACCCCGCACCGTCCACGTTCTAATGAATGTAGTCATGCGTTTTATTAAAATAGACCGAGAGACAGTTGCTAAAAGATTAATTATTTAGATAATACTGTTGCCCGCGACTTCGTCTGCGTTTGATTTTGTTTTTAAAGTATTCAGTATCGCTAAGCCTTAAATGAGCATAGTTGTATATATATATATATATATATATATATATATATAACATGTGACTGTCAATTAATTCTAGACAAATAATTTGCAATAAAATAAAATTGTGACTTTACTTAAAGATCTAAGCTATCTTATCTCTTAAGTTGGACCAGACTGCTCACGGTTTGCCAATTTAATTTAAAATCGGTTCAGTAGTTTAGGAGTCCATCGCGGACAAACATCGTGACAGGAGATTTATATATATATTAAGATAATGTCTGAATTAAATTGACTGCATTCACAACAATCTTCGTTTTATTTCGTAGCTTGACTTTAAAGTACGTGTACTAACTACGTACATAGTCCATGATATTTCTCTTTGATTAGAGAGATGCATTGTAGTAACCCACATTTTTAATATATAAAAATTTACCACCCTAAGTTGAGCGGCCAAGCCATGCATAGATAACGTAATGCTATATTTTTATTCGGGTAACTTATCCTTTTTATACTTTTTAGACTTCGCTTGCAACAGAAGTGGAGAATACCATTTAGGTTTAATCAAAACGGATTGACGATCAGAAAAGATAATTGGAAGTGGCTGGACAAGAAAGTTTGTGAACTAGGCCTAGTGACGCTTACTGGAAGACGCTATGTTCAGTTCAAGTATGAGTATTGTTTCATGTGTTTTGAACAATTATGCTCCACGGCTTGAAGTAAAGTATTATTTATTCATTCATTCATATGACGGCCGACTGGCGCAGTGGGCAGCGACCCTGCTTTCTGAGTCCAAGGCCGTGGGTTCGATTCCCACAACTGGAAAATGTTTGTGTGATGAGCATTAAGTGTTTTTCAGTGTCTCGGTGTTTATATGTATTTTCTAAGTATTTATGTATATATAATTCATAAAAATATTCATCAGTCATCTTAGTACCCATAACACAAGCTACGCTTACTTTGTGGCTAGGTGGCGATGTGTGTATTGTCGTAGTATATTTATTTATTTATTTATTTATTATTCATCAAGCAGAAAAATTTACGGTCGCCTCCTCGACTAAAATTGTAATTTTAATAACAACAGCGTTATAACATCGTGTCTAAGGATGAAAATTGATGGGAATGCCAACGTTTGCACATTTATTATGTTCGGAGTGGTTTGTGCATTCGGCGAATCTTTTGTATTATTTGCAAACGAAGAGATATAACGTAAACGAGAATGCTTGAGATGTCTACGATGCTTCGGCATTTTTCAACCACGTACACGTCTACGGCTTGCGTAGAGATGTTTCGAAATAACGTAAAGATTTTAAAAAAGATAATATGCAATGTTAGAATGCTCTTTTAATACAAAATGTTTAACGTGCTAAATAATCTTTTATGTACTTGCATGTATTAATAAAATGGCGGAAAAACAAGAGTAGCGAATTAGCGTGAGCAAAAGAAACAAAATCATTTTGTTAAACTCAATTTTGACGTTAGATTTTAAATATGTAACTGTTAAATATATAATGTATTATTTATGTTCCATGTATTGTATGTAATGTTTAAGCGTTCTAAAACTTTACTGTACTTTTAGGTAGCTCAATAAATCGAAAGACTTACTTCTTACTTAAAATCTCAATAAGACAAAACCTTCATCTTATACCAGCCTAAAATTAATACGTATATAAAAAATGTTAATTAAAATCACTCCAACCGCTTTAGCGCTACGATTGTATAGACATACAAATACATTTATCGATATCACGTTTAAGCTTATGACATTTCTTTCTGCATTGGAGGTTTTAAAATATCTATAAATATCTAGAGCATAGCAATATAAAGCCCAATCGCACCAAGAAATCCATAATAGCAGAAATTTCACTTCCGCAGAGTTATATCGGCTGATCGAAATCTTGGATCCTTTGAATTGTCCCCGCGTATTGTTCTGGCCCAACAATGCGAACGGTTTATAACAATATCTTGTTAGATCGATTTTCTATTGTATTCGAAATATTATCGGGACATCGAGATGATATTAAAAAAATAAATAAAATCTTTCAACACTTAACGAGTTGTCTTCTGAAACTGTGCTCAAAATAAACATTTTTATTTGAAATTGGGGAGTTTAAATGGAATCTTTTGAATCTAAAAAATAACATTCAAATCTATATACAACGTGTATATAGATTTGAATGTTAATCTTTATACATATACATATTTGAATACAAATCTATACAACACAATTACGAAATAATGTTGAAGGATGCAAAAGTATATTTCATAAGGAATCACCCTGTATAATTATTAAATCATGTCACGTGCTTAGTACCTAAGCTAGGAGACACAACTATAATTTTGCATGTGATGTTAGGGCTGTATCTAATTTCTTTCAGTCAAAACTTTGCCATTGGTTTACTCACAAACTATAAGTTTTTCGTTTCACCCATTAGTCTCAGAGACAGTACAAAATGTAACTCTAAAGCCTGCGAAGTATTATTTTGGTCTTCATTTATATAAACAAGATTTTTAATACTCGTTAGTTTTCGTTGTTATTTATTAATTCTCCGCCAGACCAAAACTGATGACAATAAAACATGGTTTTTTATTAATTTCTAGTCCCGTTCCATTGTTTTGCTATCAAAATCACTTAAAGTTCGTAGTTAGCTGCAATAACAATATTATTTTACAATAGTTTGATGACTCCATATTTACACATAAAGCTCGAGTATTTAAACCGGATACGAGGGTCATTCATACCCGTTGAAATATTTACCAGATGAAAATGTTTGCGGATCAAAATATAATGTGGTGTATGTCGTATTATTATGATTAAATTTTACGCCCACGCTGAAAGAGTCATCGGTTAATTAACATTGAATTATGATAATTTTCTACTCGACTATTTATTAAAAACAATACAAAAGGGTGAAAAGTTTTATGTACTCGTAATATTTTTCTATCAAAGAATACTAGCACGAATTTTAATATGACAAATTAAACAGTTCCTGAAATGGAATCTCAGCAGGAAACAAAAAGTTTAAACTATTGATATGTTCTGATCGCACACGATGCAGATTGGCCTACGTTGTAATGTTATATCATCTACTCAATCAGAGTCAAGACGGCTTAGGCCGTAGACCGCCGCGTCGGCCAAGTGTGGATTGGTAGACATACGCCTTTAAAAACGTTATGGATGTCTCTCAATAAGTTCAAAGTTTAAATAAAACGAAAATTACTTATGTTTTGTTTAATAAAGATAATATTATTATAAATATATTGCGAGGCTACTGTAAGTATACCTATTTCTTTAAATTTGGTACGAAGGGATTTGCGTGATCTAAGTTTATATATCGATCGCACAGCTCTTTTCTGTAGCATAAATATAGTTTCTATATAAGCAACTCTGCCCCACTACAAGATCCCATACGACATTACGCTATGGAAGTATGCAAAATAAACAAGCATAGCAGTTTCAACATCTGTCAACTGTCTTATTTTTCTGACAGCATAAGCAGCTGAGCTGAGCTTACCCGCTGTGCCATCTAAATAAACTGTGAGATGGTGATAACAAAAAAATTTACCCGGCTAAGTTTGTTGTGGGCTCTTCTTAGACCAGGGCGCGTTTGGAAACCTCGTAGCTTTAGGTTTAAGTTGGCGAACGAAGTTATCACCATCCCCTAAAAATTATGTAAACATATATGTATGAACGCTTCATAAGTGCGTGTGATAGGCCTACATGAATAAAGAATTTTTGAATTTGAATTTGAATTTGATGCCTGAGAGTTATCCACAAGTGCGTGTATTGAGATCTGTGCCCTGTAGTGGGCTTATAATAGTTTGATAATGATGACGTTACATAAGACTCACATTTTATTCAAGAATTTAACGAATCCACCGTACCTTGGTATTAAAGCAAATAAACTAAAAAATCTACTTCCAAACTAAATTTCATCTACTTCACGTAAGCAAAGCTCCGAATCCTCGCCACGTTTCCGTCACATAGCTACTAGAGTAGGGTACAGGTGCCTACGTGCCCGGAATAATGTATTAGTATGGACGTTAAATCAATAGATTACCGAAACTGTTTGCCGTACATAATCGCCGGATGACCACATTATGTAAAACGGGGTAATTGAGCCGCCAAAATTGAAATTATCCCATTTTAGGCTGGCTTCCCACCCGTTTTACCAGACAGTGATATGCTAGCAACTGTGGAATTTGCTTACGGCCGATTAAAGTTGTTTTATGGGCGAAATGAATTAACAATCTAATCCAAAATCTTTACGTAGTAGATTTAATTTAGTAGTGCCGTCCTTTACCTACTCTACCCTGTGAATAAGGATGGTACTATTCTTTTTTTTTTTTTTTTGATTCTACCATCTGGAGATATTGAATTAGAGTTATTATTAACGTCAGTTCCAGTGGTTAGTATTTTTTTTCTATAGATCACAAGCTTATGGATTTGATTCTCGGGACAGGTGATTTTTTTTTTGTTTTTATACTACATTCAGCCATTTACTTAAATCTCGCCTATTAAATGATGATGGAGACTAAGATGATGACGGGCTAACTTGATAGGGGCAGTTATATTTAACCACAGAATTGAGAATAAACCGAACCCACACTCAGCTATTTTTGCATGCTGTGATGTGTCCAAAAACAGTTAAAACGCCCCGCGCACGTTTCATTTCACACCCACGCAAACTGGCTCACAAACTTTCCCCATTTTCCCAATTTTATTGGAAACGTTAAGAATGTTAGAGGTCAAATAATTACTGTCAAATACTAGGCGGTTAGTCACTTCAATTGATTGAAGTGTCTGTTCTAAAAAACACTTAGCAGTGGAGTAGTTTTTGGTGCTTCAATACTCGTGATTTGCCCTGTGGTGATGGCAGATCCGAATTCATTTGGCACCACCCTTTTTCTTCCCTCGGGTGTCGTACGAAGCGACTAAGGGAATATAACGGAGAGCGGGCAGCAGCGTCCTCCTACCATCTGCTGCGATCACCAATCCACCTACCCAGCGTGGTGATTATGGGCAAATCCTCCAATTGGGATAGGTCTTTAGTCCAGCAGTGGACTGTAATAGGCTGTTCATGATGATGAATACACGTGTGCACGGTTTCTGTATGTTCTTAATTCTGTGTATTTAACCCATATCGGTTTCTATGCGGGATTGCACCGGAAAGTACATCTTTGTCAGTAGGATGGTATCTAGTCACGGCCGGAGTCAATACGACCAGACAAAAAGTTTTTCTTTTAATAAATATGTTGCACCTAACTTTTCAGAATTAGTCGAGCTTTTTGTTACAGAGCTCTTCAGAATAGAATGGAATGAATACTACGGCCATGCTTATTCTGCCGCCAAGCAGCATTCTTTCAATGCTGTGTTCTAGTCTGAAGAGCGCGGTTGCCGGTGTAATTGCAGGCACACGAGGCTTCACATCTTCGCCTCAGGTTAATGGACATATGGCGGCATGTTGCAGGACGTGCTCTTTACATGCCCTTTAAAGTTTTGCTCTATTTATAGGCAACGGACTTCCATTTTCCATAAGGTGAGCCATCTGCTTAATCCGCCAATGATTACTATAAAAAAAACCTGGAGTTAAGAATAAGGCGATTCCGGTTGATATCGTGAAGTCTGTCTTGATTATGATTATCGACGGTCGATTGGCGCAGTTTGCAGTGACCCTGTTTTCTGAGCCCAAGGCCGTGGGTTCGATTCCCACTACTGGAAAATGTTTGTGTGATGAGCATGAATTTTTTTCAGTGTCTGGGTGTTTATATTTATATTCTAAGTATTTATGTATCTTATTCATAAAAAAATATTCATCAGTCATCTTAGTACCCATAACACAAGCTACGCTTACTTTGGGGCTAGATGGCGGTGTGTGTATTGTCGTAGTATATTTATTTATTTATTTATTTTATTATTCATTTCGTTTTAAAGATACAACGTCTGTGGCCAACAGTGTAGCCAGCATTCGTTTATATTATTCATTGTATAAAACTACCACTTTACGAATATATAACACTGGTTGTAACCTGCCACGCTTCGCTGTGGCGCATTTTTATGGAATGGTTGAGAAATGAGAAACACAACAAAGAATACATTACATAAGTTTAATTTTGCAATATTTGTGGATATACCATAATTTTTTGTTTTTCCACTGTCTGCGTACATATAAAGTATATAAAGACTCGCGGATATGTGACTGATGCTAAAAATTGATAAAAACAATCCTTGATGCTAAAATTTCAGCTCGATAGGTGCAGAACTTTTTGAGTTTTTGAAGCGTGCACAAACCAACATAACATTTTTATATATATAGACTAGCAAGATCTCACTAATAGGTAGAATACCTATTAGTGAGATTGGTTTTGCATTGCTGGTGTCCAGTGGCGTACATAGAGGGTATTCACAGGGTATGCGGACGATACAAATTAAAGAAAATTCCCAGTACGAGTTATAAATACTTAAAAGTACGCTTTTCATAACTCGACCAATGCCTATCCTTTAGTTTTTTATAACTCGTACTGGAGATTATCTTAATTTCATATCATATGAATTACCTGTGCATACCCTCTATTCACACCACTGCTGGTATCTCGGTAGATACAGCCCAATAAGACCAGAGTTTCTGCTAGATTTATTATGAGTTATGCCACATCTTGTTCAATCAAATTAAATCAAAATTTACTAATATCAAGTAGGCCTATTGAAAACACTTGAACGTCAAGTCTGTCGGTTTGTAGTAACTCCACTACAGCCTCGGAAGGCTGATTCTACCAGGCAAAGAAGCCGGCAAGAAACTCTTCTATACTGCGAAAGGTGATGCGATGTGTTTCGAAGCTACTTTGTCATTAAAAAATTCATCAATTGTATAGTAATCTCACTAATTAATGTAGTTTAACACATTGTTCAAACTTATGCTTGTGCTCAAATCTGCACCATGTTAATCTAAGCCATAAAATATTAGAAATTACTTCGATGTGTTTATTGGGTACGGTTTTTCAACCATCTCTGGTACAAGTATCCCTTACACGTAACCGATACTCGTCAATCAATGTCAGGCTAACGGCTGACTACATAATTTTAGTTAATTTATTACATAAACTAGGAGCGGATTCAGTATGAGATTGAAAACGTTACTATACTTCATCAACATAATATCAATCTCTTTCCTGCCAACTATAGGGCACGGGTCTCCTCCCACAATGTGAAGGGTCTAGGCTACCACGCTGGCCCAGTGCGGATTGGTGGACTTCACACGCCTTTGAGAACATTACAAGGTTGCCTGGAAGCAAGCCACTTCACATTCATCTCACACATTGTAAAATGATGTAGGAAAAGAGCAACTACTGAGTTTCCTGCCGGCTTCTTCTCTGTAGAATCTGCCTTCCGAAACGGTGGTAGAGTCACTACAAACAGACATACTTGACGTTCCAAAAGTGCCTATACTAGGCATACTTGAAATAAATAAATAAATATAAAATAAATAAATATACTACGACAATACACACAACGCCATCTAGCCCCAAAGTAAGCGTAGCTTGTGTTATGGGTACTAAGATAATTGATGAATATTTTTTTTTTTTTTATGAATGAAATACACATAAATACTTATAATATACAGATAAACACCCAGACACTGAAAAACATTCATGTTCATCAACAATTTTCCAGTTGTGGGAATCGAACCCACGGCCTTGGACTCAGAAAGCAGGGTCGCTGCGCACTGCGCCACTAGGCCGTCGAAAATGAATTTTGAATTTGAATCGAATTGTATTATGGAGAACTCTCAGGCATACAGTGTTCCTACACCGTTGACGCAAGTGATACCTAAATTACTTAAAACGCACATAACTTAGAAAAGCTATAGTTGCTTACTGGGATCTTAGTTCGGCCCCCCGAAAATGGAGCCGAAGTGCTAAACATTGGGCTATCACTGTTTTGAAATCATTACTTTACGTGGTGTGCAAATTATGATGTCTTATTTGTTACTCTTCCAAAAGAGCAGGAAAATTTTATGTTAAAAATCGATCGAAGCAGTATATTATGATCTTATCGTAATAACAAACATCGGTCCTTACATAAAATCTTCGGGTAAAATTTATGAGTCAACAAGAATTTATTAAGTACCCTTTCTTATGGAACACATAGGCAAAAGTTCTTAATGCGATACTGTGAGATAGTGTTAATAAGAAGAATATTTTGTAAAGTATGAAGCACTGTCGTAGCTTTTGTTTTCAATTGTGACATGCTGACAATCGTACAGTGTGAAATGGCCAATAGAATTTAGAGAATTGGAAGAACGAGTACTTAATCTTACTGACACAGTAGTAAACGTAAATTTCTCAGTTCGTGTAAACTGCTAAAAGTCGTTCGTTGACGACTCTATTCTAATTAGATGTACTAAGGTTGGTACCTTATTAAAGTGTAACAATTGATAATTTGGAAACTTATGAGAGTACAAGAGTATCAGGAAGCTGAACTTAAATAAATAATAAAATAGTAAATTACTTTATTTATATAATGTTCAAAACATTTATAAATAAACTACTTCTCAAAAATAAGTAAACAGGTATGAAATAATATTTTGATGCTAGATTGAAAAATCGTATAGGCTATATAAATAGCATTACGATACGACCGTTGTATACGAACCTGGGTAAAATCACAAACTAGTGCTACGATAAAGGTCATCAGATATGCGTGAGAGAAAAACTTTTTACTACCTCTTCTTAGTATATTTCTATCATCATATGGTTAGGCTTTAGACAAATGCATTAATATACTTAGTTTCCAACTATCTATTTAAACAGAAATGTATCAATGTCAACATCGACTGAAACTTTAATAAAAAATCTCAACAGCTCTATTTGTACGGGTTTATTTACATTATTTGTTTGCGCACTGCAATTTTAACGTACAACTTTTGTTTATTTTTAAAGTATATTTATCATACCGGGCAAAGCACGCAATTGGACTATCTACTATATATAGTAAAAATATCAAGTTGATACAGTATATTATTATTATAATTAAAAAATAAATAAGTTTGTGTAACCTAGAACAATTTTAACTGAACTTGCTACACATTTACGTATAGCCCGTACATTTATACGTGGTTCAGTTTTACCAGATAGCATCGAAAAAATAAACAGTTTTCCGAACGCATTCTATAGTACCAATTGCGTTCTGATTGAATAAAATGGCCGTATCGGCCGTTTTATAATTTGCAATTTGTGCACAATTCAATGTTAAAGGGAGGAATGAGGACTCACCGTTCGAATTCTGTTGCCGGCCATGGTGAATTAAAGCGTTACATATCTCCATGAACCACGGTAATGAAACTTGTGTTGCCGCAACTAATACAAATATCGCAACTGCCATACATACACTGAAGCTACACCTTCAGCATGCTGAAGGGTTGGAAGGAAAACACACAACACATACGCGGTTACGAAAACACGTTTGCCGGTTCGGAGACAAGCGGGTGATACGTCCTGCGCCGGCAATCAAGCCGGCGTAACTGCCCGTACCCGGCCGGCAGCGCCCGCCCGGCACGTGCCCCCGCCCGCCCTACGAACCTTTCTTTGTTTCGCATCCCCGCCGCGCGTGTTGTACAAATTTTAATCTTATTCTTGCGTACTCCGATTGACTTGAAAGTTCCGTTTCGAGTCCGTTTGAATGACGTGATAATAGAGAAAATGCACGATTTATTTCTGCTGCGAAAGTTTAGGTTCTCTCTGAGGTGGCGTTGCGATTTAGCATTAATAGTAAGACGTTTTAGGTTCATTTACGATAGCAATAAACTCAAATACTAAAACTTATATTCAACTTTTGTAGGTTTACAACTATTAATAATACAAATAAAAAGTGGTAGTGACATGTAAAAACATATACATGTCACATGCATATAGTTTCGGGCTATTATACAAAATCCCATAAAAATCCTTTATTTTTCCCAGAATTAAATGTGGGATATATTTTATAACCGTCTCCAGGAATCAAACTATTTTTATGCAAAATTCTACCCAGATAAGTTAAACAAAACGGTCAAGCCATGCAAAAGTAATAAATGCTACTCCTTAAACCCCCACTGATAGCTTCAACCAGCAGCTTTTCATCAGGTTCAGGGTTCCAGTAGGATGCTTATAAACCGATTAGAGCATTTGTTCATATAACTGCCATACTGCCATAACCTTAGATCCTATCATCTCCCAACCCACCCGGGGTTGTAATCAAAAACTAACTTTTAGTGAAATAAAAAAAAAATCGAACTTACAACCTACTGCACGGATCGTACTCGAGCAAGCTAACTGCTAGACTAACGCGGCAGAGAGATTCTCAGATGAGTGATAATTGAGGGGTCGACGCCGTCGCGACTTGCAAAGCATCTCTCGATATAATTGAATGTTGCCAAGGGTACCCTTTATGGGACGACCGGCCGTCCCCCGCTGTGATGATAGCGTGTTTTGTATGCACATCTGAGCGTGTAATTGTATTCATGACGCTATTGTTGAAATTTTTATTAATGAGGGTGGAAGAAAATCGCTTCACGTAAATAAATATACGAATATGTAGTTGGGTATGAAATGGCTAAAGAGTTATCATTTTTTTTTTTTTATCAGCAACATTAACCCATAAATATGCCACGGAGTTTACGAGCAGAACATTAGCCTCGAAGGAGAGATGACTTTTAGTATAGATCTACTACAGCACTGGGCTTAATGATTATCAAATATAGAAGCGCTGATAGCCCAGTGGGTAGGACTTCGTCTTCACTTTCGCCGGGCCGTGTTCGAATCCCACCAAGCACCTCAAACTTTTCTAAGTTATGTGCGTTTTAAGCAATTTAAATATCACTTGCTTCAACGGTGAAGGAATACATCGTGAGGAAACCTGCCTGAGAGTAATCCATAATGTTCTTAAAGGCGTGTCAAATTCACCAATCTGCTCTTGGCTAGCGTGGTGGATAACGGCCTTAACCCCGGTTAGTGTTAGTTACCAGAACCGACAGTTTGACGTACTCTCCGAGACATGGTGATGGATACCACCCATTTTCAAAAAACCGGCCTAGTGCTGAGATTATTTCCGATTCGGGAATTGAACCCCGGATTTTGTGATCCATAGTTGAACGTCGTCATCATCATCATCCGCGCATTAACCGCACAAAACTGGACACAGCTCACGCTCGTGCGTGAAAAAAGTTTTAGAGCATATACCCACAACGCTGCTCCAGTGCGGATTGGTGGCTCGGTATCTCGAATTGTGATTTCGATTTAATCGCCGTTGTTATAGCACGTTCCATCGCGCCATTTTATGAAACTAAATTACTTATACTTCAAATTATAAATAGCAGCATGACTCGCTGCTTCCGCCAATGGATCAGTATTACAAATAACAACAACTGATGTCGATTGCATACATCGTCATTCGTTTACCAATTCTTCTCCCTAATTTGGTTGAAAAATGTTAACAGTTGTTTATTATTATTATAATCCCGACCTTGCACTGAGTTTAAACTTAAAACCACCATACAGATTTAATGTCGCGTCGCGTAGTAATAGGGACTGGTTGAAATAAAACCAAGTCTTGTACTAATATTGCACTAAATGAGTTTAAAGAACGTCATTGCTATACTATGGTTTAAACGATTCTAAAAGTCTTAATGATAATATAATTTCAGTTAGGAAAAACGAAAGCGCGAACTATAATACAGCGCCATCTATTAACAGCTTTGGGAAATATGAACACTGCATTGGATAGAAGCCGGCGTTACTTTGCGGAATTCCATGATATATTATAAAAAATAAGTCTAATTTGCTATACTCCGCGAAAAGCAGGAGAATCTGAATGGTGTAATTTATAATCTTATATCCATCAGATCTTCGGCAATGTACTCTCTACGCACGTTTCGCTCCGAAACCGTAGCATTCTCAGGATATGTTGACTTTATAATGAATTGTTATTAAGACAATACGATAAGTTTACTTTTCCTAATTGAAAACATTGTCTGTTGGCAGTTAGAATTTTTAACTTGTTTTCACGAGATAAACCTGCAAATGATGAATCTTTTTTCTATTCAAGATAAAATGCACTAAAGATTTAGCTGTCGTAACATACATAGGTTATTCAAAACGCCTAAGTCGGACGTGCAAAGGTTCCCTTATTGTTGCTAAAGTAACCTTCGTACCTTATGTTTACAGTAAAGAAATTTCGCAAATTTGTTTTCCTGCTGAATTAAAAAAAAAAACGTAACAACGTCAACAGACGATTCCGCCTACGTGCAAAGGAATATTTCACATTTCGTAATGTAAGTTTTCCTTTGTAACAAATGCATTTAAGTACAATACACAGTTATGTGAAACAACCTTTTTAATTAACGCGGTTTTTATCTAACTTAATAATTCTTTCTCCGCGGTAAATTGCATAAGCTATTGTGAACGCTGATATATTATTATAATAATAGAGAACCTGCTTTTCCACGCAACTTCGTCCACTTTTATTTGTTTTCTTCGGAATAGAAATTACTAACTACTATAAAAAAAAACCTGAAGTTTTATTGCTCCGTTGCTGTATGTAAGGTCTAACAAACAAAAACACGTTGACATAACTTAATAGATTTACAACCATAATTTTTTTAGGCCTCATTAATGTTCACGTCGTATTGATATTGACATCAGAAGAGGCCTGTGTAATGTCTAATAGAAGAGAGTTATATAGAACATAGAACCAATATTTTACTCCGAAGTTGTTTGGCGGGCTTACGTATCGAAGTTTTGTGTTTTTTAGATAATAGTATATAAATAAGTAGCAAGCTTTTTTTTTGCAATAAATATACCTATAAACAGAGAAAAACTTCGAAGGGCATGTAAGGTCCATCCACCTGAGGCGTAGGTGCCTCAAGGCTTTATAGAAAAAAAAAATATATAAGTAGACAGATTAACCCTGCGAACGAACATTCCTTTTTTATGTTTATAGACGAGTGCTTGTCTGCAATCACACCTGATAGTAAGCGATGATGCAGCCAAAGGTGGAGCGCGCGCTTGCCTAAAAAATGCCTATTCTCTCTTGATTTGAAGGTACTCATATTGTAGGTACTGGGGAAAATGGAAGCTGGAAGGGCATTCCAGATCCCAGAGGGGTGGAGTCTCGTAACAATTAGAAGATGCAAAGCCAAATTGTGCTCCAAAGCACGGGGAAATTGTCAAAATATAGACCATCATCATGTCAGTTCGCGTTGCTTAGTGAGTGCAATCGATTGATTAGCGATGTCACGACATGACCGCAGAACCTTATACATTTACAACTTGTTTAGCTTAGGTATATTATATTCGAAGCAAGAGAAAATATTTACCGATACTGTAGACCTAAATATTTATGTTTATAAAGTTTTCATAACTTTACGTTCCAACACATATTTACTAAAGTCCTCCGGCATATTGCAAAGTTATGTTTTAAAGTTAATGATAATATTATATTAACAGAACATAGCCTCAGGTGGATGGTTGACTGTTGATGGCGTAAGAAGGGCTCTTAGTTTTACAGTTTTTTGTGAATGTTTAAATTTCACTCTCTATTTGCACTAGTTAAGGTAATTAAATAATGGAGGCATGAAAATAGAAATATAACACAAAAAGTGGCCTTCTCTCTTAGGCAAACCATAGGATCGGGAAACCACGAGCAAGAACAAACAGACTTGACTCAGAAAGCAGAGTTGCTGCCCACTGCGCTAATCGGCCGTCAAGATAGATTAGTGTTTATTAAATAGTGCAATGTTGACATTGTTAAACAACATCTGCTGGCGGCTTTTTTTCCCGTAGAATCTGCCTTATACAATAATACTAATTAGAC
This sequence comes from Pararge aegeria, assembly GCF_905163445.1. Classification (NCBI taxonomy): domain Eukaryota; kingdom Metazoa; phylum Arthropoda; class Insecta; order Lepidoptera; family Nymphalidae; genus Pararge; species Pararge aegeria. Next base: position 15,561,034 of record NC_053190.1, on the reverse strand, counting down.
TAGTAGTAGACTTGACATTCCGAACAGTGTGTTTATAAAGTAGGCCTTCACACTTAAAATAAATTATATTGACTCCATTTTTGTTGTACTGCTAGTGAAACACGACTGTATAGCATGGGTGTACCCATGCTATACAGTCGTGTTTGAAGTATCAGGAATCAATGAAAAATAACCAAGTATTTCTCTCACATTGAAATAGCGTAAAGTGTCGAATAGCATCCGTTTACCTACACCATAATCGTAAATAATCGTTGGCATTTACATATTTCGATTGCTATCAGCGGTGTGGACACGCCCTATCGCTTGTTGCCAAAATTGCTGCAAAGATAAGGGGTATTTATAACAGCTGTTTATGTCATTGTGGTACATTATTACGTGGTGAATGTGTTATAATGTGAAGAATTATTGCGCTTATGTTAAACAAGCAAAAGCCTGTGAGTTCCCCCGTTTTTTCCGTTTTTATAATTTCTGTCCATGCTACGTCTCGTTGTACCGGGTTAAAAATTATTAAATGTGTCGTATATCCAGGATGAAAGTTGTTATTGCCGAATTTCACAAATATCGGTTTAGCAATCTTAGTTTAGCAAAATCTTTAAGCCCCCGGGAACTTTGATGTGATATTGCTAAAAATCATAAGCATTATGACATCATAGGGATGTCATAATGTTTATAACTACTTATCCCTACTAATATTATAAATATCAATGTAAGTTTGTTTGTTACGCTTTCACGCAAAAACTACTAAACCGATCCTCATAAAACTTTGTACACATATTCTAGGAAGTGTTGGATGGAATATAGGATACTAATTTATACATCGACATTAAGCTCGGTTCCTTTGGGAGAGGTGATGAAAGTGTTTGACGAATTTACACCATAACTACGACAAATTAAAACCGATTTAAATAATTATTTTTATAGTATAGAGGTTATAATATGTGTTTTATTTTGCCTAAACTTTGCGATGCCTAGGCTTAGCGATACTATATACATTTTTAGAACTACTATTAAATTGAATGTCATATCAAATAACAAAATCAAACGCAGACGAAGTCGCGGGCAACAGCTAGTAACTAATAAAAAAAAGAAGAATTGTAAAACATAACCTTGTAGTAAAAAGCTGCCATAAAGTTATTTATAGGCATATTATTTTTGTATAATTCAGAAACTTTTAGGTGGGTTCCTAGCTGGAAGGTTGGTCCACAAAATATAATACCATTTTTACATTGAACAAATAGCTATTTGCAACTTAAAAGAACACGTCGTTGTAGAGCTCCGCAAATATTTTATAAACAGATCTCTTGACTCCCACAAGGGCACTAACATAAAGAAAATTACTTCCAAACATCACGGAGTACATGTTAAAGGCGTCCTAATTCACCGGCTAATAGAAAGAACACAAGTTTTCTACTTTCAAGCCGCTCAGCGTAGCAAAAGCAAATATGTGCTCCCCGATTCGGGAGCATCGTATCAGCCCCAATAGAAAAAAGTTTCAAGTGTGGCCTACGTGGAAATCGTCAAAAGGTTCCGTATAGTACAATTATAATTCATTGGAATTGTATAAAAGCTTAGCAATATCAAATGAGTACTAAAAAAGTATAAACTTTACTTACTTTTGATGCTATTGTGCATGAATATGTTTGTACCTACTTAGTTCCGTATAATACATTTATAATTCACTAGCGGTCCCTCGCGACTTCGTCCGCCTTAAAGTTAACCTTTAAAGGTAGATATATGTTGTTGCGGACTTTTCTTAGGACTTAAAAAGGGAAAAAACTTTGTCATAAATGATTTTATCCACACTTCCAGATCATAGCGTTCAAGTAAACAAACAAATAAAAAAACTCTTCAGTTTTATACATTAATATAAAATTTGGGAAAGTTTACGCGCACTGGTAAACGCAGCGTTGGTCGGCTCGTAACGAGCTGGACAGACGACATCAAACGAGCCGCTTAGTGCCACTGGAAACAAGGATCGTGGATTTTGAAACTCCCTACAGAATACCTATGTACAGCAGTGAACTTATCAAATATGAATTATAATAGCATGAAAATGTTTGTATCTACTTAGGCAAACTAAACGGCAAAGGAAAACAAATTTAACCATTTATTTTGTCTCAATCATGGTGATAATAAAAGCAGAGCATAAAACTTCGTCATACAACTATTAAATCTGCTAGTTTTATGCTCTGCTGTAAAATCAAACAATTGGTATGTTAGGAGGGTTTTTCCGTTACAATATTTAAAGACCAGCCAGTAATTAGGAAATTTTCCTTGCCCAGGAGACCGCAGCACGGATTTCGTTCATTACTTTATAGATTTATTTAGACACATTTTGAAAGAAAACACGCGTAACCCTAATTCCCCGTGGGGACATTTTCAAATGCGTCTACAAACGGGTGCAGGATATTAAGTGGCGTCATCGCGGCGCTTCAAAGCGTTCCGTTGCCAGGCAACGCGCGGGATCCCCGTTGTAACAACGCCGGGTTAATTAAGCCGCGCCGAAGACCTAGCGCCTACGAGTTAATACGATCACCGGAGCGTATTGGGTGATGCTAAACTCTACGGTGAGTTAGCGTTGCGGCTATAAGGGTAACAGAAGCCTCAATAGTTCATTTATTTAGAAGCTAGACTCAACCAATCATCTGTGCACACATCATCATCATCATCCATTACCAGGCTACTACAGGGCACGGGTTTCGGAATAATAATAATAAATATTTATTAACCACAATATATAAATTAGGTTTAGGTTTTAAGACATTTATTCCCATAAAAAGACCTAAGTCACTTATATAGGAAACTTAGTTTTCTATAATAAATTAATACACTTCGCCATTAGACTAAACTAAATTCAATTTTACTATTATATACTCATTCAATGTATTCGTCTTTAAATTTATTGGTATTACTTAATATATAAGAAGCTAATTTAGTTTTGAATACATTGAATGAGTTTACATTTTTTATAAGTATAGGTATTTTATTATAAAATTTGGCGCCTTCAAAGGTAAGGGATTTTTTACCATAATTTGTTCTTGTTCTAGGAAACTGGCTCGACGAGTTTTTTTTTTTTTTTTTGTGAAAGTGATATTAGTGTGGATTGTTTTGTTTATTGATTTTCTAATAAAGATGCACGTGCTATATATATATAATTGATGAATGTTCATTATTTTAGTTAAATTACAACATACTACATACAACAAGAGGACAGAGACAAAGAAAAAATAAAATACAATAACTTAGGCGTATGTTGCTTCGTTGTGGTCAACGGGTCACCGACACAGCTCTGTGCCGCAGCACCATGGCAGTAAATGCCAAGGAATACTACAACGCTGATTTGCAGTAGGGACCAAAGGTCACGGGTTTTCGCGGACCGGCAGCGACATGGTCTGACGTAGTGTTTGTATACTCTTTGGGTAAGTTATTGATAAATAACAAATATAATACACACACTACGTCCTTATAACTTAACAATAATTACAAACATAAATTTAGGTCTACAAAATAATAATAAAAAAAAAAAACAAAAAATACAATACAAAAAGAAAATAAAAAATTACAACATACTGATACTACAGATTAAACTACTAACCGTAGTGCATAGAGCACAGACTATACTAAGTTAACACTAATTTGTTTTCCACGTTTTTGCCACGTCTGTCACCAGTGATCATTGCCACGTTTAATTTTGAATGAAATCGGAAAGAAGAAAAGAAAGAAAAATCCTCGGGAATGAGGAGGGTTTAGGCCGTAGTCTACCACGCTGGCCAAGTGCGGATTGGTAGAGTTCACACGCCGTTGAGAAAATTATGGAGAACTCTCAGGCATGCAAGTTTCCTCACAATGGTTCCTTTACCGTTAAATCAAGTAATATTTAAATTGCTTATATTAAAAAATGCACTTAGCTCCGAACAGTCAGTGTTGTATGGCTCAAACTCGGTCTCCACGAAAGTAAAACCGAAGCCTTACCCACTTTTTTATCTGTACACACACTTTGTGTTATTAAATAAGCGAGATTATTGGACACTTTCAAACATGCCAATTAATATGTTGTTCAAAAGTTGCATTTTATTTTATTCCTTTTTAAAAATCCCGTGGTAATTGCTCGTTTTCTTGGAATAAAAATATTTTTGACTTCGCCAAGATAAGTCTAACAAATGTATCAAGTATTATTTTTTAAATCCCCAGGGAACACTAATTATCCCACGTCTATTTCAAGGATGAAATATTAATATCGGTATCGGCGGTATGAGACCCGTAGCTTAGTGGCTAAGCGCTCAGGCCGCGATGGCTAGAGAGTCACAGGTTCAAATCCTGCCGCTTCCGAATTATAATATATATATTTTCTAGTGCAAGTAGCATTTAAAAAAAATATAAATTCAATATTCATTTATTTTATAATTTTTTTTTTTATTACACAAACTACTTAAATTAGTATTCTTCGCACCCTGAAACTCACATAATATTTTCCAAGTGTAAGTATAAATACTTTAATAATTAAAGTATAATTAGACGGCTTAAACGTGCTTTCCGAGAAGACAAGCTTGCCGCGAATTTCCTAGCTCTGGACTGGCTACGAAAATTCTTTAACGAAAAATACTTCAAGAACCCGGGACCTCGTGATTCGTTGAACATGCTAACCACCTACCCAACGAGACAGTTGGCAAGAGCTCAGTAAGAGGCAGTTATTAAGAAATTACTGATATACACTCTATAATTATGAAAAGAGTCTATATTAGTATTGGAAATGTAACCTACATTGATAATAAATTTGGATCCCAAGATAAAATTAAAAATTAAAAATCGTCTACAGTACGAATTTAAAACGTTAATACCGAGTCTGTATAATTCATAGACGCGTCAGTACCACGGTTATCTAGATTTGTAGCGTCTGCTGGTAGCAATGAATAGCGAAATACTCATATTGTACATTGTTACGATTTATGTTCACGAGTAACGCTTGAAGTAATGGTGGTGAACCACGATACTTTTAACTCGAGCAACGTTGCTTCTTATTTTATTTCACGTGAAACTTACGTATCGAAGTTTATGAAGCGCACCGTGGGAAACGACGATATACATATTTTATTTGTAACCCCCGACGCTGTCCGCGCGCGCGCGAGTTGGTGTGTGTGTGTGTGTGTGTGATAACATATTTATTTACAACTCCCACAATATCTGTATCAATTTAAAGTATTTGAAAACAAGTATATTATATCTAAGTTATAAGTATAGTATATTATATTACAATTTTCAAATTAAATATGGCCGCCACCACGAAATGGTGGCATTTTTTGTTTGGTTGTTTACTTAGGGCGACAAAGGACAAGAAGTAATAAAAACATTATATGTATTTAGCATATACATGAGCTACTTCTTAGGTTTAGTTGCTTTGAATATCGAGCTTTACGCCTATAAGCTATTATCGGATTAAAATAACGTGGTGTAAATCTGCTCGCTTAGTAACGTATCGTGACAAACAACTATAAGAATGTGTTTGTCACAAGCTTGCATTATTCATTGATGCTTCGGTTGCACATTGCTTGGGATTTGTAGTATCTGTTAGAAGCGATGGACGATAAAATACGTGGCTCTTGGGTAAAATAAGTGAACAAAGCCAACTGTATTACGTCCATACTAACAGGTACGGTAAATCTCGTACGGATGACCACATACGTTTTTATCATTCGTGGACTAGTTAGCGCTTGACTGATATTACACCTTGTATATAAACTTACGCTCGTAATGAATAATTATAATTCAAAATAAAAAGGAAATTATCACTAAATTAAATCTGTCATCAGAAGGCCAGATCTAATTTAGTGGTGCTTGTCTTTTCCTTCTCCTTTTAGTAGAAAAGGAGAGAACAACAACTACTAAAATCAGTGTGCTATCTGAAGATCTTAGATAACCTTGGCCTTAAAAAACTTACTATCGTCATTTTGATATTGTGGATATTGTTCAGAATTATAATGATCATCTTTAGTACGTTTATCTTGATTAAATTTTTAGTTTTATTCATCGAATAATCATTCAGAGTTCAATAATCTATGACATTATCAACTCAAACTACACAGGTTTCTACATCGTACTACACAGATCATGGAATTAAGGATTCAGGTTTCCTAGTTTTACTTTACTCATGGTAACTGGAGATCGTATCCTAAAGTTGCCTGGCAGAGATACTTAGTGATAAGGCCGCCTTTTGTATCCTACTACGTACTTGAAGTGTCTGTTCTTTTTTTGTCATTAAGAGTATAAATAAAAATTTCACAATTCAAGGTCTGTTGCCGCGTATCCAGTGACCCTCTACGACTCGCTTGTTGTTATTTTCTTTATCTAGTCGAGGGTCCACCAACGCTGCGGTTTAAGCCTAGGTAGCCACACACCATAAGACTCCAATCTTGACTCCCTTAAGCTATAGATCCCGCTATTGTCATTGAAGCTTCGTAACACTTTGAGATATAATATAGGGAAATCTGTTTCTTCCCTTCACCTCGTATCTTATTTCTTTACTTGTGTGTTGTAAATTTAACAAATTACATGCTTTTACGGTGAAATAAAACATCGTTAGGAAACTTGCACGCCTGCAAGTTCTGCGTGATGTTTTCAAGAGCGTTTGAAGTCTCTCTCTCTCTTTTCATAGCTAAACATTAGCTCAACTGTGAGATGGTGATAACAAAAAAAAACCTGGATAAGTTTGTTGTGGGTTCTTCTTCAAAGACCAGGGCGCGCTTGGAACCCTCCTAGCTTTACTTTTAAGTTAACGAATGCAGTTATCACCATCACCTAGCATTAGTGTAAACATGTTATATGTATGAACTCTTCATAAGTGCCTGTGATAAGGTCTACATGAATAAAACATTTTGGAATTTTAATTTGAATTTCACATTTTGTACTTGGCAAGAGTGGTAAACTACCGCCTAAATCTTTATCAATCTGGATGTAGGAGACCCTTGTTGCCCTTGTGGCCCTTGTGGCCTTGTTGTGTTTTGATGACGATTGAATGAAATACACTTAATTACACAGCGAGGCACGCAAACAATTTCAAACACACAAAAGAGAGCTACAAATGCAATTGCAGAGACATTTACGCTAACAAGGCAACAGAACACACCACTGCAATAGACAGCTCGTCAGAATGTGTGTGCCAAGGCGCGGATTTGAGCGATAAATACTCCGAGGAATACGTTTACGAGAGCCGTTTGCCGCGCGAGCAACGCGCTCGGCGCGATCTTCTCGAGCTTGCATTATTCATTGCGTCGGTACTCGTTGGCGTGAGCTTGAGATTTGTAGCATCTGCCGGTAGTTTGTACGCGCGCTGGAAGGGCTCTAACTAAATTGTTTTATACAACTTTTTTATAATCGTACTAGCTGTTGCCCGCGACGTCGTCTGCGTTTGATTTCGTTTTTGATGTGGCATGCAATTTAGTTATAGTTCTAAAAAAAATTAAAGTATTCAGTATCGCTAAGCCTTCAATGAGGGGTTTGCTGCTGTCCGCTGAAGAGTTCTGTCCTCTATCTCCAACCACATTCATCAGATCTTTACTGTTTGAGCAAAATTAAACACATATTATAACCTCTATGGTACAAAAATAATTATTTAAATTGGTTATAATTTGTCGGAGTTATGGTGTAGAATCGTAAAACACTTTCATCCTCTCTCCCAAAAGAACCGAGCTTAATGACGGAATAATAAGTATCCTATATTACTTCTAACACTTCCAAGAATACGTATACATAGTTTCATGAGGATCGGTTAAGTATTTTTTGCGTGAAAGCGTAACAAACAAACTTACGTTAACATTTATAATATTAGTTGGGATTATTAATGCGTGCCTCATGGTGTCTTAGCAGAGCAGAATACAGTTGTTAACGAGCCTCTTCTTCCACATTCATCGTGAGAAACGACTACCACACACACAATCACACAAACAGGCTCTGTCTCTGACGGACCAATGGCGGTATAAAACCATTCCTTATCATCTTCTTTATACTGTAACAGTACACTGATGGACTAAACGACTCTCTCAGCGAGAAGGGGTTTCCCCTAATCACTACGCTGGTCGCAGTGGATGGTAGTAGTATAACAGAGGACTCTGTAAACTGCTCTTCGTGATATTCCCTAAGTTGCCTCTTACGACATCGGCGATAGGGAAGGTGGTGATAAAGGCTGTTTTCTGCATACCCGATGCACTTCAGTATTTTTTAATTCATTATAACTTATTCAAATTGCAATAAACAAACAAATAGATATACTACGACAATACACAAATCGCCATTTATTCCCAAGTAAGCGTAGCTTGAGTTAAGGGTACGAAGATGACTGATGATAGTAATAAACATAAATATTTATAACATACAGAGAAACACCCAGACACTGAAAAACATTAATGTCCGTCACACAAACATTTTCCAGTTGTGGGAATCGAACCCACAGCCTCGGACTCAGAAAGCAGGATCACTGCCCACTGCGAAAATCGGCGATCAAAATCGTGCATTTTTTTCTTGCCACGAAATACTAAAACAATATTTTTATTGAAAGCGTATATTATTTTCATTACAATAACAAGAATATTCACTTTTCTCATGCTTAAATTAAACTTTACACAATTAAACTGACGTACCTTTGTCATCTAAAAGGTGAACGATATTTTTAGCAACAAGGTTGCATTTCGCTTGCAGTATTTGGTTTATAGAATATTTTATATTATATTTCCTAAGCTACCTTTCTCTCTAAAATGCATGGTGATGTTTAAATAAATGAACTTGTGATATTAAAACGCCATTTTCGCCCTAGTATATTATTCTCGAAAGTCTCGTTAAACAGAGTCATTTATTTTTTCGCGTTTCATACTTAATAAGATTTTAAATGTTTTCACATCAGCGCAGCGGGGACATCAGGAATTTAATATCCGTTTTATTTAATATAGAAAACACGGCGATGGCACATTATTTCCCGTACACCTAATATGTTACCGGGTACGTGGGGAGCGCTTTATAAATTACTATTTTAATATACCAGAGGATACTTCAGAAGACCCTTGGACATTAAGGAGTTTCTTATCTAATAAACTTACTGAAGTTGCATCACATAATTACCTACTCCTTTTTTTCTTATTAATTATTCATCACCCTCATCATATCAAGCTATAAACGGACCACTACAGGGCACGGGTCTCCACCCAAAATTAGAAGGGTAAGGGTTATGAACGTAGTCCACAACGCTGGCTCAGTACGGATTGGTGGACTCCACAAGCCTTTCAGAACAATGTCGAGAAATCTCAACCCATAGCAAGCCCACTAACGGGCACGAGTCTCTGCCAAAAATGAGAAGAGTAAGGGCTAAGGTCTTAATCCATCACGCTGACCCAGTGCGGATTGGTGGACTCCACACGCCTTTGAAAACATTGTGGAGAACTCTCAGGCATGCAGGTCACCTCACGATATTTTCCTTTACCGTTCAGCGGTGTAACTAATACAAATAGAAACTATTCAGCGTACAATGTGTACCCAGCCTTATTTCACACCGTCATTGTATATTTCTGGCATTTCAACGCCGCCCTGACACACTTGGCGTCAGGGTGACGTCATCGTGCGCTAACTTGCATTTCCTTTCGCCGTTCCTACTTCCGATGGCACTTCGCGTCGCGTGAAATCACATATACGGACACCATAAATTTAAATAGCCCATTCAGAAATAAAGTGACCTAAGACTCAACTTGTACATTTGAATTAGGAGATGGCATGACAACGCGTCATGGCATGCCGTTAGACGGCATACGAGATAGTTTTACTTCCAAAGTTCGCCAATAGAATATTTGCTTCAAAGTTTTTCTTTACTTAGCACCAAATTAGAACAATACAGTTTTTATTAGAGTCCAAAATAAGTAACAACACCTGACATACATTATTAATTTCTTTTATTGTTTTGCTATTTTATTTTTGTGTTTCGCATTTGTAGCTCTAGTCGAGTTGTTCAAAATACTTATATTTTATTTAATTGCTAATAGTTACGCATTTCAAAGTTCATTCTTTTTTTGTTCGTTCACTACTGAATAATAGACAATTGGTAACTACATAATTCTATTCAATTTAATTCTTGTTTATGGCTTTTATCTGCGCCAACTGGGCACACTGTATTGCTCCAATGTCTTGTAGATGGAGAAGACTACCTGCATTATCTGGATTGCATTAGGAATTCAATAATGACGTTATCGTGATAAGAGATTGCTCATTATATAACAGGCTAAGTTCTTCGTGGGCTTCTTCTTGGATCAGTGCGCGCGTGCTATCCTTTGTTTTAAGTTTATGAAAATAGCTAGCATCATCATCGTGACGTATTAAATGTGCTTCCGAAATTTACAGGCTTGAATTAATAAAGTTTTCAAACCGACATAAAAACCGCTCAAATTAGACAACACAAAAACCATTCAATTTGACATTTCAACGGAAATAACTTAAATATGGTTAGGAGAGTCGATCCCAATTACTATGGAATAAAGCTGATGATAATATGTTGCAAAACTAAAACTTTTAAATGTACTCTTAGGTCACTTTAGGTTTCAACGGTGCCGACATTTACATATTCTGACCTTTATCACCACACTGTCCTTTGTAGCTGACATTGTTAAGATAAACTTGAACTAGTACGGCTTGGATTACTTGGTTTATATCTAACTGGATTGCAGCTTAACGTTTATAGTTTACTACTGTTACAACTTCTAACATAAATAATTGTTTTTATATTAATCACTAAAATATTAACGTCCCACCGCTATTTACATACAGAGAGATATGATATAGATAGAGCCCACTACGCTATTCAAACGCGGGTTGGCGGGCTGTAACGATTTATACATGTAATAACCGGGCTTAAAGTAAGTTGAAGTAAATGTAAGCCAACAAATATAAGGCACAATCTGTTTACTAATTCCGGATTATAATGCGTGGACAAAAATCCATAAATACTTACAAAGATCCCTACTAATATTATAAATGTGAATGTAAGTTTTTTTGTTACGCTTTCACGCAAAAACTACTAGACCGATCATCATGAAACTTTTTACACATATTTCTGAAGGTATTAGAAATAATAAAGGTTGCATTTTATCCCGAAGTTAAGCTCAGTTCTTTAGGGAGAGAGTGTTTGGGTAGAAGGTGTTTGACGATTTTACACCATAACGCCGTCAAATGATAACCTATTTAAATAATAACTTTTGTACTTTAGAGGTAATATCTGTTTAATTATGCCCAAATTTCGTGTAGATCTGATGGTTGTGATTGGATATAGAGGACACAACTCCCCAGCGGACGGCAGCCAACCCGTCATTTAAGGCTTAGCTATCCTAAATACATAAAGTGTGTAGAATAACACCTAAATCGAATGCCACATGTCTTTCGAAAAACAAAAACAAACGCAGACGAAGTCGTAGAACAGCTAGTACGAACTATAAATAAATAAAAAAATATATATATTACGACAAAACACACATCGCCATTAAGCCCGAAACTAAGCGAAGCTTGTAACTGATAAATAATTTATGATTAACATACATAAATACTTCAAATATAAAAATAAAAATTCATTTATTTTAAGTAGGCCGAATATAAGCACTTTTGAAACGTCAAGTATGACTATTTGTCTACCACCGGTTCGGAAGGCAGATAAACATCACACAAACATTTTTCAGTTGTGGGAATCGAACCCACGGCCTTGGACTCATAAAGCAGGGTCGCTGCAAACTGCGCCAATCGGCCGTCCAATATGACTTACATATATAGCACCTTCCCCGCAACAGATTGGCCTACTACCATCTTAGATTGCACCATCACTTCCAAAGAAGGAAGATTGCAGTCCAGGGCTAACATGTAGTGGAATAAAAATAATATACCTTCCCCGCAACAGGTAAGTCAACTACCATCTTAGATTGCACCATCACTTCCAATGAAGGAAGATTGCAGTCCAGGGCTAACATGTAGTGGAAAAAAATAAATCACATGATGGTAACACAGACCTACTTCAAGTGCTATGAGCTGATGTAACCGCAGTTCCGCCAAAACTTAACAAAGAGGGCCGCTTCATTTCCGGCCCTTTGTTACGTGGCACTGATGGCTTCTGAAATTATTCAAATTCAAAGAAACGACGAATCTAGAGGGGCTGGGGGGGTGAACGGGGAGGGATAAGGACATTCACCTAATGGTTCATTTGCATCCGGGATTCGGATGAACATTTTTTATGAAGCATCTGTGGCTACAGATATTGTTTTTAATGATAACCTTCACTTAAATGCTTAGTTGATCTGATATAATAAATTTTAAAGTGCATATAAAATTTCGGAACCGAGAGTATTTAAACCTGCGACTCTCTGGCAATCGTGGCCTTAGCGTTAGGCTACTACGCTAATACGCTCGTAATTCCACCGATGGCGAACCACCACCATGCTTATTTCTGCCGCTAAGCAGCATTGGTGCAATGCTGTGTTCCGGTCTGCAGGGTGCGGATGCCGGTATATTGTTTTTTATTTTTTAACTATAATAGACTAGCGCTTGACCACAATCTCACCTGATGGAAAGAGTAGAATATGTGGCCTAAGATGGGACGCGCTTGCCTAGAAGATGCCTATTCGCTCTTATTTTTTGTATTTACAGATTGATGGTCAAAAGGCGGCACGTTGCAGTCATGCCCAGCAAAATGTTAAACTGTTATAATTGTCTAAACTTGTTATAATTGTGTAAACTTGTTATAATTGTGTAAACTGTTATAATTGTGTAAAATGTTGTAATGTTATACTGTTTATAGACAATGGTTTTTCACTGACTCAGGTGACCTAGCTGAGTCTATCAATATTAATAACCTACCATAAAAAAAAAAAATATATTTTCCACACGGATATATTACTCATAGACGTTAACCCTTTCTGTACGAACTATAATAATATTAGGTTCTTAAACTTTGCGACCAAATAACATGCAACAAAAAAAAACGACATGAAATGTGCGATTATAACAAACTCTTTTTAATAGTAGTATACATCATTTAGTTTACTTTAGCATAGATATTATTTTAAAATAAATAATGTAGTTATACCTACCCCATATCCCAACTTATGCGAGTTTATGTTTTACATATATGAATTGAACTTCTATACGTCTTTAAAGATTTTGATGACAAAATTAAAAACGCAATATTTTTTTTTTTTTTTTTCAATTGGAAAACCAATAGTTGTAATTTCTAAATAGTTCTAAAATTGATTAATTCAAAACTACTAACAGGTTTCTACAGATAAGTTCTATATAAACAAGGGTACCTGGTAGAATCCAGCAAAATTCCGCAAACTTTACCTAAAAATTAAGTTTACCTAACGTGCAACAGTTTATCTAATAAGTTGCGACGTACCTACACTATATTTTATAATACCATAAAATGAGTAAATTCCGGGATCATTATAATAACTATTCAATCATTCAATTTAGTTTAAATGATTCGACAGCACTGTGAATCAAATAAATAGGTAATTAAAACTTCTCTTCAAAAAAGTTAGTTTTTAACAGTTGCGTCAGAGGGTTAAAGTAATTACCGCGCGAAGCCCCATCACAAAGCTAGTCGTTGCGGCGCATGGTGTGTTTTCGACGCGGTCCTAATTGAAACTGAATTAGCGGTACAAGGCGCAATAATTAATTTTTGAGATTAATATTATTAAATCCACCCTCGGTTTGATGTAAAAATAATACTTACCTACTTGAGATTTTTATTTTTTGTAGACAATTTCTCCGAAAATCAGGAGTTGAGAAACAATTTCCTCGGCTGATTTCGGCCACGATGGTTCATCTACAGAAAGATTTTCCAAGTACGCGCGAAATATTATTATAATACACAAGTGTGTGCGCAAAGAAAGATTCTCTATTCCTTCACTCTCCTAGCCCGATGGAATGGCATCAGAAAATTCGACACGTTCAGAAAGAAATTAGGCGGAGGACCGATAGCTCGTGGTGTTGTCCGAAACAACGGGGCCGAAGAACATCTTGATAGAAAACCCATACTTATTCAATAACCCGACCCGGGAAGCGAACCGGATCTCCAGTAGAATATATTTTTTTAACTATATAGGCACATCTGATGATAAGTTATGATGCAGCCTAAGTTAGAGCGCGCTAGCCTAGAAGCATATTCACTCTTGATTTGAAGGTACTAATATTGTAGGACAAGACTCGATCTACGGAGATATAGCCGAAATACCATCATTGATACAATCAAAGAAAATAGAGGTCCAAAAGTGTTCCAAAGGAAATTCAATACTGGTAGCGGCCAAATATACAGTTTGCTGAGACCCGATGGATCTAAAACAGAAGATAGGGATGAAATCCTGAGAACCGTAGAGAACTTCTATACAGATCTCTACAGTACTATTACACCAGAACCGACGACCTACAGAGGAAGAGATCCCAGGGCAAAACTAGTAAGACGTAGGACTGAAGACCTCCCGGATATAAGCCTGTACGAAATAAGTAACGCACTGAAGCACATGAAAAACGAAAAGTCATCCGGGCAAGACCAAATCCCGATTGAACTGGTAAAATGTGGTGGTAAACCTGTTCGTAAGCGTCTACAGCTTATGTTTAATAAAATAATACACGAAGGTGTAACGCCCAAATCGTGGAAAAACGCTGTTGTAACGCTAATCCACAAAAAGGGGGACAAATCCAACCTAGCGAATTACCGACCTATTTCAATCCTAGACCACATATATAAATTATTTACGAAAGTGCTAACAATAAGAATCACACAGCGCCTGGACTTTGAACAACCAGTCGAACAGGCTGGCTTCCGATCAAATTTCTCAACCACAGATCATATCTTTACGATCCGGCAGCTTATAGAAAAGTGTGGGGAATACAACCGTCCTCTCTACCTCGCTTTTATAGACTTCGAGAAGGCATTTGATTCCGTAGAGCACTGGGCAATATTTCATGCCTTACAACGTTGCTTAGTGGACGACAGATATGTCCAAATAATTAGAGAAATTTACAGCGGTGCTACACTACAGGTTAAATTACACGAACTGACAAACCAAATAAAGATCCTTAGGGGGGTTCGCCAAGGCGACACAATTTCACCAAAGCTATTCTCTGCAGCGCTGGAAGATATCTTTCGCCTTTTAGACTGGTCTTCGAAAGGCATTAACGTCAATGGCAAAATACTGTCTCATCTGAGGTTCGCTGATGACATTGTCCTTACAGCAGAAAGCTTAAAACACCTACAGGCGATGATGGAAGAGCTACATACAGTGTGCACAGCCGTAGGACTTAAAATGAACATCAACAAAACGAAAGTAATGTGTCGGGATAACATTGCCCATATTACTGTCCACGGCTGCCAGGTAAAGTGTGTTTCCGAATATGTCTACCTCGGACAAACAATAACCTTAAGCAAGGAGGGACAGGAAAAAGAGATTAGCCGACGCATCCAACTCGGGTGGGTAGCCTTTAGGAAACTCTCAGACGTCCTTAAGGGAGACATTCCTTTATGTTTAAAGCGCAAAGTGTTCGACCAGTGTGTCCTACCCACTATGACATATGGAGCAGAGACATGGACCCTTACAAAGAAGGTTGTGCACCGGCTCAAAGTGGCTCAGCGGGCAATGGAAAGAGCGATGTTAGGTTTGTCTCTATTAGATAAGATTCCCAACGTAGAGATCAGAAACCGAACTGGAATCACTGACATCGTTCAAAGAGCAGCGGCCCTGAAATGGAACTGGGCGGGTCACATATGTCGAAGGGAGGACGGGCGGTGGAGCCGAGTGATTCTGGATTGGCAACCGCGTACTGGACACAGAAGCATTGGCCGACCACCAGCTCGATGGAGAGATGATATTGTAAAGGCAGTAGGGAAGAACTGGATGCAGTTAACCAGCAATAGACCGAGATGGCGTGCAAATGAAGAGGCCTTAGTCCAGCAGTGGACTGAGATAGGCTGATGATGATGAATATTGTAGGTACCGGAGAAAATGGAAGCTGGAAGGGCATTCCAGATCATTGTGGTGCGAATCAGAAACGAAGATACAATGCGCTTCGTAAGCATCTATGGTATCTCAACCACGTAGGCATGCAGATCCTCAGGGCTCCTCGCGGCTCGATGCAGCTCGATGGTAAAATGTGAGGGGGGAACTAGATCACACAGTTCTTGAGCACACTCTCCGGAATATATATCATATAGAATACCGAAGGCCGGCCACCTTGTGACGATGCTCTGAACCGGTGGGCCTTATAGAAAGGCAATCCACAGAATCCAAGGCATCAAGCTGATACTTGGCAGAGCCATCCCATAAACATGAGCAGTACCTACTCCATGCAAGATCGAACCTGATCGAGATGGTCACAACTGAGGCAGAAAATCAGAAGTAATACATATAACATCATTATTATCAATTCATAGCCAGCCCTCTAAAGAGCACGGATCCCCTCACAGGATGAGAAAGGTTTACGGGTAGTCATGCGTCTTTAGAGAACGCTATAAAGAACTGCCAGGCATGCAAGTTTGCCCGTGATGTTTCCGTTCAGCGACAGACCGAGTCATATTTGACTAAACAATTATTCATTGCAAAGTCAACATCTCCCGAGGATGCTCCGGTTTCGGAGCGAAACGTACGTAGAACATATCCTCGGCTATGTACCCTACATTGTCGAGGATATGTTCGGTGTGGAGTATAAGGTTGCTTAAATTTGAAACCCACGTAACTCCGAAGTCATAACTGCAAACCACTATTGCATGTTTAACTACGGATCATGAGGTCTTGGGATCCAATGTAGCATCTGGCCAAAACTTTTTAGGTATTATGTATTTTTTTGTAAGAATTTTCGTTACCAGCCCGTAATTAGGAAATCGGTGGCCACAAACCCCGTGCCTTGGAGAGCACGTTAAGCCGTCGGTCCTGGTTATTATTACCCGTCATTATAGTCCCTAAAGCCCATCAACCCTCATTAGAGCAGCGTTGTGGGTTATGCTCTAAAAGCGTCTCTTATATGAGAGACGAAGCCTGTGCCCAGAAGTGGGACGTTAATAGGCTGCGGATGAATGTATTAAAAAATAAAATTTGTCGACACGTAAAAGACAATTTGGTTAAATCATATTGAGTATTGAATACCTTTGTTTGCATGAGGGCTTAGAAACCATCAATTTTCACCATAGAATAATAAATAACAATAACAGCGAGTTTACGAATGTTGTTTTAATATAATCAGGTGGTATGGAATGGTGTCAAAAGGTTAATCAAAATAGCTGACCTTTTTTGTAAGGGTACGTAGATTGTTTTCGATAAAGGCGTGCAGTCACGCAAGATTTTCTAATAAGCAGTTAAATTGCTCTAGCGTGTAAGATTAAATTTTCCTGACCCACTACTATTTGTATGTACTTATATGTGATTTTCAAGGTATAACTTAATACGTACTTAACTTAATACACATACACGCACACACACATGCACACACACACACACACACACATGCACACACACACACACACACACATACACATACACACATACACACGTTCTGTTAAAGGTAACTAAATTTTGTTACTTTCGGGAAGATTGTAAACTATCGTGTATATCGGACATGCATTAAATTTTGCGTATCTGAGCCTTGGTTACCCATTCCGTATAACATTACAAAAAGTGTGATAGAGGGTGCCACGGAAAGAGAATCTAGACGCGAGATGGAATACTTCGACGCAATACAAAACCATCCAATGTCACAGAGCAGACCAACACAGCACTGGCAGCAACCATAACCTCGGGATATTGCCTGTTAAATAGACACCAAATAATACTCTTCGAAACTTCGAAAAGTTGAGTGCCCCATGTACGCGCTGGTAAGATGGGAACTATAAGTTGAGGATAGAATTAACGAAGAAGACCGAACAAACCTCTCAAAAGTGACTGGTTTCAGGCGTGTCTCAATCATGTCACAGGTCAACGCATTCCCTCAATAATTACAATACCGGGCTACCATTTAGTCAGAACTAGTATGGTCGAAAATAACATATCTTTATGTCTCTCTGTAAAGAACTAAGTACATAGTATTACATTATATACATTTACAACAGTTTAAGTTCTTTCAAGCCTATTTAGTAGCAATCGGCACCATAAAAAGGTGACTGGAACCAGTTGGATGAGAAATGGCGGTGGCGCGCTTTTAGAAAGCCTATAAGACTATAAGATCAGCAGTGGACGATTGTAGGCTATCGATGATGGATCGTTTAACAATAAATCGTCAAATATCTAAGGACAATTATTTTAGCAATTTCAATCCAAAAATACTCAATGTTTGCTCATTTCATCAAAACGCGCGACATCTCGGACCCAATAGCCCGAGCCGCAATTAATTCACGACGAAAGAAATCAAAGGCTCGTGATTAAAAGCGTGCGATGCGACGTCCGGACTAATTTTTCGGCCGGCTGATGCTTGTCGAGTAATTTCCCGGACAGTGTTATAATTTGTTCGAATTACCGGGCGGTCCGGCCCATAAATTATACTGGACGGGTCATTTGTAATGAAGAGACCGTGCGTTGCAATAGTCTGGACAAAAATGGCAGTTAAACACACATATTAATGTGTTATTTTTCATAAACCTACTTAATGTATACTTGTTTTTATTTATACAGACCAAATGCCTGACGCATTTAACCCTGTGGCATTAAAAGCTGTTGTTTTGTTTATTGTTTTGTTTGTTGCTTTGTTATTGTTTGTAAATTTTGTATAAAATTCTACATGTGCATATATTTATATATATTACGTATATTTTATATTTCTATCTTACGTTTATTTATTACAACGCTCTTGGCACTATCCCGTTCTTTTGCTTTAAATCCTGTCTACAAAGGTTGACTTTAAGAGATTGCTTACAGCAAATAAGGCCGCCTTAGAATGTCTACATTGTGTTTTACTGTTTCTTTTCCTGTATACGTGCAATAAAGTGTTTCTTCTTCTTCTTCTTGGTTGAGAGAAACGGAGTAGTTATTTGGGACTTGACCTCATTAAAGAGTCTATGTGCTCCTCAACACCCTTGTCCATAGGTCCTATGAACGACAGTAAAATATATACCTGCGAATTCTCTCGCATTTTTATTTCATAGAAATACTTGGCAGGTCAAGGCGATGGCGCAAGTAGAAAAACATCGCCTATAAATACAGCAACACTTCACAGGGCATGCAAGGAGTATGTCTTGCTACATTTCGCCCTGTGGCTGTCAATTTGATGCGCAGGTGTAAGGTCTCTTGTTCCTGTATTTACATAAATATGGTCTGGTTAATTTCCCGTGGTTAACGGTATAAAAACTATCCTTTTTCTACTTAAACTGCAAACGATTTAAGTGTTTGAGTTATACTATTTTTCAAAATTAATCATGATCCTAGTAAGAGATGATTATTTTAAAGTCTCGCGATAGTTAGTCTTTGCGGTACAAACTTCTTCACAATATGTTAAGACGTATGTGGTTTTCCTGTGAAGCAGTATGTAATAAAGGCTTTTTTTTGCTCGTGCCCCTATTCGGGATGCAAGCTATTTAAGTTCCTAATTCCATAAAGATACCATATCACATTTATAATATACTAGCTGCTGCGCGCGACTCCGTCTGCGTTTGATTTTGTTTTTTGATGTGGCATTCAATGTAGTTGTAGTTCTAATAAAAATTAAGAGTATTCAGTATCGCAAAGCCTTAAATGAGGGGTTTGCTGCTGACCGCTGAGAAGTTCTGTCCTCTATCTCCAACCGCATTCATCAGATCTACACAAAGTTAGGGCAAAATTAAACACTTATTATAACCTCTATAGTACAATAATAATTATTTAAATCGGCTATAATTTGTCAGAGTTATGGTGTAAAATCGTCAAACACCTTCATCCCTTCTCCCAAAGGAACAGAGCTTAATTTCGGGATAAAAAGTATTCTATATTACTTCTAACACTTCCAAGAATATGTGTACAAAGTTTCATGAGGATCAGTTAAGTTTTGCATGAAAGCGTAACAAACAAACTTACATTAACATTTATAATATTAGTAGGGAAGTAGGGAAGTATGCAAAAAATTATACCCTAACGTCCTGACAGAAAAATAGCAAGAAAATACAATTCGTAATATGAATGCTCGACTGATTAAACAACATATCAAAACGTACAGTTGACGGCTTGAAGTCACACGCATACCATTGTGTATGGACGTTCGTTCGGAATGATAGGACCCGAAATCGTTGACGCGTGTTAAAGATAGTAAATTGTTGAACAACGAAGAGAAAATTGCATTGGGTATTTTTTCTTTTCACTGATTTGGCACTGGAGGGATATTATTCTAAAGGAGTTTACATTGGTACGAAACAAACGCTATTTTTCAATTAACTGCATAAGAAATAAAATGTTTTTCACTTTTATTAATTCTTGTGTTAGTTTAGCTACTTTTGTTCTATAGTATATATTGTCAACATTTTTAATATTATTTTATACATAATTTAGGTATTTGTTTTTTTAGTTTATTCTAAATGTATGTTTTTGTTCGCGGTGCTACATTTGTCAAGCTTATGTCACAGCCTGATGGATCTTACAGCTTATAAGTACTCTCATGTCTCTCTTAATCGTTTTTTCTCCTTCTAACTGACAATATAGTTTTTATTTGCAAGTTGTGGTAGTCTTTAAGTGGGTCTACAAAATTACATTTATATGTTTTTTTCATTTTTTGTTTAGTTTTTTAGAGTTGTTGTTGTAACCTGTCGATGGTCCCTCAAATAAATAAATAAATATATAAATTCTCTAAAATTTTAAGCTTCACTTTTTTGGAAAAAGAAAGTTTCCTTGAAATCATTTTAAATCACAGTGCTCGAATACACGCCCTTTTATAAAGCAGTTCTACTTATTTATATTTTCGTCTGTAGAAAATAAATAATCATTTTTTGAGATTTCGTAAGCCCACTTCTAAAACAAAAATAATAATTATTAAAATATTCCAAACAAAAACAAATTAAATTGTCAGTTTGTTCAGGCTGATTGATCACAAGCCCCGATTGAATCCGTAGTCATGGGGACAATTTACACTTCCCTGCGAATGAATTATGTTATTAAAAGTTATTTTTTAACTTTTTTTACATTATTTATTCTATACTATAAACTCTCAATTTTAACATTTTAAACCTTTTAATTTTAAAAGGGTTCAAAATGTATGGCAAGTTGAAGTTTTGTAAAGTGACGTAAAACTACATGTTAGCCCCTGACTGGAATCTCACCTGATGGTAAGTGATGATTTAGTCTAAGATTATAATACGCTAACCTGTTAGGGGTATTGAATTTATATAACTATACACCTAATCGGTTTGTCGTTATGCAACATCATTTCGGTATGTTGGTAACTAGCCACGGTCAAAACCTAATGTTAATAAATGTCATAAATCTAGTAAATAGGATAAGCCACAAGTTTCAGTACACATGATTCACATTCACGAATAATGAAGCTGTTTTCATGATGCTAGACACACTAAAAAAAATCCTGAACTGTTTCATATTTATTTGTTTATAGTGTTGTGAGAATGGCCGTACCTTATTGTCACAGACAATATTTACCCGTAACCATTCTATCCTAGAATGTAATACAGTTTTCAAGTGAATACCAAGTGTGTCTTTCTGCATTATATGTCCTTAGACCAATCAATTGTAAAACTGAGCGCTCTATCACAGGCATTGAAAAAAATATACTAGTTTTTGCCGTAAATATAAGGTGATGATGATAGATACATTCAATAACATAAAACTACAGCAACAAGGGTTCCTAATGCGTATTATGCGTTGAAGCGTGAACAATCCCCAATGCAAATATTTATAGAAGAGGTAGGGAGGACCTAGAAAAAGATTACCACTGATTGATTAGATCCGCAACAGGTGGGGAGGTGAGGTGTATCCAGCTGAGCACTTTTATCCTTCGCTTTTGAAAGCATTTGTTTAAAAAAAGTACAAACAATTTTTACTTCCGATTGCGTTTATTCAAGTAAGCTTGTCATTTAAACCATCTTGATACTATGTCCAACTGAATGAACTACGTACAATCTACATACAATTAAAGTAATACAAATAAAACTACAAAATCTTTCGGCACTTTTGCCTGACAAATATCTGACGGTCTGTTTGGACGGTGGTAAATAAAGGCGAATATTAACAAAATTAAGCTTAATTTGCTATACTCCGCCAAAACAGGGGAATCCCTCTACGCACGTTTCGCTCCAAAACCGGAGCATCATCACGAGATGTTGACTTTACAATGAATAATTGTTAAGTCAGGGAGGGTGTATTGCCGAGGATCTGTTTGGTGTGGAGTATAAGGATTGAAGAAATTATAAATTACACCACACAGATTCCCCTGTTTTGGCGGAGTATAGCAAATTAAGCTTAATTTAGTTAATATATCATGGATTTCCGCAAAGTAACGCCTGCTTCTATACAATAATAAAGGCGAAGTCTTAGATGGAAGCGACATAAAATATCTACAGAGATGTATTAAATTTTTACAGGATCGGTTGACAAATGTAACAAACGCACTTTCACATTTATAATATCACTAGCTTCTGCCCGCGACTTCCAAATTGTGTCAAAAGCTTCGCTCGTTAACCATATTTCCTTGGAAACTACTTTATAATATTAGTAGGGAAGTAGGGATAGGCAAGTATGGAAGTAGGGATTAGTATATTAAATTATTAATTATCTTGAAATACAACTACTACCAATGCGAAACTTCGGTTGGATCGGACGGATTACTCAATCAAGACAAAAAAGCTAAACGGATCTAAATAAAATAACACATAGACAGATTATGCTATATAGGCTACTTTTAAATCCGGAAAAATATACTGTCCACGTGGGATGAATTTTTGTTTTTTTTTCACAGAGCAAGACACATTTTTTTTTTCACAATCGACATGTTTTTTTGCATAGTGGTAGTTTAGAGGAGTGGCGACGAATAGTCAAGCGTGCCACAACCCTTAAATGACGACCACGACCGCTCTGACAAGAGCCAACCGACTGAGAAGAAGAAGAAGTTTAGCAGATAGAAATAAAGGCGATACAGAGCAACAACTATCTACTATGTTTTCTATTACCTCGTCAACATGGTCAATTACCGTTGTAATGGAACTAGTATTAAATTTTATTTTTTAATTTACACTTCTTTTGGCGCGTTAGGGAAAACTGACGAGAGTAATTTTTTACGATGCGCGCGCACACCGTCACAAAAAACCGACACCCTGAAGTTAATTATAATGTTTGTTGTCCGATAATGAGTCTATTAGTATTCCAAATTTATTTATGTTTATTATGTAAATTTCTTTAATAATATAGAAAAATGTTTGTAATGATATTTAAATAAACTTACTTAACTTTGTGCATGCCGTTTCATAAAACTAAGTTTTATAAGCATTCATTCATTGTTCAAGCTACTGAACTGTGGAATGCACTCCCAATAAGCATACGACAGTCAAGGTCACTAGACATATTCAAAAATGTTGTTAAAGCCCATTATCTTGAACAATAAAGACGACAGTGATTAACTCTTACTCATATTTAAGTATGTTTTAGTATATATTAGTTTATTTTTTTTTATATTTATTATTATTAGTATTTTATGTGTGTAATCTTGATAAGTATTAGTGTGTAATTGTTCGTAAGTATGTATATAATAATAATACACCCCACCAATCGGTTTCCCTTGGTTTTCCTAATCCTAAGGTTGCCTGGAAGAGATCGCTACTAAGCGATAAGGCCGCCCTTTGTATCCTACTTTTTAAGTTTATTTTTGTTGTGTCCATTGTTTTTTTTTACTATTTGTGGTGTACAAATAAAGTGTGTAAATAAATAAATAAATAAATAAACTAAATAACTAACTGATATTGCGTTATAATAAAACTTTTAATGTATTAAATACCTTTTTCTACAAACGTAGAATAAGGCGTAAGATGAAATTTTTGAAAAGATTTTAAATTTTTATCTCATTACGCTAAAGTAGTATAACTTCTTACGCGTGTACATAAGTACATACACGATTTTTATTTATAAAGCTTTATAATGTATCTAAAATAAAAAAAGCGTAAAAAAATATTATTATTTCACACAATCTAATTAGCTGATTTTTAAAAATGAGTTTTAGAAGTAGTATGGAATAAATCCCTGAAAACTTTTTGAAGCGAAACTTCTTTATATGTGGTAGTTTTTTTATGTATTTTTTACTCTGGTAGGTTTCTAACCATTTTTGTCCCGTCGCGGGAATCGTACCCTATGGCGTCAAACATGGATTTGAGTTGGTCCGTAGCAAATGTATTGCAGTATCAAATGCGGTACGACGCGCCTTTTCATCGTGTGCAAACCTTAAAACGTCACGCGACGCGTGTTGTGCTAAATAAAATCCATCCCTACTAATATTATAAATGTCAATGTGACTTTGTTTGTTAGGCTTTCATGCAAAAACTACTTAACCGATCCTCATAAAACTTTGTACACATATTCTTGGAAGTGTTAGAAGTAATATAGGATAATTTTTATCCCGAGATTAAGCTCGGTTCCTTTGGGAGAGGGGATGAAAGTGTTTAACGATTTTACACCAAAACTCCGACAAATTATAACCGATTTAAATAATTATTTTTGTACCATAGAGGTACCTTATGTGTTTAATTTTGCCAAAACTTTGTGCATATCTGATGAATATAGTTGGAGATAGACGACAGAACTCCTCAGCGGACAGCAGCAAACCCCTCATTGATACTGAGGGCCTTACCCTCAGTATCATACTTGAATGAAAATTTAATGCCACATCAAAAAAACAAAATCAAACGCAGACGAAGTCGCGGGCAACAGCTAGTATAATAAATATTATGGATATAATAGACCAAGCCGCCTTTTGTGGGGTGTCACATATTTGTTTCCGGCAGCGTTGCAAGAACAACAAGTAAACCATCGATACCGGAAAAAACAACACCATCAAATCTCTGAATATCCATCGCTTGAAACCGCATTACTGGTAAATATTTATAGCGGTACGCTACTGTCTAAAACTTTGGGGTTTACGGCCAATGCAAAGTAGAAAATCTTTAAACAACTTCCACACCTATTTAACAAAACTATAAAGGTCATAGTTGAATGTATTTATTTTAACGTTGAACGTTATTTACTACAGAGAAAACATACGAGAGCCTTCCGTAACTGGCCCTTTAGGCACATTCCCAAAGGGTTAAGGGAATTTCTGTACACATGTGTTTTCATGTAAATCTTGAGGAAATTCCATCACCGAAGAATGTTAGTTTTTACACTAATAAAAATACAGATATTATAGGACATATAATATATATAGGCAAGTAACTGTAATTAAATTTTACAAGTTAACAAACGTAATTTTCTGGCCACGGTAAATTATCTAACTACTTAAAGTATGGAAATATATAAAACCCACGCCACGGTTAGTGACGACCGTCGCGCGTCGTCGTGGAGGTGCTACCCTTGCATTTATTAACCCCCGACGCAAAAACGACGGGATGTTATAAACTTGACGTATCTATGTGCGTGTGTGTGTGTGTGTAAAAAGTTGAAATATTCTTAGCTATGTTTGAAGAAAATCGGTCCAAGATGGCCGCCGCCACAAAATAGCGGTTTACATATTTTTTCACAACCCCCTCAATGGGCTACAAATAAAGGGCTTGACTAGTGGATAATATAAAATATGATACTGAAATCCAAGATGGTCGCCATCAAAATATTTTTGTACGCTTCCCTCCCTACAGAACATCGAAAGTGAAAATATACACTATATTTAATTTTGGGGTTTTTTTACAATGAAATATATATAGTTAGTCTTATAAGTACTAGGAGTTCAGAAATGGCGGGGCGTAGCAATCAAGGGAGACAAACGTCGAGAACATATGCTGCAAGGCAGATAAATGACAGAGATATAGGCAATTGCGTTTCAATTTACACGCGTCGCTCAGAAATCTATGCTGTCACCACAACGAGAGCAGACATGTGTCTGCCTTACACGTGCCGAACTCTCTGGCACGGTGGTGAGCGCTAAGTGGCAGGAAAACACGGGTAAAAATGTTCAGTCATGCAAAGAAAGAAAGAAAACTTCCATTTGGGAATACCTACATATCACTACTATTATAAGTACGATGAGATCCCAAAATGGTCTAAACAGTGCTGATCCTCCTTGAAGCCAAACGTGACGTTTGCACGGTAGATACTGATAGAGAACGCTCAGTGAGTTTGAGTGGTCGAACGAAATAAATAAAAATAAATTTACAAATAATGTGTGTGTACTTACTTATACTCCTTTGGCGTAGCGAGATAAAATTTAAAAATCTTTTCAAAAATTTATCTTTCGCCTTCTTTTTTTTATTCTACGTTTGTAGAAAAAGGTATATAATAAATTGAAAGTTTTATTACAATGCAATATCAGTTAGTTAAATAAAGTTCATTTAAATATCACAAAAAAAAATCTATATTATTAAAGAAATGGACACAATAAACATAATTAAATTTGAAATACTATTAGACTCATTATCGGACAATCAACATTAAAATTTGAGATTGATGTATATTTGAATCAATTGAATCACCCGAATGCGCCCGCAGACTTTGACTATTGCAAGTGTACACTGTCAAACCTTATAGCTACGAGTAACTTCAGGGTGTCGGTTTTTTGTGACGGTGTGCGCATCGTAAAAATTTACTCTCATCATTTTTCCCAAACGCGCTAAAAGAAGTATAACTTCAAAAACATAAGGACCCTTGCTTAAATGTTTTGCAAAACATACTCTCTTAATTTCTGTTAAAAAAAGTGGTTGGACATGCTGATGTCCCGAAATGGCGTAGGCAGGAAATAAACAATCGTCCGACAAAAACGTTCTGCTAAGCGATTAAGCGTTCTGGTATGATGTCGCGTACTTACCAATTGGAGCAGTATGCATTTAATATAAATGTCAAATCTCTAACTAGTTAGCCCGCTACTATCGAAGATAGCATCATCGCTTACCACAGGCAATCCAGGGATAACTCGTAGATGAAAAAAAAATAGTATGTAAAGCCACTAAACCCATTTTCTTCCATAAGATTACGAATATCCGAACAAAGAAAACAAGAAACCTTTTGTTTCAACCTTTGGGGAGAACTCAAAACCCTTCGGGCTTAGATTCCTTAAGTACAAGAAAAGGTTTATACGCCATTTTACATTATGGTGAATTGAAATGTCCATGCAAACTTTTGAGTCGCAGTTTACGTGTAGAGGTATACATCTAGTGGTTATTATAATAATTACTTCCGGACAACAACGACTTGGGGTTGATTGTGAAAATTGTTAGGTTAGGCTGAAAGACCATCTGCTGAAAGTTGTCGAGGCTATATTAGTACTGCTGGTAGCATTAATTAGGTCAAGGTTTCCCTTCAATATAATCGTGTTATTTAAATTACTGAATACTAAAAGTCAAGTCAAGATATATTTCTAGACTACCTGAAAAAAGACCTGTCAATTGTCGGCGGAACCTATTTTTATCGGTAATTTCCGTTCGATTCATTAGATGCCTCATGTGCGGATCGCACATCTTTTTAGTCTCACACATAGTCCTTTAACTGCTATGGGCTTTACCTTCAATACATTTTCAGTGCCATTACATTGAGAGTTATCGTTGATTCCGATATTTTATCACTCATAATTATATACTATTATTTTAGAGCTTTTGAAGTTTTCTCTTCTGTGGACGAGTCTTCACACAAAAGCCCGCCGATACCCGGCCCACCAAAGTCCAGCTTTCATACCTTCAATGTTGTTAATTACTGGCCAAGAAGATGGCCCACCAAATCGTAAATAGAAAACTTTGGTCTGTCTGAAAACAGAGCAACACTATGCAGGGCATACATGATCTAAAAATTGCCGTTCTATGTCCATCAACATCTGGCTTAGCTGTTAAATGTGCCTGTTGTTTCGACAACACACGCCATTTAAACCAAAACACAGAAATACTGCGGCAGAAATAAACATGGCAGTAGTACTTCCCTGGACGAGCTGTTTCGCTACCAACTAGTTTATATTAAAGCTGAGGTAGGTATGTAGGTTAGGTGTCGCAGATGTGTGCGAAAGCTTTCCCGTTGCTCTGTCGTCAAGTGGTGAGTAGGAACACCGTGGGGTTTCAGTCAGTAAGAGCCTGACATATCCTTTGCGCCTCCCCGTGGCGCGGAGGTATCCATGATGATTTCCCCACGAAAAAAAAAAAGGTATACAGGAGATTTTTTTTTCAGTGCGGATATTTTAATATGTCATATGTGAACCAAATTTATGAATAAATATATTTTTTAATTTTTATGATTTACTAAAGGATAAAGAAATTAACGGTTACAAAAGATTAGTCCCCGGAAATGATAATTATGGGCACCCTACAATAACTCTCAGCTGTTAACTTGCGATCAATGTTCTCGCACTCGGTCCTATCCGACTGGCGTGGCCGTGGGTTCGATTCCCACAACAGGAAAATGTTTGTGTGATGAACATGAGTGTTTTTCAGTGTCTGGGTGTTTAACTGTATATTATAAGTATTTGTATGTATTATATTCATAAAAATATTCAACAGCTATCTTAGTACCCATAACACAAGCTACGCTTTCTTTGGTGTATTGTCGTATTAAATTGATTTATTTATCGTCGCAGCGGTAGTTCCATAAAATAAAGCATAATAATAACTTAAACAATTAAAATTGAAAACCCATTACTTACCTATGCATGCCACATATTACGATGTATTTTTTTTTATCCACTACAAGTTAGCCCACGACTGCAATCTTACCTGGTGGTAAGTGATGATGGAGCCTAAGATGGTAGTGGGCTATTATTTATTTAGGAACCTATTACGAGTAGCCATGATTTGCTTATTTTATGCTCGGACATGTTTAAAAAAAAAACAAATACTTGAAATATGTTCTATTACTGACACCGAATCACCAAAAAAAACCGCAGTGGTTTGAAACATTATCCTGTATAGGATAGGTATGAGGAGCTTGTCGGGCTGTATAGTAAATATGTATCTTTAAAAGTTATGATGACTTTCGTTTCGTCATACTTACATAATATATACTTTCGTTTTTATGTGTATTCATTTACACAGCATTCTAAAAGGCAACACGCCAGTACGAATATACCATAAACATTTCAACTGTAAACAGATTTCCATAACATAAAAGTAAGCGGTATAAAACATTGCTCATTTCTGTAAAACAGTGTCAACTCGAAAACTTTACGAGAAAAATGCAGGGAGGATCCATTTAACAACCTTGCATTTATATTTCGTAACAAAACGGGGCTACGACTTTTGCCTATAGACTTTTGTCTAATCGCCAGTTTTTATATTTTTATCCAGCTACGGTAGGGTGCAGTGAGGAACTATTCATATAAATAAAATAAATAAATAAACAAATATACTACAACAATACACACATTGCCATCTAGTAAGCCCAAATTAAGCGTTGTGTTATGGGTACTAAGATGACTGATGAATATTTTTATAATTAATATACATAAATACTTATACTACATAAACATCCAGATACTGAAAAACATCAGATACGAGGGATGGTGACAACTGTATTCCGATCTGCCGTCACCGCACAGTACCATCAAAACAGTTAAATTAACTCCGTTCCTATTTATATATTATTTATATATATTATTAGAAACAAATTTGATCCAAGACAGTAACTGGATAGGTATATGTAATAGGACTCCAGACATCCCATTTTTGTCTTTACCTACCTTTCATTCGTGTCTTAAACCTTTAAGAGCATGATAAGCCATAACGTGCTTTAATTTTTTTTTTTTTTTATTGTTATATTTGGGGTTTAAAACAATTAGATATAATAACAATAGCTCTTAAATCTAAACAAAAAGTGTGGATCAATATGTAATCTACAACACTATCCACAACATTTTTGTTTATTATTGTTATAATTATAATATGGCAATGTATGCTGTTATCGAGAAACATGTCATTATAAGTAGTAAATAAGGCATTGACCAGAAGGCATGGCCTTCTGGATCGCTGCATTGAACGGGTTACTTTGTTTTAATTATATGACCAAAAAGCAAAAACAATAGCTATAAATTAATTATATATTATGTTGTGTTAGCATTCCGCTTGTGAAAGGTCTGAAGACATTATGACAAATTCAATCTGGCGAGGACTACGAGAAGAGAACAAGGCAAATCAGTTAAGAGTGGATTCTACTAAAGAGTAGAAAGTATTCGTTAGGTTTTCAATGTATTTTTATTTAAATTGCATATTTCTTGTTTCTTACTACGCCTTTGGTACTAAGCTTCCGCTAATGCGACAAGGTCGTTGCCTTGCGGAAAGCGAAAATATGCAATATTTCATTGCAAAATCTAGTCAGATTCCACGTCGAGATTTACAGAATGATGACTCAATGTAATGAAATTTTTTAAGTGTTACGAAAACCAAGAAAAACAGCATACAACTAAAGTTACACTAAAATTGTATGCTGACGATAAAATGTGGTTATATTTTATTTATTTTTTTGACGTTCTAACTCCGTGCGATAGTTTAATCTGAGCTGATATATACGATGACTGTTTTTCGTCGTACAACAGAGAGGTACCCAGTTTATCTGGCCATCTTCTACTATTCTTTGTTAAAATATCATGAACAAAAAAAAAGATTAAGAAAAATAAAATGTTTGGTATATAAATTAATCATAATTGGTGTGTTTCGAAAGCGTAGAATATGCCACTTCGGATAACTTTCAATAGAGATATTCTTCAATTAATTTTAGACAACCACTAATTTAACTAATGAAATGTAAAAATTAAAACCGGGGAATTATTACAACCCAGCTCTCAAGACATATCGACTTTGGGGTCTCAATGTAATGGAATTTCGACATCGCACATAGCAAGTAAA
Organism: Pararge aegeria; assembly: GCF_905163445.1. Classification (NCBI taxonomy): domain Eukaryota; kingdom Metazoa; phylum Arthropoda; class Insecta; order Lepidoptera; family Nymphalidae; genus Pararge; species Pararge aegeria. The sequence continues at coordinate 15,530,064 of NC_053190.1, read as the reverse complement.
AAGTTGGTAGACGACATTAAACGAGTCGCAGGGAGTCGCAAGATAGCATGTTGAAGTCTCTACAAAAGACCTTTGTACAACAGTGGACGCCGTGAGGTTGTGATAACCGTGATGTAGGGGGCCATAAAGTACAGTACAGAACGGACTAGCAGCCGCTTGAAAAAAATAACCAGATGCCTTTAAAAGATAGAAAATAAATAATGTCTGAATATACGTTCAACAGGTTATTTTTTAATACCAATACAAGATAGCCCTTGACTGCAATCTCACCGTGATATTTAACTCATACGTCTAATTGGTTTCCACGCGATATCATATCGGAACGCTTACTCGCTTAGCGTTTCGATATGATAGCGTCTTTGTCAGTAGGGTGGTAACTAGGCCACGGCCGACGTCTCTCACCAGATTAAACCAGGGATAATTCAGAAATTGTAAAATTCCAAATAGCCCTCTCGGGGTATCGAACCCCGGAGCTCCCACTTAAACCCACAGCGCTCACCGCTGCGCCAGAGAGGTCGTAGCATTCAATCTTTTCATAACTTCAAACTTAATCAAAACATAACTTCGCAGGTTACCTAACCACCGAGGGTAATATTAAATATCTTTTCATTACGTAGTCTAGATTCCGCATCGCGCATTCACCGGTGCTTGCAGCTGATTCAATTTGATCACTATAACTGCGTTCCAACTGTCGCCGAGTAACCGCGGCCCGCTCGCCATCCAAGTCACGGACCGAGGCTGGGCCACACATCTAGCGGACCTAACAAGTAGCAGAGATTTTAGTGACAGAGCTCGTCTGGGGAAATACTGCCGCCATGCTTATTTCTGCCGTCAAGCAGAATTATTGTCACAGTGCCGTGGTTTCCGGTTGATAACACTGAGGTTATTGGCACAGAGTGATGGATACAAGGCGGTACGTTGCGGGACGTGTTCGTGGTTAGGCGATGGTTTTCACCTCATGTTACGTCGACTATTGGCTTGGTCTGCCAATAAGTATTATAAAAAAAAAAAACACTTGTTCCAACCTATCTCTGGTATAGAAGTGAGCCTTAGAGCTTGGTCTGCCAATAATTATTCTTAAAAAAATACTTATTCAACGTTGGAGCGTTTTTCTGACGGCCGAGTGGCGAAGTGGGCAGCGACCGAGAGTCCAAGTTCGTGGGTTCTATTCCCACAACTGGAAGATGTTTGTGTGATGAACATGAATGTTTTTCAGTTTCTGGGTTTTTATATGTATATTATAAGTGTTTATCTGTATTATATTCATAAAATAAATATTCAACAGCTAACTTAGTACCCATAACACAAGCTACGCTTACATTTGGGCTAAATGGCGATGTGTGTATTGTCGTACTATATTTACTTATTTATTATTTATTATCTATGGCGTAGTGCAAATAGTTTATCGTCCCATGAGCGGACGTAGAAGGGGATATACCCGAACTACAAACCACCACAGTATGTCTTGTTGGCCTTACTAGACGCCCGTGGAACCTGTTGTATACTTTAGGACGTCTACCAACCGCACCGGCCAAGTGCTGGGACTCCCGCGCTAAAAAAGAGAGGACCGGAACCGAAACTTCCTGTTCATACAGAAGGAAGATTTGTAGTAAAGCTAGCCAAAATGCTAATTCAGTGGCGTGCATAGAGGGTATGCACAGGGTATGCAGATGATATAAAATGAAGAAAATCACTAGAATGAGTTATAGAAAACTTAAGGATAGGATCTGTAAGAGTTATAAGAATCCTACTCTTAATTATTAATAACTCGCACTGGAGATTTTATTCATTTTATGTCATCTGCATACCCTGTGCATACCTTCTATGCACGCCAATGAATGCTATCCGATGCCTTCCTAAGAAATTCAATGCCCGGGGCGATATGGGAATTAATAATTGCTTTATTTTCTTTTCTCTTTAAATCGATGATAGCTCCATGGGTGGGACTTTGACTTAACTTTCGGGGGGCCGAGTTTGAATCCCAGCACGTACCTCTAATTTTTATGAGTTATGGGTGTTTAAACCAGTTAAATAACACTTGCTTTAACCTGCACTTGATAGAAACCGAGTCCAAGAATCCACACTGGGCAAGCTCATCCATCCTCATTATGGAAGGAGACCGTGCCGTTTAGTGACTGATTGGATATGATGAAGATGATGAATTTTCTTTGATCTGTTCTAGTTAGGCTTTAGCTGTAGTTAGCCACCCAACTTATAAAGATGTCACCAATAAATTTAGCGTTTCGGTTCTTTCCGCTTAGAAAACGATTATAAGCACCATACCAGTAAAAATCCAGTTCACTACGGTCTTAGACTGCATCTTCATCATCCCTTACCACCAAGTAAGATAGGTTTCAAGGACTAAATTAATGGATAAATAATATATGACAATTTAGGCAAAAGAAACTACGGAAGTTGTTTACAAAATTACTTGCTCTGTGGAAAGTTTCATCAAATCTCTGATAGTTACCAATATCGGGTTTGTTCTGTTTAAGATAGATAGATATAAAATCTACGATAACAATAATACAGACGATTTATTAATATTGTTTTAATGCAAGATAATATGAGATTCTACCTTATAACTATACAAATAGTTTACATTATATGGATACATTTTCCGAAGATAGTATTTAACAACATAAAATTATAGTTGTTTGTTTTTAGTTTATTTTATTTTATTTGGTTACCTAATTATAAGATCTTATCTTTTATTGTTTATGTTCTCGTTGACATGTTTTTGTGTAGCGTGTACTATATATGTTGATTCCTATGTGTTGTTTCTTATCTCAAATAAAAGATTTATTATTATTATTTAAAAACGTTTCCGCTTACAATATCACCACATTCAATATTCAACTACGGACAGAGTTCACTAAGAGGTGTTTGTATTGAAATTGATTTATGGAAATTTCGCGGCGAAGACGCATAGTCTACAGAGAGTTCGCATCGGGTTGTTAAAATGAATAGATTGAATTTTTACTCTTCCCCCATAGATATACATAACTTATACAAGGAAAAAAACTAGACTTAAGTTGTGAGGATTATCGAACGTTGCAGTAATTTTATAAGGTGGGTAAATAATTAAACTTTTGATAACTACAAATTAATATTTGCACGACATATTGTTAAATTTCCCAAAAATATTTTTTTAATTAATAAATAGATTTCAACAAACAATTAAATGTTTATTTGATCAACAATCAATGTTCATGACATTGATGAGTGGGTGTTTTGATATAAATACGACTGCATTATTGATGCACTTCGGTCCTGTATGGACTCGAACGATGCAGTGATACCTCCCGGTGACCCTTAGTCGTTATCACGGGTTTACTAGTTCTATAATATATAATCTACTTCATATAATATACTTAATTCAAGTATATTATATAAAGTTAAGAGGGGGAGGGGCAAGAATTAATTAAAATATATTTAAAGACATATCAATTGAATTATATCTCCTGCTGGTTTTTCAGTAACCGTCAAGTGGATCATCCATACGAGGTCAGTGACGCGGAAATTGACCTTCGAAAAATCAAACTCATGATAACCAGTTCAAGTTATATATCAACAGAATCTGTTTTTTTCTGACTTCTCAAAATAAAATAATGATTTCATTTGGCTTTTTATCATGCCGTACCTCCTTTCAATATTGAATTTACTGCGATATGAAAAGATCAAACACCGTCTTTGATTAACTCATCGCGTACTCTATATTGCTTACAGAACGAAGATCAGAAACAAAATAATGAATACTAGATAAGTAAATCTATATAGATACCTACAAATACATACAATTGAAGTTTGACTGCCGACTGGCGCAGTGGGCAGCGAACCTGCTTTCTGAGTCGTGGCCGTGGGTTCGATTCCCACAACTGGAAAATGTTTGTGTGATGAACATGAATGTTTTTCAGTGTCTGGGTGTTTATCTGTATATTATAAGTAATTCTGTGTATTATATTCATAGAAATATTCATCAGTCATCTTAGTACCATAACACAAGCTACGCTTACTTTGGGGCTAGATGGCGATGTGTGTATTGTCGTAGTATATTTATTTATTTATTTATTTATATTTAATAATTGAAATAAATATAGTCACAGATCCGACTTACAAACTAAAATTAATATTTACAATAAATATAAGCCGTCTAACTGTTCAATTATGGGCATGGTACCCAAAATGCTTGCGCCATTGCCCCTTTGAATTGCTAGACTTAGCCGTTGGGCTAAATAAGAGCCAACTCACCGGCCCGGTCATCAGACGTCAAGACCAATTTTTGGGACACGATGTTAAAAAAATTTAATATATTGTCACAATACAGTTTAATTTACTGTCTATGTTTTAAAATAAACATCCGATTATACCTATCTGTAAATATTTGTTAGCGATAAGAAATGATATAGTCTAAGTTGGAAACGCGCTAACCTCTTAAGTGCGCTACATCGGTTTCTACACGACATCGTACCGGAAGACTAAATCGCTTGGCGGCACGTCGTTGTCAATAGAGTGGTAACTAGCCACGGCAAAAGACCAGATCACAGACAATTGAGAAATTATAAATTCCGAAATTGCCTCTTCGGAGTACTCAACCCGGGACCTCGCACACCGCTCCCTACTGTACCAGGTAGGTCGTTATGTGATTCTTAGATCTATGATCATTTATGTGTAGGTACATAATATAGATAATGCAATTTATAACGGCCATATTGCTATAGACACCCTCCGCTAGAAAACAGAGTAGATAAACGATTACAGTATTTTGCAACCCCTCTGAAACTTATTATGCTCATTACAGTCATTATCGAAGTGCCATAATAATAATATAATTTTATGTTACTTCTAAAATAAATTTAAAATTCACTTCTAAAATAAATGTAACCATTTTTGATAGAGCTGTGTAAAGCAAAATTTAATACGCAATTTTATAGTGGCGGCCATTATGGATTCATAATTTGTCTTAGTGTATCGCATTCTATGATTCAAGACCTTTCATTTGATACCCATATTGTGGCAGTTGTGAAAAAATATGTAATCCGTCATAGAGGCGGCCATTATTTTCAAAGCCACGAACACGGTCGAAGCCTTAGCCTAGACCTTACTTCACTTATTATTACTTGCCGCAAAGCAGCTTGCTGTATTCTGGTCTGGATTCCTCGGGTTGATGGACACAAGGTGGAACTACGTAGAATTTGTTCCATGCATGCTCTACGTATTCGTCGACAGCTTCAAGTACGATGAATGGTTGGAGCGGAACATGAACATTAGACTTAACAATAAGCTATGTTATGTCTTATGCTCTATCAATGCTGCTACCAATGGCAACCCCCTACGAGGTGGACGGATAACATCAAGCGAGTTGCAGGGAGCTGGATCCAAGCAGCACATGACCTTGATATTTGGAACTCCCTACAAATTACCTATGTCCAGCAGTGGACGCCCATTGGCATACATAATGACGATGAATGCCCTGCGAAGTATTGCTCTGTTCGTAAGCATTGTTTCCAAGTAGAAAACGGTTACATAATTTTGCAAACCCTCTGAAACTGAATACGCTCATCATAATGACGGCCGACTGGCGCAGTGGGCAGCGACCCTGCTTTCTGAGTCCAAGGCCGTGGGTTTGATTCCCACAACTGGAAAATGTTTGTGTGATGAGCATTAAGTGTTTTTCAGTGTCTGGGTGTTTATATGTATTTTCTAAGTATTTATGTATATATAATTCATAAAAATATTCATCAGTCATCTTAGTACCCATTACACAAGCTACGCTTACTTTGGGGCTAGGTGGCGATGTGTGTATTGTCGTAGTATATTTATTTATTTATTATTATTATAGTCATTATAGAAGTACCGTTACATCGTTATATGCAACTTCTAAAATCAACGCTGGATTCAAAACACCAAAAAAAAAAAAAATAACCCTTATCAAATTTAAAGCTGGACAAGTGACTATATAATGTTAGATTTAAGTGTGCTAACCTGAAAGCTACAGTGCCTTAATTTTACGTAGCAACTTACGCTAAATTGGTTTGCTTTGGTTTGTTTGGGTTTCGTTGGGTATCTAGCCACTAGCCCGAGACTTGCTTGTGTCTGCCTTCAAGCAGCATTACTGTACTCCGGTCTGAATAAGCCTCACTGTTGCATATGAGGCCCAACACATACACCTCAAGTTGAATGGCACAGGGTGAGATTTATTGAATTTTTTCCTTGCGTTCCCTGCAAATTGTTGCTCAGTTTATAAGCGATGGTTTTCCAAGTAGAAAAACTGTTAAATCATTTTGCAACACCTCTGAAACTTAATACGCTCATCATAGTCATTATTGAAGTTCCGTTATATCATTTTATGTAAATTCTTAAGTAAACCACATATTCAATCAACCTAGAAAAAAAATGAAAAAATTATTTTACCATTATTAAAAATTAAAAATAAACGAAACACGGGCACTGTTTAAAAACATTTTACGTAAGAGAGGCCGCCCTTTTGTGCGTATAATACATTTTGTTATTGTATTTTCCCACGTAATTACTGCGAGTAACCACGACGACCGCCGAAATTAATACAAGGTGACTTACATCTGCGTCCCCATCATATTTCAAAATGGGGGAGGTCCAGACGGCGTTTAAATAAAATGAGATGCTGTACATTGCGTTTTTTGATAAATTTGCAGAAAATTTTTGAATAACTTTTCTGCGTGCCTACGTAGCTTTGGTTCGTAGTTACGCGCGTAAGCAGATGGCACACCAGATGGTAAGAGGAAAACCATCGCCTATAAACGGAGCAACACTTCGCTGGGCTTGCAAGGAACACCTCCTGCAACGTGCCGCCTTGTGTTCATCAACCTTAGGTGTAAGTGTTGAGACACATGTGCCTGTAATAACAGCGGCACCCACGCTCTTCAGACCGAAACACAACATTGCAACACAGTCCTTCCCCGACCGAGATTTGACCGTCACAAAAAACTCTAGTACTACTAAAAGCTCTACCACTACAAAGTGCAAACTAGTCTTGCAAAGTGTCCATCAACCTGAGACGTAAGTATTAACCCTTATGTGCCTTTAATTACACTGGCAACCACGCCCTTCAGACCGGAACACAGTTTTATAAAACCTTAATTAATAGTATCTGCGTGTCATCAAAACGGAACACTAAATCGCTTAGTAATGCATCTTTATCGGTAGGGTGACAAGTAGCCATGGCAAAAACCATCACACAAAATAGGTAGCAATAGTAAGGTACATAATAAATTATTCGTTAAGTTATGTGTAATTTTGTTACAAATAATATTTTTTGATCTCTCTTTTCAAGCATAGCACAAAATCTTGCTTTGTGAGATTGTCTCTTGTCTACAATTCAATTTTATGAAAGCCGCAATGTACAGTGAACAATGAACACAGTACGAGTAGGGTCTATTAGTGGCTCAGGTGCAGGTATAGACGGCGATGTTGAGCGGACATCCATTTGTGTTATTGGAAATTATGTGCACTGGGAAAAATTATACCTACACTGTTTCCAGTAAATACCTCCATTTTTTTTTATTTATTAAAGATCAACGCTTCAGTGCAATCACACGTGATTATAAGGGTAGTACAGCTAAAGAGCACGCTTTCCCTGAAAACATGTCAAGGTCTAACCCTACAATCAAGGAGCCTGTATCCAGCTGTGGGCTAACGATGACAATCTGGCTTATAAAATACTAGATGTTGCCTGTGACTTCGTGAATATCTAAAGACCCCAATTAAACCATATTTAAAACAATATCATGCATACTAATAATAATTTATATCTCTATAACTGGACAGTTTTGACTATCTACATGATCAATGTGCCTTTTTTTAAATCTTCTATGGTTAATAAACGTATGCATATTAGATTATATTATCAGAAATGATTATTTTGTACACTGAAACTTCTAACGTCCAAATATTCTATCCATTAAACTGAAGTGACCAATAAAATTTGCTGAGGCATCCAATACTGCAGGAGTAGCTTCAAATACACAAGTTTCCAATCGGCCAGACGAGTTTATTATTAATATTAGACTTTCCCCTCAACTTCGAGTATCGAAACATGAAACATCCATTTCCTAGTAAACCGCGAAGATAATAACTCACATCCTACGTTCAGTTAATATTGAAGGCCCTATTTTAGTTTTGTGATGTTCATTTAGTTAATAAAGTGAATATACAATTACAAATATTTACCGTTTTAAATACAACAATATTTTATGAGTGACTCTGCATAATAAATAAAGATAAATTCTATGGGTATTAATTAACAGCTTTATGATAATTTGGAAAAATACTATAATTAACTATTAAATAAACTTTCACCTATTTATAAAAAAAATAAAGAACTATCTAGGCCAGAGGTCATAGTGGGTTTACGAAAGAACGAACTGGGTGAAAAAAATGATCTTAGGAGAATCGTCAACATTGCCCTTTTTTATACAGAGAAAATTTCTGACCACTCCGTCGGGGAAAACGGAGTAGTCGTGTCGGACTTTCATGCACTTCAAACTCTGTTTGTTCCTCGTTAGACCTATAAATTGGAGTTTGGGATTAACTTGCATATACACCGCACTCTTGCCAAGGTTTTTCACTCCCCAATACATGGCGGGTCACATCGTCGGCGGCCTGGTAGTTGCCGAATCCTCCATTGCGGGTCGCACTATACAGCACGATGCCTTCTCGGGCCTGTCATTAGTTGGTCGATAAACTTCCCGACACACACTTTGTAGGCCCTAAGAATCATTATCGTCGTGTACCTTTTCAAAAATTAGTAAACGCCTGTGTAATGAATAATATTAAACTTTAAGTCGGTTAAATTTAAAGTGCTCTAATTTTATTAAAAAAAAGGAAAGCTGTCTAATGTCTAAAATAATGACGTCATCCATACCTTATTATTAATGCTAGTGAGCAGTGATAGCTTAGTGTGAGCCTAGTGGTAATAACTTCGGCTTCACTATCAGGGAGCAGAGTTCGGTTCCCAGCACGCAACTCTAACTTTTCTAAGTTACGAGTTCTTAAGGCAATAAAAATTTCCTTTGCGGTAAAGGAAAACATCTTGAGGAAACCTGCGTGCCTGAGAGTTTTCCATAATTTTCTCAATGGAGTCCACCAAACCTGCACTGGGCCAGCGTGGTAGCCTACGGTCTAAACCCTTCCCACAGTGGGAGGAGAGCTCCCTCTAATGGGTTGATACGATGATGATTATTTACATGAAAGTGCGTCTTTATGTTTGTTCACTTGTTACCTTTGTATGAGTTAATCTCGATAAAATTTGCACTCATAAAGTTTGAATCCTGGAGATGTAGTTACTAGAATATTTATACCGTAAAAAGTGCTGGTGAAAGCCATGTATAGATGATAAATACTGTACTGTACTATCCCACCGTATAACATATCATGACAATGTTTTGCATAGAAAAAGTTTGTATCCTAGAGATTGTCATAGGGGTTTTACTGCGCTATGTTAAAAACGCTAAGTAAACGCGGATTGTGTCGCGGGCAACAGCTAGTTAAGTATAAGCGCGCAATGAAGATCAAAATAATGGCTAAATTATATTATACGTTTTATACGATGTCAGTTTATATTTAAAAACCACGGTCCGTTTTATAAATATTATTAGTGTTTTTTTATTCCACTACAATATAGCCCTTGGTCTGCAATATCACCTGGTGGTAAGTTTTGTTGCTATCTAAAATGGTAGTGATCTAACCTGTTACGGACTACCGCTGTTAAATTGAACCCATAACCCTAATCAGTTTCTAGGCGACGTCGTACCGGAACGCTAAATAGCTTAGCGGCACGTCTGTGTCGGTAGGGTGATAACTAGCCACAGCCGAAGCCTCCCACCAGACCAGACCAGACAAAATTCAGAAATAATTTGCCCGAATTGTCCCTGCCGGGAATCGAACCCAGTAGCTCCAACTTAAAACCACAGTGCAACACAGCTCTGCGCCATGGAGGTCGTGCAAAGTGTGTGTCGATCAGTGAAATAATTAAAGTAATAATGTACTAATAACATCTTTCGCTCGGATTAAAAAGTGGCGACCACATTTTCCCCGATACGATACGACATCAATTTTAATTTTCCAAAGGTGTGAGCCCGCGCGAGTTCTGAAGCCCTCTGATATTAATTAATGGATGTGCATCTGGGTTTTTAATATCAGTAATGAAAGCGGCAAATAGGATGTGAGAGAGCATATACAACGTACGGAGTACAAACATGCTAAGGCCTTAGTGGGAAGCTTAGCGATTTCTGAATGTAAACCAAATTATTCGGATACTAGGATACCATAAATTCATATAATTCATATGATACCTACATTCTATTTTCTGTGCGCTAATAATCAGTTTTAAGTAAACTGTTTAAGCCTTTATAAATAAAAATAAAATTCAGCTTATATATATTGTGTACTTTATAACCTTATATCTATAAACGAAAAAACCTTAAAATAACCTACGTACCAAAATAAGCCTTAAAGCCTTCGAAACCACAGCAATAAATAAATTAAAACACAAACATTGAAACGCGTGCCCGCAGCGTTAAGTACAAATATATTCAATTGCCTGTATATGTTAATATGTTAATAAATTACTCAAAACTCAAGATTTTTACGTGATTTTCGCAATCCCCAGTATAATTATTGCAAACGAATCTTTTACATACAATCCTTGAATTTCAATTTGTCATTCTGTTTTAATTGAAATATTTTATTCTTTTAATTATTACAAGTCACTAAAACGCATACCATGCGTCAATACATACGCCTTAGGTTTAACTTTTCCCGCGCGTACGTTACGACGCCGGAGCATTAGTAAATTACTCACGTACGCGCCTCCAAACTCCTCAAAATTTCGGAATCGTCGCGAGATTTCACAAGGAATTCTAATCATCACGTAACAAAACTAATCTGTTACCAAGAAACCTGATTTTTAGTTTAATAAGCCATTGGTTTTTTTTTTATTTTGTTATTTTAATTATTACAGATCGCTAAAAGTCATACCATACGTCATTACATACGCCTTACGTTTAACTTTTCCCGCGCGAACGGTACGACGCCGGTGCATTAGTAAATTACTCACGTACGCGCCTCCAAACTCCTCAAAACTCGGGATTTGTCGCGAGATTTTACACTGGATCCTAACTAATTTGTTTAATTAACACTCACGAACGAGATTGATTCAGTTACTTAGCCGAGAGTAATTGCCTTTTAGCTTTAAGGCGATGTGCGATATCGTTTGTAAGGGATCTCATTAGCAGTTCATATAATGGTATAATGCTAATACGTATAAATCTATAATAATGTTTGTCGGTAATTTTATAATTTTTATAGTGTTTTTATCTACACTTGGAGGAATTATCAAGTTTATACATTTTTAAAATGCATATATTAATGTCTACTACAGTCTACAGGACAGTTGTATATACTAAGTCGCTATAAGACTGAAAAACAAAACATGTATTAATTTTCATATTGATAAATATTAGTTATAATGAAGACATTTTATATTAATTTCGGCACTGGAAGAGAGCCGTAGCTTCCGGTTCCGAAATATTTATATGCATTTTAAAAATCTATAAATCTGTCCGTCATTTCAAAATATATGCTAAGCAGTCATAGCCTAGTTTTTAGAACTTTGGTCTCACTTTCGGGGGCATCGAGGTTGATCCCCGGCTCGCACAACTGACTTTTCGGAACTACATGCATTTAAAATTTTAGGGTCTTCTTATCCGCAAAGGAAGGGTTCAAAGTCGCCGTTGTAGGGGATGGCAAATGATTGTAAGAATGTTCTATGATTTAAAGTTAAAGTCCTATGCCCTGTAGTGGACCGGTAATGGGTCGTTAGTGACGTGATACCTACTTTATAACGCACGCACTAAGCGTGAGTTCACTTACCTACACATAGAGGGCGTAAGCGTGGTGACGGGTGCAAAATATTCAACGCCAACAAGCATTTTGGCGGCGCTTTCGCCAATACGTACGATAACTTAAGTCGCGTACAGAGTTTTAACATGCAATATAACGTGCAACACAAAAATTCATATCTCCAATACTAATATTTATATATAATGTTTACATATAATGGTTTTTAGTTATATTGTAAATGCGAGAGTGTGTTCCTCTACCTTACATACAACTCGCCCAAAAAAAGCAACTTGATTTTTGGCATAGAGTTAGTCCTGGAACAAAATTGGTCGTTTATAGGAAAATTCGTATTTCCACCAATTATCGTCCTTTCTTCAAGTCGAAAAAAGCAACAAAACGAAATATTTACAGCGGATAACAAGGAGGGGCGAAGCTGGTTTTTAATATAACAAACGATCTCTTTGATTGATGGAATTTGAAATAGATTCTTTATATTTCTTTCTTTTAAATTATGTATTAAAATTTACTTATATATATTATGTTTGATATATATTAGGTATTATAAAAATTAAGTTTAATTTGCTATACTCCGCGAACAGCAGGAGAATCTGTATAATGTAATATATAATTTCTTCAATACTCCACACCAAACTGATCATCGGCAATGTACCCTCTACGCACGTTTCGCTCCGAAACCGGAGCATCCTCAGGAGATGTTGACTTTACAATGAATAATTGTAAGTCTATTGTAAAGTATGTATAGCAAATTAAGCTTAATTTTCATAATATATTATGGATTGCCGCAAAGTAACGCCTGCTTCTATCCAACATAATATATTACGTATATTTAAATTATCTATGTATTTGTATCTTTACATTTTTGTATTTATGTATATCTATCAACACTCTTGGAACTATTCCGTTCTCTTGCTGTAAGTCCTATCTACAAAGGTTGCCTGTAAGAGATTGCTTTCAGCAATAACAATCCTTTGCATGTCTACATTGTGTACTGTATACTGCTTACTGTTTCTTTTCCTGTATGTTATACGCGCAATAAAGTTTGTCTTCTTCTTCTTCAAACGCGAGAGTGCGTCTGTTTGTTTGTTTGATCGTTTGGTAAGTTTGATTCAACCAACCAACCTTAATGAAATTTGGCACGGAAATAGCTTATATCCAGGGCACGGAAATTTGATTATTGTCCTTTTGAGAACGTGATAATAAATTTTGTTCTGTGATATTTATAGACCGAGTCAAATGCTGAAGAAGTCGGGCAACAACTTGTTTTAACTAAATAAATGTATGGAATAAGTTTTCTTCGTCAACACTGTTAAAGAGATAGTGATAGACTTCTCCGGTGACGGCCAAAAGTGCCAATCTAGCTGATCGGAGTGGCAGTGTGAGCCAAAATTAACTTAAGCAGCATTCTGAACTGCTCGATACGAATTAAACTAGCCAATTTACAGATACAATGACAGCGCGCTGAGCTCTTTTTGCGAACGCAAATTCCACACTTGCTACTGAAAAAGTCCAACGCAAATTTGCTTGGAATTTCTTTTAAAGTTTAAAATTTATTCTAAACTCGTCATTATTTGTATCAGGTTTGATGGGCGTGGATACCTTAGAACGATGGCGTAGGAGGGCCTGTCTCTTACACTACTTCTTACTAATAATAAGTTTGACAATCCAGATGCACTTAGCAAATGCTCGTTAACTGTGCGAGTGCCTGGCAAAATGGTACGAACTTGCATTGGTTTTTTTTTACTTGATTCGTTACGATATATGCTCGAGATGCACACTCTCGTTCCTTAGTAATTTGATTGCTAAGCACCGAAAATTTATATATTTAATATAAGTTTAGCTAAGTTCATAAATTATATTCAGATAAATTAACCAATAAGATAAATAATAATTTAAGACTTCGCATACGTTTTGGCTAGCTGTTAGTTTACTAAGGATATAAATAAATAAATAAATAAAATAGCGGAAAATATTCACGTTAAAGTTTTAAAAGCCGACGTTGTACGTCAAGGTTTACAAAGAAGTAAGAGCGAGAGAGCGAAAAAAAGGCACAACAAAACAACCGAATTTTCTTAAATAAAAACTATGTAAGCTTTCAGTTGCTTGTCATTGTACCCTAACGTCTTGCGGAGGTCTCTAAATATATTTTATGTTTTCATTCCATTATGTTGCGGAGAGCTTTAGTCTTGGTTTACGCCTACAGAGGTCGCTGTAATGCCTTTACCCACTTAACCACTTACACTTGTTTCAGACATGAGTGTTTTTTTGTCAGCTGAAGCTTTGGGTCATTGTTTTCGAAGAAATTACAGGCAAAGAGAATAAAAATACAATTTCTGGACACAACTTGGGTCGATGAAACTTACTACATGTCAAAAGCCATGCACTTTATATTGCTGGAAACAATAAGATGCACAAAAAAGTGACGGTATGTTTTTTTCTTATAACATCACTTTTGGTTTAAAGACCTCGCTAGCTTAGTTGTGAGCACTATTGTACAGTTGGAAGGTCCAGGTTTCAGACCGGTTTCGGCTGTGGCTATAGTTACCATTCATCTGACACGCAAAGACGTGTCACCAAACGAGTTAGTTATGAGCTAACAGGAAAACTATATCAGGCGCTCAAATTATAGCGCACTCTCATTGTCACAAAATGCTCGTAAGGTACTTAATACATTCAAAGAATCCCTACTAATATTATAAACGTCACTGTAAGTTTGTTTGTTACGCTTTCACGCAAAAACTACTTAACCGATCCTCATGAAACATATTCTTGGAAGTGTTAGAAGTAATATAGGCTAATTTTTATTCCGACATTAAGCTGTTCCTTTGGGAGAGGGGATGAAAGTGTTTGACGATTTTACAATATAACTCCGACAAATTATAACCTAAACTGTGTAGATCTGATGATAGATAGATAGAGGACAGAACTCCTCAGCGAACAGCAGCAAACCCCTCATTTAAGGCGATACTGAATATTTTTTTAAAACTACAACTAAATTGAATGCCACATCAAAAACAAAATCAAACGTAGACGAAGTCGCGGGCAACAGCTAGTATAGTCTAAAAAAGAAATCTGAAATTATGTCTCGAAAATATTATACGCGAAACCCTTAAAATGCGAATTTCTTTGAGTAACGTCTGTGGTTCCTTATAAAAAAAAGGGGTTGTGAAACTGCTGATGTTTTTTTTTAATACTTTTTTCTATACACTTTTATTCGCAGCGGTTTGTTGGGTTTTAATCAGAAAACTTTTGGAAGTTGTCCAGCGACATTGGGTTGTAGGATTTTTAATCTGAATTCCCGCATGTTTTCATGCCATTCATCGACCCATGATTACAGTTCCTCCTTTCCGTCCCTCATTCGGATTTTTGTTCATTGAAACCTTTTTTTTTTTTGCGACAGACCGGATTTGGTTTTTAATTGACTGCACAAAAGCAGCAGGTCCTCGATTTACGTTTTTTTAAGTCTATCATTGATAAATCGGAATATATTTCAATGTTTTGTTCATCGTCAACTTCCTCAGCCTTTTAATTTAGGCACACGCCCACATTAGAGAATAGACTGTGGGTGGATCTTGTTTGCGGGCTTAACAAGATGCCCGAGGGAGTTGACAAAGCCAACTTCTAAACTTCGGACTTTTACTAAAAACTACTTTAACAGAAAAACTCAAGACTTAGAATTATTGGGCCAACTCGAGCATCGAATCCAGGACCTTGGATCCGATAGACAAATGAAGTAGTACAGTTTAGCTGAGATCATTTAAACCGGTGGGAGTAGTTTCTTGGTAAGAAATACCACTGAATGCTTAAACACGTCATGCAGTTATACATTAAGTTGAATATATAGAATGCAAATAAAAAGGAATTATTATGTTGACGATGAAATAAAAACACTAATAATATTCCACGATGTATTTATTTAGCCTCGTGAACATAATCTGAGCTGTGGAAACTTTATTGGTTTATGTAATAAAAAAATGAGGCATTACTCTTATGTGTGAACTGTACTGAACTGTTGGTTTTCCTTGAAATTTATTAATTAATTAAACAAATAAATAATATTAATCCTATTCTCTAAAACAGCAATTCTTTGTTTAAATGTATGAAATTTGTTACGAAAATATTTATTTATTTTTTTAAAACATACATAATAAATGAAATGTGTACCTGACACATGATATGTCTTGAGAGCAATGAGATGAGATTCTTGAACTCGAGACTATATATTTATGTATAGGCCATCTTCGGAAAATGCCACCTTACCAACAAAGACGAGTTGCCAAGCATTTCGCGTTCCGGTACGATGACTCGAGTTTAAAATTGGAACTCCGCAACCTAAATAAGCTTATTATTAGCAATCAGCGAAATAATAGCAAACAAAGAACTCTGCGTGCAAAGACGGTCTTATTGCTAAAGCAAGCTTTGGTGCTTACGAAAACGTTTGGTGAAAGGCTATGCTTATACGATAGAAATGAACAATAATACATAATACAATATACAAACAGACATGTTATATTTAAACAAATGGCTTTGTAAATAATTTTAAAAATATATCTTTAAACGTTTTTTTTGTTTTTTTATTAAACTCAAGTTAAAGCAATCTAACCTGTTGGAGGGTTATGATGCAGTCTTTGACCCAAACCACAAAGCTTCAATCGCTTAGCGGCACGTCTCAAATGTTAGGGTGTTAGCTAGCCGCGACCGAAGCCTCACACCAGACCAGACAAGAGAAAATGCGCAAATAAATTCCTAAATCTAATTCCGGGAACCGAACCCGGGACCTCCAAATTAAAACACAGCGCTCGCCACTGCGCCAATGAGTCAACAAAACATGAAAGAAAGAACTGATCAACAGACAACAAGTTATAGAATGGTTACTTTTTTACATGTATGACGTACTTACTATAGGTAAGCTACACGCTACTACGGTATTATAATATTAAACCATCGTCGTCCACGCCGGGAACTACGCTAGGATTCATTCCATACGGGTGTTTGATTATAAACTTTGATCGTTCAAATTTCAAAGGTATTTCCATATTGACGGTGCACGGCGACGTCGTGTCAAACCGTACACGTTAATAGGTCTACGTAATTGAAAATTGACCCGTCCCGGAGGCACGATTTAATAATAGATAAGGGTAAACAGAAACCCGCTGATGTGACTAGGGGGCTGTATATTATGGGTCTCCAATAGATGAAACGTTGAGATGGTGTCGATCAATCTGCATACTTAACAGAGCATATTAGATAGGTTTTTTTATTTTTACAAAACTAATAGTCCCGATGAACTTCGTATCGCCCAAGGAATGCCATCTATTGAGATTATTCAAAAGTGTTAAAATTTTACATATAAAATTACATTTGGGGTTTCCTAGTTTTCTTTTTTCTTAAACCATCATACTCGTAGTATTAAAGGAAGCAAAACTAGCAATAAGAATAAAAAATCTGTCTTATTCACTAAGAGCTGGAAACAAGCAAACGCATACAAAACAAACAAAGGCAATGCAATGCATTAACGACAATGCAGGAGCAGAAGCTTAAAACCAAACGATAAGACTGAATAGTCAGGTTTCAGTCCAAAATTTAAAAGTAGGCAGGCATAAATAATTTTAGAATTGCTAGTTGAAATGAAATGAAATTAAGTGAAGTGAAGTGAAGTGAAGTGAAGTGTAGTGAAGTGAAGTGAAGTGAAGTGAAGAAGGAGGAGGAGGAGAATGAATAGGAGTAGAAGGAGAAGGAGAAATATAATGAGAAGGTGAATGATAAGGAGAAGAAGAAGGAGAAGGAGAGATATGTATAGAGTATATAGGTATTCATAGAGTTCATATCGACTGGTAGTTTTACAGCAAAATATTTTTCCTGGGCACGCGCTCCTAGAATATAAACAGAATTACGACGTCACTCATAAAAGGATAATGAGGACATTGTTAACTTAAATGCGACGAGTGTGATTGTAACTTACGAAGATAAACAATAATGTGCGTTCTAACACCACACCAATATACTCGTAATATTATGGTGGATTAAATCCTAGTCGCAAGATTTGTTTGTTTTACCCTTTGTATAGTTTAACTGAGATGCGAATATCTGAGAAAATTGTGCTCATTTTACGTGTGCTGTGAATCAAATATAAATTTAATTATTTCTTGAAAACTGTTCATTAACTAAGTAAGAATTATCATCAACGTAAAACTCAATTAATATTAAATTATCAAATAATTAATTATTTACCCACTTCACAAAATGAATGTCGTTTGAAACAGTGATTAGAATTGTATGTCTGTAGTAAATAATAGCTGACCTAGTCTGTAGGCAAGAATGACCTTAAAGATTTTTTTTTATTTTTTTATTTTTTATTTGACTACAATCAATATACGCAATAATTAACAAAAACAGCATCGATGGAACCGAGAACCGTGGCTTAGGTGGCAAAGCATTCAGATCACGACTTTCGGACAACAGGCATCTCTGTTAAAATACCGCTGGTTCTGCAATTTTAATAAGCATTTAAAAAAATATTGTTTCTGTGATATTGCTTCCAAAATATCAATCCATACTAACATTATAAAGAGAAAAGTTTGAATTGTTTGTGAATGTATGAGCTTGTGAGTGCCGTAGGCTATATATTAACCGGAAAACTGAAAAAAATTGATCGTGGTATTCAGATTTGCAAAATAAGTTCGAGATAAAACGGTCGAACAAAAACGTTTCTTACGATCGATGCCTTAACGATGAGACGAGATATATATGATTGAGTTCTAAAGAAAAGTTGTAGAGCTTGATATAGCCTACATGAAAGTCTGCTATATTGACTATTTTGTAAGGTTGAAACATTCGCAGACGAAGTCGCGAGGGTCGGCAAGTATTTTATAAAGTGCTATTAAACATGTATAGTGCCTATAGCACTTTTTACTAACGTTATAAGAGTGAAAAGTAACTAAACCGTTTAGATTTCCAGTAACATTTTATTCTTGAAGTTAGATGTTCTTTTATAAGTAACATTTATCAAGTCGAGACGTGTACTAAGTTTACTGAAACTAGTTTAGTCAGAAACGGAATAAATATAAAATTTTCATAATATTTTACGTCTACCCGATTCTGTATGCCTAGCACCGTGAACCTTAACCCTAGTCAACTCGACAAGTTCTCTCATAAATAAAGTTGTCGAGAGCCCTCGTCTATACCCAGATACGACAAGACATCACCCGTACATACGATGTATCGCGAAACATGCAAATATTGCAATTACCACATCCATTGCGTGTAAGCTAGGCGTAAATTTAATCTTGCGCTTGTATAGACGGAAATGTAATGCAAATATATTTTAGGAATAATCATCTCGAACGGTATTTCGCTATGTAATGAAAGCAACATCTTCGACAAGTACATTTTGACAAACGGGACGTTCACTCGCGATTTGTTTCATTGTTATTCTTCAGGAAATTTATAGGGGATGCAGCAAACCATGACAACAGTGACTTTACGTAAATTGAGTTTAGCGCTTGTTATCTTTTATTCAACTTGTACCGGGGAGTTTTATGATAATACCCACGTTGTGCTGGCAACATTGCTGGCGGTTGTAAATGTTAAAGAGTGAATTTAAAATTGATACAATTTTTAACGAAAACGCATCCAATAATCTACTCTACATTAATTTATTTATTTATTTATTTATTTCATTAGATATACCAACGATACACTGTATGTATCATTAATCGTTTTACATTATAGTTTATTGTCCGAGTACAATTATCACTTACAGGTAGCCAACATTTACAACAAGTTAGTCCGGTTAAGAATAATTAAATTAAGCCAAAAGCAAATATAGTTAGAATAAAAGAATTAATATTAAACAAATGAATATAAATAAAAAAAAAAAATTGAAACAATTAAAAAAAAATTAAAAATTATTACTCTGAGTTATACTCTAATATATTGGAATACATTGTCTGAAGATAGCTCCTTATTAAACGAAAATAGAGTGAGAAAATCACAATGTGCTTGTTATTTTTTATTTAACTCTTACCAATGAGTTTTACTGTAACATAGTTATACTGTTACAAAGTTAACGAATATTGCTTTTACCATATTTGCGTGTTAAACAATCGAGCTGTATCATAAACCTTATTTATTGCAAATATAATTTATTTTATAAAATATTTGTTTTTTACAAATTTGTAGTACGAGTAGGTGCAGCAAATAATTTGAAGTACTTGAATGTTCGTACGTAGATACTCAAATTGAATTTAGCGCTTGTTATCTATTATTCAACATGTACTAGGGAATTTTATTTTAATACCACCGTTATGCTGGCAACATTAACTAGAGCTACGGTTGGTTTAAAATATTCAAGAGTAAATTTAAAATAGATATGATTTTTAACGACAATGCATTTAATATTCTACTCTACAATGGAAAACATTGTCTTATTAAAGGAATACTATGAAGCAACGATATTGAGTTAAGGATTTTTATCTTTTATTTTAACTTGTTCGAGGGGCTTTAATGAATACACCCACGTTGTACCTAATAACGTAATGGTTTGTGGTTTAAATAATTATAAATTGTAACTATTGCATCTAATAAGTGACTATATCGCCTGAAGATAAATTTTTTGTACGAGACATCATAGAAGTAAACGCTCGTAACTAGGGTAATAAGTATATTTAAAAGTCTAAGTTGTAGATTTTTGTGTGTAAATATCTTTGTATGTCACTGCATCCTAAAATCACAGAATTAAGAATATTCGGAAACCATGTACACGATTAATATAGAAGCATCAGAAACCACTCCACATTAGAATGGTTTCTCGAATAACGTTTCGCAGATGACAGTAATTATTATTTATTAAAAAAAACATAACATATTTTATAGGTTATTCGCACCCGTCAGCCTTGTCGACTTATTGACATATTACAGGGTATTTTGCAATTTTTCTAATCACATCACGTAGTTCGAAGAAGTAAGCAAATGAAATGCCATACACAGGCTGATCCTTATATATGAAATCACGTTATAAATATGTGGTTTAAATATGAGTTTTTCTTTCAGACCGTTGTAAGCGTTTACCATAAAATGGGAAAATAAGAAAAAAACAAGCAACATTCCGCAGGTGTAAACGTGCACTGGGCCTTTTTACTGGACATATTGCACTGCATACAAAAATAGCTGAATGATAATTCGGTATTTTCTTTATTCATTGCCTAATATATATACCAAAAAAACTAAAACACTAAAGATTCATTTCATATTATTTTGATTGAACGTAATTCATTACAAGTACTGGTAGGATTTGGCAGAGTTTTAACCATTTTTTCTCTTCAAAGTAAAACACTTGCAATTACTTAAAATTTTCATGACTTTGAAAATTTCCCTGTCGCAGTGGGCTTGGTTTATTTGAGAAATAAAAAATTCCCGTCAGGGGAATTAATCGTTTCTCAATTTTCTCTGGTAAGATGTAGTCGGAGGCTTCGGCCGTGGCTAGTTACCTCCAACCGCCAACAACGTGCCGCCAATTTGGCGTTCTGGTACAAACCGATGAACGCGTAGAAACCGATGAGGAGTATGGGTTTGACATAACTGCCTAAACTTCTGTTATCACTTACCACCAGGGAGATTGCAGACAAGGGCTTGTAGTGGAATAAAATAACAAAAAAAGTACGAGCAAAATCACAAAACACCAAGAGAATGACTTACCTAGCGCAACTGTGAGCGCTGTGAATTTAACTAGGAGTTACCGGTTTCGATTCCCGGAATTTATAATTTCTGAATTTTCTCTGGTCTGGTCTGGTGGCAGGCTTGGGCCGTGGCTGGTTACCATCCTACAGACAAAGACGTCCCGCTAAGCGATTTAGTGTTCCGATGCGTTGTCGCGAAGAAACCGATTCGAGGTATGACTACCATACTCTATAACAGGTAAGCCCGCTACCATCTTAGACTGCATCATAACTTACCACCAGGTAAGATTGCAGTGAAGGGCTGATAGTGGAATAAAAAAAAAAAAAAGAACTGTCAAACCGTGTATTTTATAAATAAAGACAATCTTCCGCATAAAACTCTAAGTAATGATGATTGGAAAAATATTAGAAGGTGGATGGCACGGTTTTATTGCCAGTCCGCGTAGTGCTTAGACGGTGGCTAATCGAGGGAGGTAATTCTGCCGGATGGCTGATTGGTTATCGATCCCAGGCACTGGCACCTGGCGGAATGGCACCCGAGGTATTTCTCAACGATCTTTATTGACTGTCTCGCTGTAATAAGAGTGTCGAGAAGAAAGTGTAACGCTCTTTGGGAAACAACAACGACAACGGAAAGTCAAATCAATAATCAATTTATTATGTTGTTTTTTTATATTCGCGTAGGTATAAAAAGCGACCAGAGTGTCTCAAACCTAGGGTTAACTTTTTAATTGACATCCTATAGAAGAAAACGGTACAAAAATGCATAAAGATGATTTTGAAGTAACCGGAATTGACTTTTCCACTACAACATTATGTAGATCTCACAGGCATGCGGGTTTCCTCACGATGCTTTCCTTCACCGTTGGAGCAAAGTAATATTTAATTATTTAAAAGGCACATAACTTAGTACAGTAAGAGGTGCGTACCGGGATTCCAACTCGGGCACCCGAATGTAAAGTCGAGCTTTTAACCAATGCGCTATCACCGCTTCGTTAATAAAGTTTAATTATTATTGGGTTAATTTGCAACGTGACATCACGCGAGTATCAAACCAGCTTTTGAAACGACTTGCAACGTTAGTTAAATATGACTAATAATTTAGCATCAGAGTTCGTGGAGAAGGAGTACTGATTTAAGTGCTCCTCTCTGTTTACATCCTTAAGCTCCAATCAGAAACGAGAAGATGCGTAGCGCTGCGTAGCAATGCTTACCGCCTTAAGACTTAAATCCCTACAAAATACAAACGGCCCACTTGATGAAGTGGAAAACCTTCGCCTGAAAACAAGACTTCGCAGGGCATGCAGGACAAGTTCTGCAACGTGCCACCCTGTGTCCATCAACCTGAGCCGTCGGTGTTTAGCCTCGTGTACCCGTAATAACAAAATCAACCCGCCGTTAAGCAGCTACATAGCATTGCAACAATGCTGCTTAGCGGCAGTTAGCATGAAGGTTCCCCGGACGAGCTCTGCCACAAATAGCTCTACTAAAAACCTCTCATACAACTAAATGATGTCCGGCTCCTAGAGTGGATAGTGATTTGAATATACTGATCTTTTCTAAAAAGATCACGACACATGTTTGATGTATATAACAAAAAATATTTATCGTCGTAGTATTATTTATATATTCTTCAGGGATTCCCATCATTTTCCTATATTACTTGTATGTATATTAGTTTAAAGTTTTCGCTACATAAAATAAACTACCAGGCTATCAGAAACACAAAGTGGCCATTAGCAAATGACTCGTAAAGCGTATCCACATAGTACAATGTGTTAACGCATGCGCGAACGTCTTTAGGCCAATCAGGCGTAAGGGCTGCACACAACTTTACGCATGGCCGCTGCGTCGTTCAGGCGAAACTGGGAGGCCGTTGCTATTTTTGTACTGAAGGGATACTGAAATAGGATTACCTAATTGGCACACTGTTCATCGATAATCAATAATATAAGCTATATTATTGTTTATCGATGCATGAATTTAATCAGTCGCAGATAAGAAGGCATGGGTCGTATTTACAACACATTACATTTTTTGTTAAAATAGCTGGATCTTAATTATTGTTCAATTTCAACGTGTAAATGTAACTTTACCTTTAAGTTATGTTTGTAAGTAAATTGTGAATTATTTATACCAAAATTGTTAACAATAATAAGATTTGTGTATAATTTTGTACTATTTTGTATTAATTCCCCGTGAAACTATATATATTTTTTGTAACTTGTGGTCGCCCATAGGTCGAAATTAAGCCATAAGTTTAATTATTATTATTGTTCTATTATCAAAGACTATACTTCTTTAAACTGAGTTTTCGCAAAGGCTACTGTCAATACCTGTTTTTTTTTATAAATAAATTACAATCAAAAATATATTTAAGCAAGAGTATATGCTTGCATGAATAGTTATTTGTCATAAACATGGTTACGATACTAATATATAATCAATGCATGATAGTGTATGTAATGTTTTTTATATTAATTGAATGTATGTTCTATACATAGTTAAAAAAAATATTACCATTCTCTATATAATCTATAATATCTATCTATCTATTTATCTATACTTATAATAAAACTGTAACTGGAAGATTTCTGTACATTTAATATATTCTGAAATTTTTGACTGGGGGATACTTTATAATCGATACTGAGTCCAAAACAGTCTGTATGTCTGTCTGTCTGTCTGTCTGTCTGTCTGTCCGGGCATCACTTGAAAACTACTGAACGGATTTAAATAAAATTTGGTATAGAGGTAGCTGATATCCCGGGTCAACATATAGGATACTTTTTATCCCGATCGCTATTTTTTCCCCATCTGCGTTTCAAAATCCGCGCAACGGAGTTTCATATTGACGTGGTTTTTTGGATAGGCATAATTGCCGTGTTTTTTTTAAGTCGACTTATTCGCGGACGAAGTCGCGCGGGTTGTTTGTTACTCAATCACGCAAAAACGGCTGAACGGATTTGGATGAAATTTGGCATGCATGTCAAAGGCTACATGGAAAAGAACATAGGTTACCTTTTATCCCGATTTCTTAAGTAGTTCCCGAGGGAGAACTTAAAATTCTCTACAAGCTAAGCCGACGGTAGACAGCTTTGAAAATTGGTATGCATGTCACCTATGATATGGAAAAGGACCTACTGGATGTCACTTATGATACTTTAAATACCGATCTCTCGAATAGTTCCCGTGGCAGGATTAAAAATTGTTAACGAACGAAACTTTATAAACAAGTCTGAAGTTCACACAGACGAAGACGCGGGCAGAAGCTAGGAACCTGTAAGTGTGGGAAGTTTCGTGTAATTTTCGTTAAATAGGGTACAAAGTTTTTGCTTCAAGTATTAAAATAAAGATTAATAAAAACCATATAATGATATTTAGATATTTTTTCCACTAGAATAATTTAATATTGAAACCTGTGTCTATGAAGTTTCTATATCACTACATAATTTCAGCTTTTTTATTTTATTTATTTATTTATTTCAAACAAACAAACACATAAAAAGTAATCCAAAGAATACAGAGTATACTAGGATTCCCTGTGTCGTGGAAATCACTTCCTTCCAGGTTGAATACAATAAAGGTAACTTAATAATAAAATAAAAATAAAAAATCAAAAACATACAAAAAAAGCAATTGGAGCAATAATGACAAAAAAAATGTTCTTTAATGTGTGCAATGTGTGTGCGTGTGTATGATTGTGTTGATGTGTGTGTATGACTGTGTTTGTGTGCGCATGCGTGTGCATGCGTGTGTCTCTCTGTGTGTTTATTGTATGTTATATTTATTCTAATATTGTGAGCATTTTTTCTGTTTCTCCGTAGTTTGATTCAATTAACCATTTATCAAGTGTCTTTTTACATTTATATCGTGACATTTTTACAATTTTTAGTATTCTGTTAACCTTCGTATAGAGGAATGGTCCAGCAAACAGGTAAAATCTACGTCCAAACTTCGTTCTCAAAAAAGGAAACTTCCACCGTTGAAGGCGTGAGCGCGTTATAACTGTTAAGGCTGCGGACTTATGAAATCGAAGTATAACGGATTTTATATATAACTGTCTAACACGCAAGAACCCACACTCTGAATAAAGGCTGTCAGTAGGATACCGAAAAGGTTTTTTGTACGCAGTTTTAAAGACGGCTCTTTGAGTACGTTCAAGTTTGAGTAAGTAGGTTTTACCAGCTGCACCCCACGCTGGTAGGCAGTAGTTCAGTAGTGATTGGCAGAGTGATTCATAGACAAGCTTTATTATTTCTGCATTAGCCACATTTTTAAGTCTTCCGAATATAAACATAAATTTTCGCAGCCTACCACTTAGTGCTTCAATTTGTTTGTCCCATCGCAACCCTTCATCTATTACAACACCGAGGTATTTTAAAATACTTACCTGTTCGAGCATGGGACATTTGCAGCTCTCACTTTTGTAGTCAGTACATGTATGGAATTTAATTTTTAATGTATCTATGGGATCAGTTCTACTCGATATTTTAAAACAGATAATTTACAGCCTGAAAAAGCTTTTCAATACAATTACGTTTACAAACAAAACATATCATGTTAAAACAAATATAAGGGTTTTTAAATACGATATATTCGAACTCTAACTCTAACTATAAGTATTCGCTTAGTTTTGAATAAATCTACACTAAAACTTAAAGACGTGAACAATCGCGCGGCATATGTTATCACAAGTATAAACTGTACTCTGAAAACTTTGAAATACACTGTATTGTAAACACCAAACAAAACCGATGTCGAAACCCGATAGAACGTTGTACATGTGACAATTCTATTACGGTAAATCCGTCGCGATATCCACGGGATCGAACACGTGCCCCGTAGACTGCAGCACATAATACATTTGTTACTCTCTCAAATCATATCCCCGACAATATCATTTCGTGAGTCGACGTACCATGAAATACGTCTTGAGTGACTCTGCACAAGATGCCGCCACTAAGGGTGCGAGGCGTATGCTACACTGCAAGCTATAATATTGTTATACTGAGCATTGTAATTTAACCTCTCAGTTTATTTTTTTTATAATTATAATTGACGGACCAAGTAGAATACTTATAATACTGAGTATAGGTTTTTACGAATGGTATGGAGCCATTTTAGTGTGGAGAGATTACACTAAGAGGCAGTGTAATTTTTTTTTTGTTTTTGTTTATAATTTTCAGACCAAGCGGATTTTCACATTTTGGTTTTTCACCTACCAAGTAAATGAAATGCCATCACCTATAAACAGAGTAATACTTCATGCCGACCTGTGTTCATCAATTTGAGGCGTAGCCTCATGTACCTTTAATTACATTGTTATTACATCGTGCGTGTATGTCGAAACAGTAAAGATTCAGCCCGTCCTGTTGTTGAAATATTTACATCTTCATCATTACCATGTCAACCAATAGACACCCAAGTCTAACGTAGGGAGTTCAAAATACCGCTGTCTTATGCAGCTTGGGTTCAGCGGCTCCTTGCGACTCGTTTGGTAACGTGACTTTTACATCACGAAAACTTTAAAGAAAATTTTCTTTTCCCTAACAAATGTATTCCCTATTTGGGAGGGTACAAACTCAACACTTGCGTGAATTCAGTAAGTGCTAAACCTCAAAGTCGCCTTTAATTAGACTGGAACTAAATATTGTACTTCTTATATTCTGATAGTTATAAAGTGTTTTAAAATTACATAAATTACATATTCTGATCGTTATCAGGGTTGCCTTCATGTTTATTTATTTTTAGGATCCCTCCACCATGTTTTTAATAGTTGTTTGTAGTTGTAGTTTTTAATTAACACAAACAAGCTTTCAACCAAAACTCATACGTCTTCGTTCTATTGCCGCAAAATAAAATTTGTTTTACATTTAGTTAAAGTAGCGTAGCGTTATCGCTGATGTGTGCGAAGTCAATCCTGTGGCCCAGCCACCAGGCGAATGGTTGGAAACCGTGGGGTTTTAGCCGGTACGACTCCAATATAACCTCCGTGCCATCTCGTGGTGCGGTGTTTTCGATAAGGAGTTCCTCACGAAAAAGAAAAGTGCAGCTTGTACTACTTTACCGCCCTAAGCCAACTCGTCCCCGTACGAGCTAAACTTTCCCGTTGTAATATTTTATCCCCACCCCATCTAAATCACGGGACTTCTTTTACAGTGATTTGATGATATTGCACTTTAACGAATACAGGAATTGGATGAAGGGGGAGAAAATAAAAACAAGATGGATGGCGACGTCTATGCGACCGTAGCGTCCGAATGAGACCTCTATAGACCTCGCTTTGTGTATGATATTGCACCCCACGTAATACGAGTACGTTTCATTTCATCAACTTATATAATAAAAATAGCCCAGTGGGTAGGACTAGCCCATTATTCCCAAGCCCTTTCTTAAGCCGTTAAGCCTTGTCTACAATCTCACCTGGTGGTAAGTGATGATGCAGTCTAAGATGGTAGCGGGCTAACTTGTTAGGGAGTATTTTAGTCATACCCCTAATCGGCTTATGCGCGACATCGCACCGGAACACTAAATCGCTTAGCGGCTCGTCTTTGTCGGTAGGTAACTAGCCACGGCCAAAGCCTCCCACGAGACCAGGCCAGAGAAAATTCTGAAATTATAAATTCCCAAATCGCACCTGCCGGGAATGGAACCGGGGACCTCCTACTTAAATTCATAGCGCTCACCGTTGCGCCACTGTGGTCGTCAAAATGTCAATATCCATGCAAAAATTCAGACGAATTCGTTCTTCAAAAATTGAACGAATTTGACTGAATTTTGGAATAAATATAGATTATACTGTAGTTAACCAGAAAATGCAGGATTCATGAAAAACCACAAAACTGCGTACGAAGCGGCGAGCAACAGTTGGTCGCCTATATAAACAAAGCAACAAACACTTCGCAGGGCATACATGGAACAGGTTCTCCAACTTGCTACCCTAGGTCGTAGGCATCTGAGGTGAAGGGTGCCCTTAATTACACCTGCCATAAGACAGCCACAGACAGACATCGCCATTCAGACAGGAACAAAGCATTGAAACAATTTTATAAATTTAAAATGCATATAAATTTTTTCGGAACCGACAGGAATTGAACCTGCGACTCTCGAGCAATAATTTATTAATTTACGGCTCTACTACAGTCGCTGCCGAAAATTAGTATATGCCTTTCACATCAGTCTTATAGCGACTGTAGCGAAAAAAAAAGAAATTATCAAGAAAGCATCATGCCATTAGTAGATACTACAATTAGCTCTGCCACGAATAGCTACTTAAACTATTCCCAAAGAGGTACCTATTAAATTACTTGTAGGTATACTGTCTTTGCAAGGCTATAACACGTGTGTAATATTTCTAAGTGAAATGGGTGTACCTAAGAACTTAATGTATGTACGTCACACACCCGACATGAATCGCTTTATATCACGAAGACGCTTTCAAGCTGATTAAAATATGATACTTAGGTATAGAGGGTGATTTTAGAAAATACCAACTTATTGTGTCTTGATAGGAACAAACCTTTTTTTTTTTTTTGGGATAAGTCAAAATGAGAGAATATAGAAATTGGTGGACCACTCCGCTTGTGTTGGAGCTCAGTTTCGCTCAGGCTGATCAGCCATGCGAATACTGATATTTCTGGCCAACGCTGATTTTTAATGGCCCCCTCGATTCCCACAATTGGAAATTTTTTGTGTGATGAACATGATTGTTTTTCAGTGTCTGGGTGTTTATCTGTATAAGTAATACGTATGTTCCTAGCATACCCTGCGAAGTGTTGCTCTGTTTATAGGCGATCAGCTGTAGCCCGCGACTTTGTACGTGATTCCCTAGGGTAGCTGGAAAAGATCTGTTATAGAGATAAGCTTTCCTTTGTACACTTCATGTATCTTATGTTCACAATCAGAATTTATGGTACATAAATAATAAAAAAATAAATAAATCGATCCCACGGCTTAGGACTCAGAAAGCAGGGTCGCTGCCCACTGCGCCAGTCGGGCGTCAAGCTTTGTACGGGATACGCTCGCATACGAACTTCTCGGTATGCCTACCTTAATTATTATGAAGCTGTACATTATAGTTCGTACTTACCTGTCAGTTACGCCTGTTAAAACCTTATACTCCTGCATCTCCATGTCTCCCATGTACTGCGAAAAATCTGGAACAATGGTAAAAACTAAATCACCAATCAGTTATCATTTATATTATTATAAAAAAAGGATATTATCTGCACTTTCAAAAACATTTCTGCTTTTGTATTTTATCTGGTTATTTAACATGAATTTTCAACAAGATTTTAAATTTTCTAATATGTTTTTTAATCATTTTTACTCTCATTATTATTAACACTTTATTGTATTGTATTAAAAGTACATTATTTTCAATTTATCTTATGTGTCAATCGCAATCAATTGATTGTAATCTTTGCACGCCAGCTAAAGGCAGTACACTGTGGCTTCGTAATTGATATTTAAATGGCATCTATATAAACATGTGTATTATGTAAATACAGATCTATTCTATTCTATTCAATCAGTCATAAAAAGCAAGAAAGAGAAAAAAAAAAAACAAAATTTTTGTAATATCATTCTCAGTCTTAATATTTATCACATTTATTTTTCTAGCACATGCATATTGTGGAACCAGCTCCCATCTGCTATGAAGTCGAGAATGAGCTAGACACCGATACTATACTTTAAGAACAATTTAGTTTTTTCAAAGTGATCGAATCATATAACTATTTATATCTTTAAGTTTTGCCTAGTGCAGATTCTAAGGTAGCGTAGTCGCTTCGATAGGATCTGCATCAATTCCATCGATTCGGTCATAGGCACATGATGCCTTACGCCTCAAATTGATGGACACCGGGCAGCATTTTGCAGGATCTGCACCTTGCATGCCCTGTGAAGTGTTGGTTTGTTTATAGGCGATAGTTTTGTAAAATCGGATGATATTTTTTTTTACTTCTGCTTATTGCTGTGCTGCGTACTACGTATTGCTGTACTGGTGTGATTGCTAGTCAACATAAATAGTTTGACTAGTATTTAACTGATTTTCTAATTTTACAATACTACCAAAATGCTACGTAAAAGTCTCATCACAGACCAACTAAGATTGCATAAGCGTCTGTAATCGATTTATTTCCTATTTTAAATCCCCCGCACAGCTTTTGCACTCTTCAAAAGGTAAAAGAATTCGTGTGCAATGATTTACGCTTCCTTTCTATTTCCCCTGTCACGTCGACTTTAAATGACAGATCTCGGGAGGACAGCAAAGATTTTAGGGTTCCAGGGGTAATTCCGTTTTTATTTTGTACGTATTTTGTAAGGGAATTTCCACTTTACATTTACGATTAAGTGCGCGCCGTGATGTGCATTTTGCGTAGATTGTTTTTTGTCTACGGCTGATTGATATGTAGATTTTACCCGATTACAAAAAGGGTGCCCTTTTTACCCAACCTTTAGGGTTAAAAATTTTCATACAAACTGGGTGAAACACAAGTAATTTCCAATTTACCTCGGTAAATATGACATTTCTTTACTAACTATGAAAAAATTGTATTTTTTTTGTATTGCAGCGACGTAGGCAATGTTTTATGCTTGGTTAAGCAGAAGACGAAATACACAGTACCTACAGGTAGTCTTCAATAGTTTTTAATGTAATGATATAAAATTTTTGCAATGCGTAATTAATACTCCAAGCACTAGCTGGCATTTTATTTAGCTGAGATGAACTATTTAACTATGTGACTTTGGTAACGATGCAATAATAAGGCCTTAATAGACCTTATCTTATAGTGGAAATAAAGGTTGATCGTTGATTTTTCGAAAAATTTAGTCATTGCAATGAGCAAACAATATAAATATCTGCTGTGAGTTTCTGAAGGAGATCACGACGCGCAGCGCCATGACTTGGAACTAGGTTGGTAAAAAGGCAAGTGGAAAACTATTTTCTAACGCCTTAAGAAATCATTATAAATTACATCTTCAAACAGAAAAAACTGTATCAGAATCGATTTATTTGTCTAGGAGCAACGTAGCTACACAGATACACAGACTATAGTTTTAAGATATAGACTATATATAGTTTTAATTGCCTCCTGCGTTGCGTTGGGGATGAAAATAACCAAAATGGTGCACTCTCACACGTCGCTTTTAGTTTTTGATGTAAAGTTCAAGGCAGTGTGTTAAACTCGACATAATATTTCCAAGACAAAAAAGACACGTTTATTATTATCTTTCCGTCAATCGGTGTTGAATTTAAGGAAAATACATTTTCTCACTTTACTTTATACTTTTGAATAATTCGGAAGAGTAAAATTAGCTAATAAAATGTCATAAAAATAATCTGATTAGAGCTTTGATAAATTTGATTAGGCCATTGAGCTCCAGCAATAAAAATTCTAATAAGGAATTCGAAAACGGTAAAATGTCTGCCATCTTTTTTTCATAACCGAAAATATTGCGACGATAAAAATTTATACGTCACGAAAATCTTGTTCGTTTTCTAATGGCTAGTTTAGACATCATGTCTTACGTCCAAACGTCGTGTCGAATAAATACGATGCGATGGCGTAGGTACTAATGATATCATGGCAAAATTGTTCATAATAATATTATGAAAATATAAAGACAATAAAAGAAAAAAATATTTTTTGATACGTATCGTAAGTTTTAAAAAAGGTATGTATAGGATTGTTGAATTAAAATAAAGTAAATCAAATGAATCAATCTGAAGAATTAAGGAAATATAAATAAACGAGAGCAAGTTAAATAGAAGAAGTTATTTGCTGCATAAAGATCCATTATATATGTAACCAATGGCGCAAAAGACCAGACGTACCTATGATGCATAAAAGCGATCAAACCTAGTTTTATTAATTGACAGTTGACTTGAAAGTGTAAAGAAGCCTTACTGAAATGAAAAAATAACGCAATCGCCTCGAGCATAATTGAAAAAGATGGCGTCATCTGTCTTTGGTGTTTCATAATTCTCAGGTAAACAGTATTTATCTCTTTCATTTATATTTAGGAGGGAGACTAGGGAGGGAGGAGGCGTTAATGAATGGGACAGATTTTGCATAATTAAAAAGGGGTGCTTCAGATTATTTATTTCGATGACTAATGGTAGCGCACCACTGAGTCTCAGTCTTGTCATTGTATTTATTTTAATTTGAAATTTGGAAAGACGGCTAGATTCAAGAAGAGTTATGAACCGGGAAATGGAAAATTGCCTTTTTATTAGGGTTTCGTAGTAAAACATAGTTAACTTACTTACTCTTTTAGTAAGCTAACTAACCTTCTAGTCCGTGCGTCTGGTAAGTAACAGGCATTTTATTCTTCCGCAGCCTATTAAAGTTCCACTGCTGGGTACATGACGTCTCTCATTGGCGAGATGGTTGTATGTATAGTCAGGACCCACAGTGCTGATCCAATGTGGTTTGGTGGACTTTAGTCACTATTGACAATAGTTAGTGTTAATAACCGAGAATGAAGGCTTAACAAGTTATCCGAGGCACGGGGGTTAGCACGGCAAAGTTTTTAACTCCGGGCTCAAGTACTGAAAATTCCAGTTGTGGGAAAAACTAAATAATTGTCGGCACGGTATAAGAACCCAGGACTCCGTGATCCGTGGTTAAACACGCTTACCAAAATCATAACCATTATTGGCAAATTCAATTTCTACCAACCGGCTGAGTAAGCTGGGTTCAGGAGCGGATTTCGCAATGTGTATCATATTCTCACAGTGAGAACAATAATCGAAAAGACGTCAGAATATCAGATACCCTTACGGGTTCCATTGCATTCAATGACTATAAGAAAGCTTTTTACAGTGTGGAATCTTGGGCGGTTATTCAGTCGTTGCCCCAATTGATACACAAATGTAATCAAAAACATCTACGACAATGCAGCAATGAAAGTAGTACTAACGGAAACTACTGATGGAATTTCTATAAACCAGGTGTTAGGCAAGGGGACTTAATCTACCCTCAGCTATGTGCTCTCGTTATAGAAGACATATTTATAAAACGTTCATGGGAACAGCGTGGTCTTGATATAGCGGGAGCAAGATTGAATAACCTGAAGTTCGCGGACGGCATATTTTTTCTTACAAACAACCATAAAGAAATTTCAAATTATGATTTAGGAACTAAACGACGTTTCCTCACAAGTTATTTTGGAAATAAATTTAGATAAAACCAAAAAAATTACTAACTTGGACGGAAACAAAATTAATATAACCTTTAAGAACACCACCATAGGTCAAGGGTAATTATATGCCAATCTGAGGCAGGAGATCGGTATGGGAAAAGAGAACCAAAGACGGCTACAAATGCGATAGAAGGGCAACGTTAAGAAGGTAGCTTGTTGGAATTTAATCCACTTAGCTCACTGCGCGAGAAGTGCAAGATTTTGAAGAAGGCGTTCACCAATATCGTTGAAAAAGGCCGGAGAAGAAGAAGTACTCGTGCCTTGAACTGTAATACGGAACCATTTGCACTCTTAACTTGTCTTACGTACGTACATTTGCATACACGTCTAACGTTATAGTCGTTTTGAATAGAAATACAATCTACTGTAACTCTATGAACTATTCAAAATAATTCAAGTATACTACTCCAATGATAAAGAATACTAATATTAATTTTTTACATTTAGAAATTAAAAAAGGAAATCAATTTAAGTACCTGTTCGAATATCTTTTTCTGGTGAATAAAACGACCATAATTGACGTGATTGATTATATATGGGCAGGGGGGTTAACTGGGAGGGTATGGGTATGTAGGGTAGGGTACCTAGAAGTTAAAGTAAATTTTATTAAAAGATGAACGACCAACTGTGCATCTTGGCATGTATAACTCCTTTAAGGCAAGAGAAAGTAATTATTATTCTTGGCAAGCACACACCTAGAAAACGTCATAGCTGACTATCACGCATAATTAACAATAAATGGCATGGTTATAAAAAAAATTGAAGCAATATGTAATCTCCCCTGGTGACGTTGTAGTGGTGGTGTGAAGTCTTAAGATGCAAGCGGGTCAACCTTTATGGTTTGTTAGTCATAATATAGCTTTCATGGTGGTACCGGAATGCTAATACGGCTTTGTTGGCAAGGTTGTAACTAGCCACGGCGGAAGCTTCCCACCAGAGCATACCAGAAAATAATTCAAAAATTATAAATTTCTGAATTGTCCCCTCTGAGAATTGAACACGGCTCTCTCCTCTTATAAGAGGTCCAGAGGAGAGAGGCGCCAGAAAGGTCGGCAAATCTCTAAACAACAATAAACAATTCATATTTATCTGGAAAATGAACCATTACGTTTATAAGATTGAAATAAAATAATTAGGTTTTAGAGATACATACCATAGGGGAATATACGAGTATATAATGTGCAACTTTGATGATCTTATGTTCTTAAAATGGAGAGTCAAAATTTCGAACAAATTAACCGAGATATCATATGAAATTGTGGTTCTTTAGTAGATTCTCAAAAAGGTTTCTTCAACAGGATAATTTATATAATATGATGTTACCCGCGTACTTCGCCCGCGTTTATTTCGGTTATTACGAATCCCGTGGGAACCGTATGTTTTTTTGGGATCGTCCTTTCAACTAGCTCTATGCCAAAATCAAGTTATTTAGTTGCATGGCTAGGACGTAAAGGAACGCAAACAAACAAACTTTCGCATTTATATTATTAAATAAGGACGTCTAAATAGTCATGAAATTACTTTAGCCGCATTTAAGAACTATTAATTCAAATTATTATTAGATAAAATTTGTAAATAAGTCACTACCTATTTAAAATAAATATTAGATACTCTTTTACATGATGACATTATGCTTGAGACATAGGTTTGACAAATTTTATTCTCGACACATATTTTAATAACAGCGGAAAGGGTTTCAGTTGTTATTTACAATGAAACTCTGTTCATTAAATTTTAAATATTTGTTAATTTATTATAATAATCCTGTGTGATTTAAATAATTGCACGCCAAATGACAGAATATGTTGAAGATCTGTTTTATTAAGACCTATTTTCCGTCCCTGCCGGACGGCCGTAGTGGCCGTAATGACCAGTAGTTATGCTTTACCTGGATACTATGACCACTAGTTGTCGTAGTAGGCTGCTAGTGCGCTAGGTCCCTGAGGAGGGCATGCCAATTTTGAAATAGTTTATTCGATTTCCAAATGATAGTTCACGCGATTACCAATTCAACCCGTTCACTGCTAGTTAGATGTCAATATTCATTTAGCGAGCGGGCACAGTGGCGCGTGATTTGCCGCTCACTGCCCGCCGAAGGGGCCCGTGATTCGAATAGCAAATCACACCGAATAACGCCAAGGGGTATATCAGACCGCTCGGGAAAACATTTTGCGATTAACAAATTTAATTCGCGTGAGGGTTAGAATTTGTAAGGTCGCTGTTGTAGTGTCTTACGATAGAAGCATTTGAATATTGGTGAATGCAGCCTATGCCGATTGCATCAGTTTTCAATTGCTGGATCAGT
The DNA here is from genome assembly GCF_905163445.1 of Pararge aegeria. Taxonomy (NCBI): domain Eukaryota; kingdom Metazoa; phylum Arthropoda; class Insecta; order Lepidoptera; family Nymphalidae; genus Pararge; species Pararge aegeria. The sequence goes on along the minus strand of NC_053190.1, from coordinate 15,493,971 downwards.
ACGTGGTTGCTCTTGGTAATTGGTATCCCTTGTTCCCAACCAACGTTTAATGTAATTTTCCGTACTATTTACCTACTATTATAAAAGCCGAAGTTGCTAAGTGAAGGTATTTTTATAATATTTACTCAAATAGTAATAAAATAATATAAATTCTGCGAAAAATGACTATCACAAGCATTAATAACTTTCAAATAAATTTATATTCAGTCAAGTCCCGTGGGTGCTTACCATCATACTGACAAAATCCAGCCAAGCTATTTAGCGTTCCAGTACGATGCTGCATAGAAACGTTTCTGAGATGTCTCATACATATTACCAGTGGCGTGCATAGAGGGTATGCACACGGTATTTAGATGATATAAATCGAAGAAAATCTCCAGTCCGAGTTATAAAAAACTTAAGGATTAGCGTTGTAGGAGTTATTAAAAGCCTACCCTTAAGTATTTGTAACTCTTACTGGAGATTTTCTTCATTTTATATCATCTGCATACCCTGGGCATACCCTCTATGCACGCCACTGCATATTACGTACTCCTAGCAAGCTAGCCCCCTACTATCTCAGACTACAAGTGGGAGTAAAGTCACGGGATAAGTTGTACTGATAGAGAAACTGAAAGTATTATCTACGAGTATACTCAATTCTCAACCAAAGACCTGTTTTATCGTGCAAAACCTAAATCTCTAGGTTCGATTGGCGACGCACGGTACAGACGTAATGGCTACTTTGCCATCAATGTACAATTTATTAAAAGGCGGATTTCATTATGAATTTTTAGGGCGTGTGAAAGCACGAGTGGATATTTTAGGGGGCAAACTTTTCGGGGGAAATTCGAAAAGTTTAGCGAGTTTCCCCAGTTTTCCTTTTCTTAGCACCTTAGCACGTGCGAGGGACGGGAAAAGTTAAATCGACAAAAATAAACATAATCGTAAAATGTGACCTAAACCTTTTCGCAAGCTTGTACGAAAACTCGGTTTGGACTTTGCTCTCAATGTAAATATCGAAGCGTAAAACTTTATTGTGAAATGTTAGGTTAGCTAAGAATTTATTTAGGTATCACATGTGACTTTTTGTACTTAATTTCTGCTTTGAAAACATAACGTACATTCACATCATTACCTTAAACTATTAATGTGTCGTGTGATGGCAGCAGAATTCAGCTGATACCACATTTCCTCTTCCCACGGTTGTCGTACGAGACGACTAAGGGATATAACGGAGAACGGGCTGCAGTCCTCTGTGCTTCTGCTACTATTTACTTACTATATTATAAAAAGTTAAGCTTAATTTGCTTCGCGCGAAAAGCAGGATAATCTATATGGTGCTGTTTATAACTTCTTCAATCCTTATAATCCACACCAAACAGATCCTCGACAGTGAACACGTTTCGCTCCAAAACCGGAGCATCCTCAAGAGATGTTGCCTTTACAATTAATAATTGTTAAGTTCATTGTTATGTTCATATGTCTGTTTCGTTTGGAGTTTAAGGATAAGAAACTTCTTCAAGTAATAAATAGCAGCTTTCAGATTCTCCTACTTTTCGCTGAGTATAGCAAATTAAGCTTTATTTTCATAACATATCATGGAATTCCGCAAAGTAACTCCTGCTTCTATCCAATATATTTACTTACGATTTAAGATCACCAACACGGCTCATTAGCGTGGTGCTTAAAGCTTCACTAAATGCCATTTCCAACAGGAGAGAATTTAGTCCTGTTGACTGTTGTAGGCAATTGATTTATTGAGTAATGTCTTCTGGGTATAGGCCTCCGCTTTTATAATAACTTAAGAAGGTTTAACACAATAACTATTAAACACATAATAACTGGCAAACTAGACATAAAGTTATATTTTTACAAATATAGATCTACTAGCTTCTGCCTGCCTCGTCTGCGTGGACTTCAGAATTGGGCCTTAATTTTCTCTCGTTAACTATTTTGAAGCCTACCGAGAACTATTTGAGAGATCGGTATAGAAAGTACATGTCCTTTTTCATAACAAAGTTGACATGCATACAAAATTTCAAGGTGGTTAGCACAAGCTACGCTTACTTTGGGGCTAGATAGCGATGTGTCTATCGTTGTAGTATATTTATTTACTATTTATTTATTTTATTTAATCAATGAAGACTATACAGAAATTTGTTATAAGTTTATTTTTATTACACGCAATGTACCTATGACGAAAAACCTTGTCCTGTATAATACAAACATCAAAAAATATTCCATCAAGGGATTTTAGGATTACGATGACAAAAAAAAAGAGATTTTTCCCCGGCAAATCTTGCCTGTACCGACCCACCTTTCAAATCAAAATAGTCGCATTTTTCCCCGCGTCGATAAATATGAACCCATGCTTTAAGAAGCTTAAGAGCTGCTAGATGTTTATAATATAGCTTTTCGAAATAGAAACATATATAAAACACATGAATATCATACGGATAAATGAATGTCTTTGTAAAAAAGACAGACACCTACTATGTTTACGAAGATATTACTGTAACTCTACTTTACTAGAATTTATTTAATAACCTTTTTATTTTATAGTAATCATTGTTGGATCAAGTACTGGTTCACTTGATGTTAAGTCGAAAAGCAACGCGTATAAACAGATAAACACTGCACAGGGCATGCAAGGAACACATCGTGCAAAGTGTTGCCCTGAGGCGTAGATGTGAAGCTTAATGTGTAAGCAGCATTGCATCAATGCTGCTTACACATTAAGCTTATTAATATTTCTGCCGGTAAGCAGCATTGCATCAATGCTGCTTACCGGCAGAAATAAAAATAGTGGTAGTACTTCCCCGGACAAGGACTATCGTCAGGTATCGTCAGGTGGGAGGATTTGGCCTTGGCTATATACCACCCTACCGGCAAAGACGTGCCGCTAAGCGATTTAGTGTTAAATTTAAATTGATTAGGGGTATGACTACCATACTCCCTAACAGCACCATCTTAGACTGAATAATCACTTACTTACCAGGTGAGGTTGCAGTCAAGGGCTGTAGTGGAATAAAAAAAAAGGCTCCGACACAAAAAGCCTTACTACTACTTCACTGCTCTTTGCATGCCCTACAGAGTGTTGGCCTTTTTTTATAGGTGACTAGCGTACCCAGCCCGCTTCGCCGGGCTAGATTCTGCTTTATTTTATTTAAACAATAAACTTACATCATTTTTTTTTAGTCTCATAATATATTAAATCATTTATTTCTCCGTATTCATTCTCTTCTATTCTCTTCTCGAGCGGGGGAAGATAATTATCTACACCCATGTACACCCAACAATAGAATATCATCTTAGTAAATAAAAGCTGTATTTGACAGTTTCACAGTTCAAAAATAGGACTGCTCCGATCGTCACCAAACTGTACAAAATTACTTGCCAAGTCAATCCGGAGATTCCCTGAAATTTTCATTGAAATCGGTCCAGCCGTTTCGGAGCCTATAAGGAACTACCACACACTTTCTCTTATATATATATATATATATATATAAAGATAGATTGTTTTCCACTTATTATATTTAAAAAGAAAATAATCCCGGACCAATTTCGGCCACGGTGGCTAAACGACTGAGAGTGTTTTCCAACAACGCTGTAGATTTTATATGGCATAAGTGGATTGCTAACACAACTGCACTCTCTCTTCTCTTACTCTCATACTACGATGGGAGGGCAGTTTCGATACGACCGAAAAGAATTGATTGTCTCTTGTCTGGTCTGGTCGGAGGCTATGGCCGTTACCGACAAAGACGTGCAGCTAAGCGATTTAGTGTTTCGGTGCGATGTCGTGTAGAAACCTATTAGGGGGTCCAACCATAACAGGTTAGCCCGCTACCATCTTAGACTGCATTATCACTTACCGACTCGTGAGATTCAAGGGCTAACCTGTAGTGGAATACAAATATAACAAAAGGAGATAAGGCACCGAACCATCAGCTTAACGTGATCTCCGAGGCACGGGTGTGAACAGCCCCTAATTAGCAATCTCTGGGCTGGTACTAAGAATTTCTTGATAGACCCGAAACTATTCGTTGGCCCGACCCGGGGATCGAAACCAGGGCGTCGTGATCAGCAGACGAACATGCTCACCACTAGATCATCGAGGCAGTTTGATTAAGACGAAAAACCGAATATCCTTGTAGAGCGAATACCATTAATCCAAGAAGCAAGACGACTTTATTCGTTTACCCAATCAAAATACATCTAGGGATAGTCATATTTTATTATTTTATTTATTAAGTTATATAATATATATAACTTAATAAATAAAATACATATTTTATAAGTTTAATAAAAAAAAATATTATCCGTTTCGCCGGTTGGACTCTTTAGGGTCAGATAATCCCGATTCATGCTACCTACTTATTTATATCCCTTTAATATATCTGGAAATACAAACGCTTCATACAATGATATACTATAGTAACCAACGATGTATAGTAATTTGTTTCTTATAAATGATTTATTTATTATATCATTTATTATTATTAATTAGACCGACGAGAAGTCAATTATTGATTGATTGGTATGTTTTCTTTTTTTTTTGTATTCCTTTTTTTATTAGTGTAAAAGACTTACCTTTATTAGTGTAATTTACTTGACCTACAAATCAATAATAATAAAAACAGTGACTTCTCACAAAAGTTGCGCATGGTCAAGGTTAAGCCTCCAGGATAGCATTGATTGTGGACAGTTGCCACCGTTGAGGTTACAATATCAAAATATATTTAAAAAAACAACCTCATAAACCACTTGAAATCCTTTTATTCCTTTTAATCATCATCATCATATAAGCCCATTAGTGGCCCACTACACACGGGTCTCCTCCCACAATGAGAAGAGTTTAATGCCGTAGGTCTACCACGCTGGCCCAATGAGAACTGGAGGACTCCTTTGGTGGACTGGTGGACCTTTGAGAACATTACGGAGAATTTTCAGCTAAAATAAATAAATATACTAAGACAATACACACATCGCCACCTAGCCCCAAAGTAAGCGTAGCTTGTGTTATGGCTGCTAAGATGACTGATAAAGTGAAAAGTGATGAAGTGAAAAAGCAAGTGATATTTAATTGCTTAAAACTAAATACTTATAAAAGTTATGTGGTAGCTATGCTTGCATGGGCTCTTCAAATCTTTTAACACTATTCATTATATCGACCCATTTATCGGCCCACTACAGGGCACGGGTGTCCACATACCTTTGAATACATTATGGACAATTCTCAGGCATTCAGGTGTCCTCACGATGTTTTCCTTCACCGTCGACGCAAGTGATATTTTTGATTACTTTAAAACGCAACTTCGAAAAGTTAAGAGGTGGGATTCATACTCGGCAAACCGAAAGTGAAGTTGAGCACCTACCCACTGCGATATCAACGCTTCTGCTTCGCTCTTAAGTTAAATTAAATAGCCAGATAAAGCCAGATAAAGCTTTTTTTAAACCGACCCCAAATATAGGTCAAATAACAAGGTGCATGAATTGCATCCCAAATTGTCTGCAAAATGTTTTTAATTCAGTCTGAAGTGCGGTTTAATAAGACTCCATAGAGAATATCTAGGGTTTCTATATCAGCGAATCAAAGTAATATTATATAATGTACACATACCGAAGGACATGGTGAATTCTAGTAAAAAGGTTGACCAATCCTTTATCGGCGAATTCCAATATCGAACGTATAGAAACCGCTCCTTTAGGGAGTGAGCCTATTCATGCCTTGGTACAGGTGCACAGACAATGTTTAAATAAATTTTATTAAATTTACAAGAAACTATTTGCCGCACTGAAAATGGTGGATCTAGAAAACAATCAGGCAATTTCAAAAAATTATTACAATTTTTTTCAACGATATTTTTTTGTTAAAACATAACAATTTTTAAATAATGAAACCCAAGTCAAATAAATTAAAGAACAAGTAACTATTCTTCTTCTTAGTCGTTACAGTCTAGACAGACTGGTCGTGCTCGTCATCTGGATGTTGTGGCTCGCTTGACAATCCTTCGCCACTCTTCTCTTACGGTAGCCTTTCTTGCGTATTCATGTAGAGGAGCGTCGATTGTGGCCTTTAGTTGGTCCGTCCATCTCATCGGTTATCTACCGCGTACTCTGGTACCTTCTATTTTCCCTTGAACCACAAGACGCTCAATGGACACGTCGTTACGCCTGGACACGTGACCGAAGAAACTAAGAATTTGCGCTTGAACTGCAGAAGATAGACGCTGTTTGATGCTGTTTGATGATATCTAGGTAAGGTAATAAACACTATTATTCAAGTAAACAAATCGTTTATACAAAATAATGTGCAAGTAAATTATCAAAGACGGATTGATTAACTCCCCTTAGGCGTTCTTAGCTAGGGTACGCTGTCAATATGTTTCGCGATTGGGGTTGAGCACTATTGTTTGCGTTTTAGTACCTCGTATCCCTTCGGACATATAGGTACCTACGTTGCTTTGATGTTGCATGTTTGCTTTTTAGATTTATCTGATGCAATCTGTTATAACACAGTAACAGATTTTGTACTTGATGGCATTTGTGTTGCTACTAATACTCACTGCTAAGGAGTTAGATTACTATGTTTTACTAGCGTACCCAGCGAGCGGGCTAGATTTTTCTTTATTTTATTTAAACAATAAACTTACATCATTAAATTTTTATTTTAAGTCTCATAATATATTAAATCATTCATTTCTCTCCGTATTCATTCTCTTATATTCTCTTCTCGAGCGGGTGAAGATCATTACCTATACCCATGTACACCCAACAATAGAATATCATCATAGTAAATAAAAGCTGTATTTGACAGTTTGACAGTTCAAAAATAGAAGTGCTCCGTCACCAAACTTTACAGGATTACTCGCCAGGTCAACCCAGAGATTCCCTGAAAGTTTAATTGAAATCGGTCCAGCCGTTTCGGAGCACATACGGAACATACCCACACACTTTCTCTTTTACGAGTATATATAAGATAGATAGATATCATCACCGTCCCCAATATCATTATCAACCCATACCCGGCACTACAGGATGCGGGTCCACCACGCTGGCCGAGTGCGGATTGTTAGACTTCACACGCCTTTAATAAAGCTATGGAGAACTCTAAGACACAGGTCTCTTGACGATCTTTTTCTTCACGCCTAAAGCAAGTGATATTTTACTCGTAATCGCTTAAATTAATAAAAGCAAATAACTCCGAAAAGTTTTCTTTACACGTAGTATAACTAATACTACGTGTAAGGAAAACCGAAATAATACTTCACAGGCATCAGAGGTACGTTATGTACTGTCTGTGAGGCTTATGTGTGAAACCAAAAACCTAATCGTTTTTTAATAAGCCACTGCTACAGTTTTTACTGAAAGAACTCAGACACAGCCCTAACAGCAAATGCAAAATTAAAATCACGTGACTCCTGTCACTTTATAAGGTACGCGTCGCGTAGCGAAGGTACTATGCGCGTGTCGGTCATTTATCTTCAATAGGGTTGTCATAAGTAAACACTTAGAATGTTTTTAATTATTTTTTATGGAATAATAAATATGCTTCTTTTGATTTAATATTTTACAGGGTGATTTCTTATGAAATATACTTATGCATCATTCTACATTGCCGTGTGGTGACGGCAGATCAGATTACAGTTTTCACCACCCCTCTTCTTCCCGGGGGTTTCGTACGAGGCGACTAAGGGAATATAACGGAGAGCGGGCAGCAGCGTCCTCTATGCTACTACTACCAACTACTGCGATCACCTAACCGCCTGCCCAGCGCGGTGATTATAGGAAAATCCCCCCTTTGGGAGAGGCTTTTGGCCCAGCAGTGGACTGTAATAGGCTTTCGATGATGATGATGATGATCGTTCAACATTATTTCGTAGTTTGTTTACGCGTTGTTTATAGCACACTGCTACGCTATCACCGCTTCAATATTTTCTCGAGTACTTGTTTTTTTTGTGTCCTGTTTTAATAAAACTTCAACTAACACAAAACTTTAGTTAACAAGGCTAATCTGTGCATAATAGTGCCAAGAGTGGCTTAATTTCTGCGCTTAATAGTCTGGCTGATGCACAAAAAACAAGCTTGCTCGTACCATCGACAAATAAGGTAATAAACAGCGATGTAAAAATAAAACCATGGTATAAATATGCTATTATATGCTATCAGAGAATTTCGCTTGTGTTGCTTAATTGACTTGGTCTTCTTACTATCTAACATAAGATGAGGCATAAAGTATTGTGAAGTCATTAATGTGCAAATACTAGAAACGAAATTAATAAAAGGTGGTCAGAGTTCAAAACACTGTTTAGGGAAAATGATATATTGTCACTGTTCTCAGTGCGTCAGTCTTTATGTCCAAATTTCCAATTTGTTCCGAAGACTTAGTAAAATGTAACGCTAAAAGAAGATACGCTGCATAATAGATTGGGAGCAAACTAGAAATAGTCATCTAATAAACTGCCAGACCGCCCATGCCATTCGAAATTGATAAAACTTAACAATAATAGTATACCTTGGAACAGCAATTGGTTGTCACTGTATATTTTTTATGAATGTTTTATACGTTTGAAAGTATTGTTCACAGATAAAAGTTTTTTTTAATAATTTATTTATTCGAGACTTCTCTTGAGAATAAGAATTTCAACCCTATTCGATATCTGTACGAAAATTAATAACAATAATTATCTTATCTTTGAATTCTTTTATACTCAATTTTGTGTCCGAGCATACCTTTCGCCGAGAATTCTACCGTATATAATAATATGACCCGTGACACGGTGAAAACTAAAAAGGTCTACGTGGATTTCGGTATCGATATAAAAATAATTCGACGAAATATTTAAAGTCCCTACAAACGAAAAAGGGAAATCAACCCACTAGACGCTATTTATTATCTTTAAATAAAACCTTCATTTTATTTTAAGTTTTATATGATTATGTCCAATGACTGATACATACAACTAACGAGAGCACATCGATGCTCTTTTCCTATCTAGGTTAGAAGGGAATTTAATTTGTTTTAATTATTATCAATTTTACGCTTTGTCGAAGCTATGTGCACTTGTCATTGACGTGCATATCAGTCCATGTGTTTGTGTGTGTGCTATGTTTAAAAAACGTGTAATATGCATGTTGTTAGTGCTCTTAAATAAATAAATAATTTATCTAACAACTTTAAATCTTACTATATAATTCTTAAAAGTTTAGTCATCGAAACTTTGTGGCTGGAATCGTTTCTATGAAAAATTTACGTCGACTTTTCCAACAAAATTACAGCGAAAGTATTATGGAAGCATTTTTACAAAGTATATTTTAAATGTTTCGTAAAATGTCAACAATTTGAGTCAACCATTGAATATTTAAATGGAACGTAAAACTGCAATGGACTAGAGCTAGCAATGTCAAAACGTTACATAATTGTTGGGTATGTTAAATAAAAAAGGCATAGCGGGCCGTCATATTGATGTGTTTTTTACTATTATTTATTTTTCTTTCATTTGAAATAGGTAAGTTCCAAGCAGTGCGATGACCAATGGTTGATTCATTTTTCCGCTTGAAAATGAACATGAACAACAACTTTATAAATAATAAATAAATATACTACGACAATACATACATCGCCATATAGCCCCGAAATACGCATAGCTTGTGGTATGGGTACTAAGATAGCTGAATATTTTTATGAATATAATATACATAAATACTTGTTATATACAGATAAACACCCAGAACCTGAAAAACATGAATGTTCATCACAAAAATATATTTTCAGTGGTGGGAATCGAACCCACGCCCTTGGACGCAGAAAACAGGGTCGCTGCCCACTACGCCAACTGACTTTCGATATAATATTATTACGTCAAGCAAAAACTTTGGAGGAAAATAAGGCAGGCGGAGGAGTCTGAAATTTCCCACTCTTATAGTTTATATAGAGAAGGAATGATAGAATGTATGAATATACTTTTATTGCACACCACAAAAAGGACATAGAACAAAAAGAAAAGTATAACAAAACAACGTATACAACGGTTGGCGGCCTTATCGCTAAATAACGATTTCTTCCAGGCAACCAATGGCGAAGATAAAAAACAGTTACAGAAAATAGTTAGGTGGTGCATATATACATATACCCATAAAATACATATGAAAGGAATACATAGAGAAGGAGTGCAGAATACTAATCGTTTTTTTTTATTTTGCATAAATACATTAAATAAAAATAAAAAAAACATTAAACACGTTACCGCATATTTTAATCAAGCACGCAAATATACTCTTTATTTTTTTTGCAAAAATTAGGTAAATTAATTGTTGTCAGTGCCTTGGCTAAATCTGTGATAATAGAAGTATAGTCAATAGAACCTTAGCAATGATTAAACTTATTATTTAAATTAAGTACGGAATTTTGACCACTGCGGGACCTATACATATATTAAAGGCAAAAGTGACTGATTGACTGACTGATCTGTCAACGCACAGCTCTAACCACTTGACGGATCGGGCTGAAGTTTTGCACACAGATAGTAATTACAACGTAGGCTTAGGAAAGATTTCTGAAAATTCTTACCTTCAACTCGATTTTTCTTTCGGGGGGCGAGTTCAAATTCCAGCACGCACCTCTAACTTTTCTAAGTTATGTGCGTTTTAAGTAATTAAAGTATCACTACGCTTCAACGGTGAAGGAAAACATCACGAGGAAATCTGCATGCCTGAGAGTTCTACATAATGTTCTTAAAGGTGTCGACGTCGTGACCACTTCGAGTCGATTTTCGGTACTAGTACATGCCTAACGCTGATGTGTCGTTAAAACGTATATACATATCCTCATGTTGTCACTGGAAAAAAAGCTCTGTTGGAAAAATAGCTGGCGCTGGGAAAAAAAATGGCCAATAAGAAAAATCAATCTTTCCAAGGAAGGAAAACGAAAAAATCGCCCGTCAAACTCACGTCGCAGTAACAAAACAAGGTACAACCCTCTTACCAAGTCGAGCGTATTTTGCGTAACTCACTTACGACTATTCAATTTGGGCGGGTGTATTTTTGAATCAATTTCCCGGTCGACTTGTCGCATTTGGTTCGCGAGTGTTCGTGCGTGTAGTTTCATGACACCGCGGCGCGTCCGTTAAGGCGGATACAGCGAAAATATTAATTTCGCATCAGGAAAATGCGGGACGCGAGGAGGCGTCGGCAAAATGGAGCGAATCAACAGAGAATCGAGTGTGAAATTGATTTTAACATAACTCTCCACCCGACTACGGAAGGGTGGTGTGCTAAATAGTTATAGTATTATTTATTTTACCATATAGTTTATTTTATTTATTTTAGATATGTACTGTTTTTGTAATTATTAATATGTATATATTAAATTATTCTAGTTTTGCGCACCGCTATAAGGATTCATATTTGAGCCAATTCCTTATAATGGTTGCCTGGAAGAAATCACTATAAGTGATAAGGCCGCTTTTGTTACACAAATTTAAATGATTTGAATGACAATCAATCAAAAATATTATTTTTTGTGTGCAATAAAGTATTTTTGATTGATTGATTAAACAATGTACTTGTATGCCTAAATGTATATATTTAAATGTGTAATTTCTCCTATTGGGCCAGTTTTAATAAAAAAAACAATAATCAGGTAGTATTTATTACAAGAGGGCTATAGTTAGTTTGCGAAAAGTTCTTAATAAAACACTAATTTTGTTTACGTGAAAGAACAAGGTGAAATTAATAAAAAACAATTACGCACGATTACCAATCACTCCTTGAGGTTACTCATAGACAAACTAGAAACATCAAATAGTCGTTTGAGACTTTGTGCAACGTTTTAATTTTATACGGTAACAGCCCAACGGTATTTGAGCAACTTCTCAAACTCTTAAAGTATTTCCTATGGTGATATTGTTCTTTATAAATTTCTAGCCACCCTGTACATACCAACATTTTCTTGAATGGTGACATGTCAAGGTCTATTGAATATTGCGAAAATATTAATTTTGTATCAAGATAAATGTTGTATGTGATGAGGTTTTGATATAATAGGGTGAATCGAGTGCGAACTGCGCTGCGTATATAGACTATTGGAGTGTGAAATTGATTTTACATCACGCCTTATGTTTTTTGAGACAAATTATTTTATCACCATCATATCAACCGATAGACATCCACTGCTGAACGTCAAGCGGCTCGCTGTGTTGTGCCTGATGTCGACTGTCAACCTCTTTGATCAACCACCGCTGCTCTTACCAGTGCGGGTCGCCATTCCAGTACCTTGAGACCACATCAGTTCACATCAGTTCTCAGAGCTATGCGCGCAGCCAATTGTCACTTCAGCTTCACGACTCGTTAATCTATGTCGGTAACTTTGTTTTTTTAACAGATCTCTTTATTTCTAATTTGATAACGTAGAAATACTAAAGCCATAGCTCTCTCAATGCTGGGTGACTCGGAGCCTACTTATGAAGCCCATTATTAGAAACCTTGTTTCGGAACCATTCGGTTTGACGGCCGATTGGCGCAGTTTGCAGCGACCCTGCTTTCTGAGTCCAAGGCCGTGGGTTCGATTCCCACAACTGGAAAATGTTTGTGTGATGAGCATGAATGTTTTTCAGTGTCAGGGTATTCTAAGTATTTATGTATATTATTAATATGTGTATTCTAAGTATTTATGTATATTATTCATAAAAATATTCATCAGTCGTCTTAGTACCCATAACACAAGCTACGCTTACTTTGGGGCTAGATGGCGATGTGTGTATTGTCATAGTATATTTATTATTTATTTATTTATTGGTCATCACTGGCTAATGGCAACACGCACTGTTCGAATATTTAACGCTTATTGGATAAGACGAAAGCAATGATGACGATAAATATAGATATACAAATATAGCCTGAGTGTTTAAGGGGAATATTCTAATAACACAAAGATAACATTGAAAACAAATCACATGTATTGCTTCTAGTGCGATTTTATTGAATGTGTTATTAAAAATCAAGTACTAATTTTGAATTGAAAGTTACTTGGCTCCGGCACATTGCCAAAGAAAATGGCATTGCGAGCCTGTTTGAGACGATTGAAGATTGATGGTACAAATAAAAATACCAAGTTACTAATTGTGTCAGTGATAACTACCACGAAATCACATAAAAACTGCAGGACCAGAAGAAACACCGTTGCCGGCTTTTTGGTTAAGGAATTTGGTTCCACCCTCTGAACAACGAAATCGTCAATTTTTAGGGAACACGATACATGGAAAACTTGCAAGTGCGCGATAGAAATATCTTTTATTACGGATGGTAGACCAATACAAGGCATATACTGGTATATGGTATCGATGGAATTGTTTTTATTTCCATTGACCCTTAGACTCTACAGTTCCTGTAGAACCTAACCTTCTAGGTCAGTTTGGAATTGGCCTAAAGTCGGACGGCCTGCTTTTCAACAATAAAAAAGCTAGATCTGAGGTACAGTCAAGTTTTGTAAAGATGCAAACACAAAACAATAATAAGCACTATATTATACAAATAATAAACAGAGAAAACGTTAGAAAGATGGATACCTAAGTTACGTTCAAGTATTTCTATGTACGCTGTTCGGTATAGCAGCGTAAACTTTTGTGTTCAGGGTAGCCCATTGTCCCTTCAGGAAATTCCCTCCATGCCATGATTTATAACTGCAAGGTTCGGCAGACATTGGTCTTCGCTCTTTGGGTCGCAATGTGCCACTCGCAGAAGATCCATCGCTTTATTGTTAGCCCATTTACATAATAGATCCTCACGCAAAATTCGGTTCCTGTCTGTTAAATGGAACGCTAACAAGGTTACGGTGCTGTCTGTCTTATTTTTATTTATTTATATTACATAATAACGTATCTTGAGCTGATAATTTTGAGACAATAGCAAAAACATATAGCCGACGATAAATGAAATATATTGATATAAAATTATTAATGAATTTGAATTAACTACTTTTTAAGCACTTCAATAAATGTCATTATTTCAGTTCTAAACTTGTTTCTTTAATTTTTGGAAAAATAAAATCAAATTAATTAATTTAAAGTAGGTCAAAATTTCTGATATCTAAGTTGTTATAGCTAAACGTGAAGTGCTTATCACTATTAACATGAAAAGTACGTTAATTGTTAAGGAATTCTTCACCATCAGTTAAAAAAGAAAAAAGTTTTTTTTGTTTGTTTATCTTTGTCTCTCGGTCTGAACCTTGTGCATGCATCACAAAAACAAAACAAATCTATTATTTATTAGTTTTAAAGCTGATACTCCGGATAAATATGTAATGTAATTTTCAACGTGATTTTATTTACCATTTCTAAAGCAATTTTGATGAAAGGTTTATAGCGAAACGAATTGAAAATTTATTTATTAGTTGGTTATGTATACGATCAAGAGCCACAAGGGTAATCTTTTATGTAAATTCCGTCCCTTAGTTCGGGTGAACCCCCGACCCTTGTATTAACATGCGATTATGCAAAGACTAGGGAACGCCGCGGACGATTGTCTGCTGCCAGGATCGCTTTAATGATACAGCTCCATCTGCTTCTTCACGCGTTCATTAACAAAGTTATTCCGGAGTTATCAGCATTGATATGTTATTCTTATGGCCTTTGCAAACGCTGTCGAATTGAGACAGTATTGATTTAAATTATAGAACTGCAATGTGAGCTTTATAATATCTAGTGACATAAATGATTTGAATGAATCAATACACGCAAATCATGTCAGCCAAGTTCCAACCTAGTGTAACATTACACGAACATATTAGAGACACTTTTTCCCTCTTAATATCTCATAATTTATTTAACATAAACACATGAAATTTGGTTCATGTGAACTATTTTTCAACTGTACGAAACGAAATAGTATTTTTTGATAAATTTTGGTTTGATTATTGAAATTAAAGTCACAAAATTTCTCAATTATTCTGTCGACAACACCCCATTTTCTTCAAGTGGAACTTGGGTTTAAATTTTAACATAAATTATGTTTTTGATGGTTATACAGTGATGACCTATGCTTCTAAAACATGGTCGCTGACTATGGGCCTCATAAGAAGGCTCAGAGTCAATCAGCGGGCGATGGAGAGAGCTATGCTTGGAGTATCTCTGCGTGATCAAATCAGAAATGAGGAGATCCGTAGAAGAACCAGAGGTACCGCAATAGCTGAACGAATCGCAAAGCTGAAGTGGCAATGGGTGGGGCACATAACGGATGGACGTTGGGGTCCCAAGGTGCTGGAATGGCGGCCCCGCACTGGTAAGCGCAGAGTTGGTCGACCCTCAACGAGGTGGACAGAATACATTAAGCGCGTTGCGGGGAGCCGCTGGACGCAAGCGTCACAAAACCGTGGAATTTGGAACGCCCTTCAAAAGACCTATGTCCAGCAGTGGACGTCTATCGACCGATATGATAATAAATTTATAGAATCAAAAGAAACAAACAAATACTTTAACCATTTTATATTTTCGGCGAAATAAAATGATGTGTCAGATGTATTCCACGTAACCGTTGATTTATAATTGTTCACAGCAACATTTTACATACAGAGAATAAGCACTGTTTGGAATTAATAGGTGGGACATTAAAAAAATGTGAGGTATTTTCAATTTTGCGAGGTGAAACAAAGGACGATGCGTAATTAATGATCAGCACATCAAAATCCTTTAGATATAAAGCCTTTGCCCCATTTCCGAGGCTTTTATACACCGGAGCCGCTTTGTACGGCTGTAACGGCCGATGCATAGCTGACGTGCCATTCGGATGGTTGGCGAGTTTGCGACCAATCGATACGATATAGGGGCTACTTCGAGTACAGTTAGTATGAGTACCATACCTCGCAAGCGTCAACGACTTTGGAGTATCGGAACGAAAAAACGTTAAATTAAAACAGACCTAATGCTGCTAGTATTTAGTGCACTATAGGTTAAACGTAACATTTTTTGAATCACTCGCATACTAACACTTAGGTAATATGCCTTATACATTAACCCAATTCAATTAAATATTTCCGTGTAATTTTTTTACCGTGAGTCCAACCCTACTCTGTTTATATGCGACATGGGTATCGGAACACCTAATTCTATTGGCCAACCTACCGAAAATAAAATACATGGTTATTAGGTAGGTTGGCAACTAGCCCCTGTAGAAAACCCAAAAATTATATATAACTCGTATAGCAGGAGGAGGATTTTTTCCATTCTATGCCATTTTCCTGCCTTATGCATACCCTGGTAAGAAATTCAGTGCACGCTACTGCGCCGTTGTATTCGTCGTATTTCATACTGTATCCTTCTTTAATATTATAAATGTGAAAGTGTGGATGTTTGTTATTCAATCAAGCAAAAACGTATGAACGGATTTGGATGAAATTTGGCATGCATGTAGCCTTTAAAATGGAAAAGAACGTAGGCTACCCTTTATCCCGAATATTAAGTAGTTTTTTTTTACGAACGGACGGACAGCTTTGAAAATTGGTGTGCATTTCACCTATGCTCAAATAGTTCCCGTGGTAGGATTAAAAGCGAAATTTTAGACTGAATTCTGAAGACCACGCAGATATAGTCACGAGTAAAAAATAAAAATAAAACACCAGAAATGATATTAACTATTGTACGAAGCTCTGTTGACATAAAATGTTCACTACGACATGATCCCTGTGCCATTAAATCGTCGCCACTTTTGCTATGAATCTTGACACGGGCGTAACAGCCTGGGGCAGGGCAGTTTTTTGTGTCACTTTGTTGTGAACTCTTTGTAAGAAACGTTTACTACATGTATACCTAGACATTTTGTGTATATCTATACGTAAGACGTATTTTTTGATTTCCCCTTTAAAAGGTTATCGATGGATTCTTCTATTATGACAGTTAAAAAATTATGAGAGGGTTTTTTTTATCTGGTCATAAATGTTTAGAGCCAGTCAAACTGCATTGAGGCAAACTCTCAAACCATCTCTACTTTAAGAGAAACCCTGTTCTAAAATAAGACAATAGGGTGTGAACTATCTAAAAAATATTGCCTAATTCCATTTAACTACTATTGACTAGTGTCTATTAAATAAGACAGCAATAATTTTTATATTTTTGACTGAAGACTGTTATAATTTCTATATTTTATTTAATGTGTTTTCACCTATACTTGGAGGAAATATCAAATTATTAATTTTAAATGAATACAATTTTTTTACAGTTGCTCTAAGATTATTAAAAGGAGTTTAATATTTTTTACTGCGTTCATATCAGAACCATGCTTTAGTTCGCTCTCAACTCGCGATTGTCGGAGAAATGCAGGTTGAACTCCTGCCGGTACCGAAATTTTCTATGCATAAATAAAAAAAGTAAATTCAATTCTTATTTGTCAAATATTGGCCAGCGATTTTTTTTAATAAAAAAATAAATACTTGTTGCATTTATGTGTGTAAACAACATTGTTGCAAAGAACCGTATTACACAGAGCGTAAAGTTCATTATCACGCGTGACAACTTAATAGTAGGTTCGTTTAACGTGTTTGTACTGAATACGCATGAACAATATCATTACTTTTGTTTACGATTTCCGAGTAGAAAAGGTTCTAGGCCTCTGAAGTGGTACAAAAGCGAGTGCCCGTCACAACTGTATTGGTTTGCTCTGATAGAGCAGTTAATGAAACAGGTTTGAAAAATACGATTTAAATTGTGTTCTAGAACTATGTATACAAGAGAAAATTCAAGTCTATCTAAAGATAAAGTCATCAGGTGTTCTTACTAATATATCCCCCTACCACCATCGCCATATAACCCATTACCGGCCCACTACAGGGTACGGGTCTCCTCCCGCAATGAGAAGGGGTTAAGACCGTAGTCCAACACGCTGGCCCAGTGCCGATTAGTGGACTGTGTACTAAGGTAAATATACACACAAATATTACATTACGTGCACGCAAATTGAATAACAAACGTTTGTTTTATACACCGCATTAATACCACTCGTAAACGCGATTATCGAATAAAAGCGGTCTCAAACAAGCCATCAATTTCAATAAAATGATGATTGAGGACAAAAAAACCGTCATCCATCACCCGTGTCATTTTGACAGCGCTCCGGGGTGACCACACGCTCCGTACCCCGCATATTTGGAAGGCGTTATTAAAAAATACCCAACTTAGGGCGCGTGGCATTCAAGTCAGAACAATATTGAATTTTATTGTTTATGCGGTAATTGTTTTTTTTTTTTTGGGGTTTTAATTTTTTTTGGGGTTAAATTAAGAAAATCTCCAGTACGAGTTATAGATACTTAAGGGTAGACTTTTTATAACTCTTACAATGCATATCCATGTTTTTTAAAACTCGTACTGGAGATTTTGTTCATTTTATATCATCTGCATATCCTATGCATACCCTCTATGCACGCCACTGCATTACAGATAGATTAAATCACTAGCATTGTCAGGCATTATCTTGTAATGTACAAACCCATCTTATCTATATACCAATAAATAAAGCCTCCGGAACTAGCATGAAAAATATTTCAGATCCTACAGTGTGCATTTCACCAACCCTTCTCTCTGTATAATTGGGTCAATACAATTTCATAGCCAATTTTTGAGTAAGCTTAGAGACTAATATCATGCTCCAACATCCATTAATCGGCGCCTAAGTAAAGGAAGTCATGACGCTGACGGAGTTTTATTGTAAAAAGATTTTTAGCCTTGTCATTTATTTCTTTACAGATAGTAGCCTGAGACTGTCAGCGTAGATTAAGGTTGTAGGAAATCTCATAGGAACACTGACTTTCTGGATTAAAACAAATAAAAATATTTTAAGATAAAAAAAAACCAAGCCAAAAAGCCAAGTTGTGGAAACTTTATTGGTCTATGTGATACAAAAATACGGCATTACTTTTATGTATAATTATACGGTTTGTTTCCCTTGAAAAGCTAATAAATAAAAAAAAAAAAAAATAAATAAATAAAAAACAAACAATTAGACAGTTTGAACCGAATAATGGCGGTTAATAATTGCACCAAGTCATGGCATTCTTTTCTTTCCATACTAATATTATAAATGCGAAATTGTGTTTGTTTGTTTGCTTGTTCTTGCTTCACGTCCTAACTAAGCAACGAATTGACTCGATTTTTGGCATGGATTTGGTTGAAAGGACGGAGAGAAATATATAGGCTACTTATTGCCCTAGGAAAACAAACGAATACCACGGAATTTGTAAAACCGTCATAAACGCGGGCGAAGAATGCGGGCAATAGCTAGTCTACTATAAGCGGGCTTTCGTCTTAAAGCTAATCAGTTAATATGCAGCATGGGAAAGCTAAATCGCTAGGACGCTCGCTAGGTTTTAGTAGGAATAAGTACTGGTAAGTAAGCCAGTCAAGTATGTAAGGCCAACAACTCCCACCAGTTACACAGGCGTTCGTTCATAAAAAATAAGCAAAAACTTAAACAACAAGTCTGTTGTTCAACTTTGCACATGAAATGTGAGTGATTTTTTTTATTTGACTACAAGAAAGCCCTTGACGGAAATCTCACCTGGTGTTAAGTAATGTTGCAGTCTGAGATGGTATCGAGCTAACCTGTTAGGGAGTATGACAGTTATATTAAACCCATATCCTTAATCGGCCTAATATGCTATGCGGTATGCCTGACATATTATCATGATAAAAGCATGAAGGAAAACAGTCAACAAGTAGTTGCTAGCTAGAGTGACTAGCTAGCAACTACTACTAGCACTAATACTAGCACTCTAGTATGTCTTATTATTGAAAGGAAATCCAAGTGGTCCAATTCAAAGTCAAAGTCAAATATTTCCTTATTCAAAGTGGGCCACAGATGGCTCTTTTACGCGTACATTACATAAAAAGCTGGTAGTGCCGTGCCAGCTAGCTCCAATCTCTCATAACAATGGCTAACTTTGGTGCTTTGATTATGAAACATCACAAGGGCTGGCCTAATTGACAGTTCTGCGAGTAATCGAGTTAGATGGCACTTTGCGAGATTAGAATTGCCGCATTTCCGAAATACGGAATCACGAATTACGAAACTAGTCTCCAACTTTTTGGCGCATGTTGTCTTTCTAGTATGTTGTATGTTAAGGTACCTTGTTTAGGTAACAGATGAATTATTTTAGTATACAGCTGAAAGGAGAGATATTATTATATTATTTAATATAATAGAGAGAGATATTATTATTATTATATACTTAACCGATCATCCGATCATTCCATATAGCATGTATCCTCTATTCCACTTGATAGGCGAAGTAAATTATACCCACTTTGTACGAACGCTCTCACTGGCGCAGTTGTTAGTATCGTATAAGTCGGAAGGCTCGAGTTCGTTCTCCGGCGTTGACAATATAGGATTTTTTTCGGAATTTTCTCTGGTCTAGTCTAATTCTGCCATTAGACTAGACCAAAGAAAGCTCCCTCGCCAAGAAGAGAAGGGTTGGTAACAACTGTATCTGATCTGCAACGGCAAGTTTGATTGGATAGCTACTAAAACTTTTTTCCTCCTAATTCAAAGTTAAAGCTTTTTTTTTTTTTTTTAATTTATTTATTTGTGAACTTGATATTTATCAAAAAATCTAAATACAAAGTCAAAGTCAAAAATATCTTTATTCAAGTAGGCCCGTAGGTGGCACTTTTGATGTGTACATTACCTGAGAAATGTGTCACGGTAGCGAGATGTTGGCGATAGCCATATTCGTAAACTTAAAGCTAAAGCTACGATGGTTCCACAAACGTTCTGGTCTAAGAAGAAGCCAACAACCAACTTAGCCGGGTGTTTTTTTTTCTTCACACTATCTCTGATTGTTATCTAAAATTATTAGAAGAGCAACCTGGGTTAGGATTTTTATTTCTGAGTAATTTAATTAATAACTCATTAATATTACCATTTTATAAGTCACGAGTACATCGTTATTCGATATAACCGCGTGGCTTTATTAATTATTAGTAACGATAATTTGCGCCGCAAAGCAAAGGTTGTTGGTTCGCGTGGAAACCATAGCCGTGCTAAAGGGGTGAAACCGTACCGGTGCATCGACTAACGCTCGACGGCCCGATGTAATTGGAGCAAATTCGTAGACGAGATAAAGCATGAATAGAGATGTTCTTAATTTAAATTACGTTCCCTCTTTTATATAAGCGTTAAGCTTTTGCTGAAAATAATGGACGCTTGAAACAAAAAATCTTTAAAAATATAAACTTATTAAGCCACTTAACTTCTACATGAAAGGGTAAGGAAAGAAAACAAATTTAATTGCTTCAGGAGATAGGCCTTATTTTTATTGCACTTTTGAGATATACGCCTCCCGAATCTCTAACAGAACCACACTCTTCCAACCAACTTCTCGAACACCAAGATGCCTGTGCCTATATTGCAGGAGGAGTGGTATCAAAAATGTATGTAAAAATCATTGAGTTGAGTCCATACAGAATCCTCATTCATCAGAGTCCCAAAAACCCACGCACTTTTCACTTTACACCCGCGGTATTTTGCTAGCTTTCAAACATTTTCCCATTTAATGGTGTACGTTTACGACAGCTAAATGGTATGAAGTGACCGAGTTTGGTTGAGAAACCATTCTTAAGTGGAGTGGTTTTTGATGCTTCAATATTCGTTGTGTACATGGTTGATTATTCTTAATTCTGTGTTAAAAATGTATTACTATTCGAGTAAGATAACAAAAAGTTGTATTTGAAATAGATAGAACAACGCCACAGAAGTCATAAAATGCAAATGAAATACCTACATGTTCTTAGGATTATCTTAGAGTAATGCAAACGTGACCCAAGAAAGAACACCGGTCAAAACTGGTATAATATTTTAATCTTATTAACGCTTAAAGAGTCTGTCTGTTAATTTATTTGTTTGTAACCTACATTGTAGTATTATGCATTTATTTGTTTGTAACCTAGTTTTAGAAGCTCGGTATCATTTTCCGAGTTCGAATCCCAGCACGCAACTCTAACTTTTCTAATTCGAGGAATTACAATATCACTTACTTCGACGTTGAAGGAAAACATCGTGAGAAAACCTGCATGCCTGAGAAATCTACATAATGTTCTCACAGGGTGTGGAGTCGACCAATCCGCACTGGGCCAGCGTAGTGGACTACGACCTTATCCCCCTTTCTTAGCCCATTAGTGGGCCGGTAATGGGTTGATATGATGATGTTCCTACCCGTTAAACTATATTTAAGAAGTTGATTGACCACGAAAATCTCAGTTTCAAATCTTTACTGTTGTTGTTCGAATGTAAATGTATGTAATAATGTAAAGCTACAGAGAAAGCAAAGCAATAGATATAGTGCAATCACTTGCAGTAATAAACAGTTAACGTTTCGCTTGCAAACAATGAGCGACCTCGATAAAGCCCGAGGCAACCAAAATGAGTCAAGTCTTTGAGTATCGAAATGAGGAACTGAATCTTGGGTTATCTGTGTTGATTGCTGTTTGAGGTTGTTGTTCTAATACATCGCCTTCATTGAACTAAACATTGCCCTACAACATTATTGCAAAGAGTTTAAAATCGTTTCAATAACTAACACAAAAGTTAGCAATGTTCATATTAAAATGTGTTGTGGCTGTATATATAATAACTAGCTGACTCGCGCAACTTCGTCTGCACCAAATTATATTAATTACAGGTTTTAATGTCTTAAAAAAACCTACAAACTAATTGCTGCGCCATCTGCGAGGTCTAGTTTTATTTTCAAACTATATTCATCCATACATCCATCCTCACAAACTTTCGTATTATTAGTAGGTTTCGTACTATATGCCTTGCGACTTGCTGTTATCTGTGAAGAATTATGTCCTTTATCTCCGACAATAGTTATCATTACTTCATAAAAATTAAACAATACATGCTTGATTGTATACACTTTCAAATAAAAAACTATTCCAATCAGTTCAAATTTAACGGAGCTATGAAGTAAAATTGATAAAAAATTTCATACCATTTCCCGTAGGAAACTTACAGTTTATCGGGATTAATAGTATCCTATATGTTGACCCGGAATATCAGCTATCACTATACCAAATGATGCCCGGACAGACAGACAGACAGACAAAAATTAAATAAAAATCTGTTTTTTACTCAGTATCGACTATAAAGCAACCCCCGGTCAAAATTTTCAAAAAATAATAAATGTTCAGAAATCTTCCAGTTACAGTTTTATTACAAGTTTATCTATATCTACTTATAACAAAACTGTAACTCACTATCGCATTTATAATATTAGTGTAGAATTGTGATATAATATTAAATGTTATAAATGCGAGTGTGCGTTTGTTTGTCCATCAAAAACAGAGCAACCGATTGATGTGAATTTTTGCAAAGAGATAGCTTATGAGCCTTAGAGTGGCATGGGCTTTTTATCCCGGAAATTATTATCGATGTCCTTTGATGTAAAGTGGTGATAGCGGCTAGGACTTCAGTCTCATATTCGGGGGCCCGAGTACGAATACAAACACGTGTTAAGAAATATAGGGATTGATGAACAGGTATTCAGATATTAACTTCAATACTAACAAATGTTTAGAATGGCATCATAGATAAAGTGCTGTAAATCCTTATTTCCTAACACACGCAACACTAACTTTTCTAAGTCATGTCATATGCTTCAACGGTGAAGGAAAACATCGTAAGGAAACCTGCATACCGGAGTGTTCTCTATTATGTTTTCGAAGGCGTGTGAAGTCCCTCAATCCGCACTGGAACTACAAGCTAAATCCAGGCGGGGAAGACCTTGCAGTGGGCTCGTAATGGAATGATATAATGACGATTATGATGAGACAATCGTTGTAGTGAATTTTTTTGCACCACGCAGTCTGCTCAAAAAGAACCTCTATCTATTTTCAATTTAAATACAATTTATGAAGAGAATGCTGTCATACGGGAAGAAAAAATGTGTAAAAATCCATTGTTAACGTAGTAAGTGGGAGAAAAAAGGCTAAGGGAAAAAATCACAAAACTACATTGCTAGAAAGAACGTCAAAACTACTCAGTAGCGCTCAGCGACTACGCCAAAAGATTTCTAAGAGAGAGAGAGATTCCCCAACAAAGTTAAATGAAAACTGCCTCGCCCCGGGCGCCTCACACGACCGTGTCAAGATTCATCTTGGAGTGGAAAGGATTAGAGGCACGTGAGCCTTGTACCATTTTATTTGGATGTACTCCAACAGATTTGGGGAGTATAATCTATTTTTATATTGGACTAGCGGTAAAACGTTTTAGAATTCCATTGTAATATATGAAACCCTTGAAATTTTAAGCATTTTATATTTATACTAGCTGTTGCTCGCGACTTTGTCTGCGTTTGATTTTGTTTTTTGATGGGGCTTTAAATTTAGTTGTAGGTCTAAATAAAATAAAGTATTTAGTATCACTAAGCCGCATTAAATGAGGGGTTTACTGCTGTCCGCTGAGGAGTTCTGTTCTCTATCTCCAACCAGCTCTATGGTACAAAAATAATTATTTAAATCGGTTATAATTTGTCAGAGTTATAGTGTAAAATCGTCAAACACTCATCCCCTCTCACAAAGGAACCAAGCTTAATGTCGGAAAGCGTAACAAACAAACTTACATTGACATTTATAATATTAGTAGGGATAGGGATAGGGAAGAATTTATTACAAGTTAGCCTGCCATCTCAGGTGGTCAGTCAATGTAAATTAAGATGGTACTCGGTATAATGGCAGATATATTTACCATACCCTAATCGGTTTCTACGTCTATGTTGGTAGGGTGGAAACTAGCCCAGGCCGAAGCCTCTGACAAAACCAGACCAGAGAAAATTCGGAATGATAAAAATATAAAACTTTTATTTTAAATTATCTTACTATAAATACTAGCGTACGTACTCCTCTACGTCTTATTAGGTACTTTCTCTGCATGCCACTTTTGATACGTAAAGTTGTTCCATACAATACTTACATCATTTTCATACTAAGCCCCACATAGGGCTTGTTGATAGCAAGAATAAGCTACACGGAGTAACAGTTTTTTTTCTAAATCTAACCGGGAGTTCAGAGGATTAGCGCGTTTTTACACATTTCATTTTATCCATATTTGACGGAGATGGAGTTGGAAGTGGAGATGGAGCTATAATAAATTATTAAATATGTGTTCTTCCATTTCAATCGTCTGTCTTAATACCAATGAAGTTTCAAAAAGTTATGAATTTGGCTATGAATTAAAATTGTACTCAAATTCAAATTCAAAAATATTTTATTCGTGTAGACCTTATTACAGGCACTTAGGAAGCGTTCATACATTTTACATGTTACAATAATGTTAGTGATGGTGATAACTGCATTCGTTAACTTAAAACTAAAGGAGGGTTCCAAAAGCGCCCTGGTCTAAGAAGAGCCCACAACAAACTTAGCCAGGTTTTTTTTGTTATTACAATCTCACAGTCTAGTTAATGTTGAGCTATGAAGTTAGAGTTAGAGTTACCGGTAGTACGATAAGCTCGTTAAAGCCACTAACCAAACAAAAATCCTTCTCAGCTTTATTACTAGGATATTTTGAATATTTTCAAACTTAAAATACAATTTATAACCCACTTAAAGGTTGCCAACGTACGAAAAGAGATTCAAATATAGAAATTCAAAAAAAGAAAAAAAAAAGAAGATAAAATTATTTTTCAACAAACAAGTCACCTTATTAACAATTGCAGCAAAGCCATTCTATTTTATTCCATTAAAACGACAAACTTTTTCTGAAATCGAAGACATGAAAATTATTTCTGTCCAAAGTTTTCACCCACAAAGCAATCTATTCAACTTCGTCGATTCCCCGGAGTTTACTTTTAAATATCGATTGTCACACTCCCGCCACAGTTGCACGGCGTGGGACGCGATTTGCTGTCAAACTAACAGATCGTTTATTTAACTTTACGCAAATCCGACGGAATTGAACTTTTAGAATACATTTTGAAAGGCCATACCTTTTTTTGCGCGTGGAAAACACATTTTTTTAACATCGAATCGCGAAGCAGCGTAAAATTCTACCCCGAAAGGCAGGAGTTAGGCGACATTTTTTTTTGTATTAAAAATTGTAGAAAATTTAGTGGCGCATGCATTTTTAGAAATTAACCGTAACAGTGATGATTAAGTTGTCAGTCCTAAATCGTCGTTCTTATTAATAACCCAATACAGGTAATCTCTCAGAATGAGAAGAGCTATGATCGCAGTCAAACTATTACTATACTACCGGACGTTACTGTAAATCTTACATTTATAACTGACTCCTCTCCTCTCTATTGTAGGTAGGTAGTAGTACTAAAACGGTACAATTTTATTATACATGTTGTATTTGAATAAGATCCGTAGAAGAACCAGAGTTACCGACATAGCTCAGCGAGTTGCAAAGCTGAAGTGCAAATGGGCGGGGCACATAGCTCGGAGAACTGATGGACGTTGGGGTTCCAAGGTGTCGGAATGGCGACCCCGCACAGGTAAACGCAGTGTTGGTCGTCCCCCAACGAGGTGGACAGACGACATCAAACGAGTCGCTGGGAGCCGCTGGAAACAAGCGGCCCAGGACCGTGGATTTTGGAACTCTCTACAAAAGACCTATGTCCAGCAGTGGACTTCAATCGGTTGAACTGATGATGATGATGATGATGATTTGAACACTATTGTTTTAAGTTTAAATGTTTGGATGACCTTAATTTTACTAGAACATTATATTTTCAACGTCCATGCAAATTAATGAGAATCAGCTGCTATTGAATTTCAAAATGCAGTTATTCAAAGGGCGGGATGAAAAAAAAACCTTCAAAACCCAGGTGACCTGACCGCTTGCTTGCTCTTATTAAAAAAAAAAAAGCAAATGGGAGTTCTTAACTTGGTCTATGAATAAAAATGACTGTATTGTTTTGATACAAGCTCCTCCAAAATTCACCTTGTGTTCCAGGATTTAAAGTCGTCAACTTAATTACTAATCTCTACAGGTTAAATGTAGGTTGCGGTTTTCTGTAAATCCATATTTTGTTTAAAACACAAGAATCTCCATACAAATTCGTACTTTAGTACAAATACGCAATAAAATAGGTACCTTCGTTCTATAATCCTGTAAAGTCAATAAACTCACGCCGGTTGGGAAAACTTTCCCCGTATTTCTTTTTAAACTCCAACAAACGTGGGAAACTTTCTCTGTTCTTCTTATGATATTAGCGAGGGCTTAACGCAAATACTATTTGAATAAAGCCTTAGAAACGTACATCTGCGAACTAGGAAACCCTTTTCTCTTTTTTTCAGTCTGGCAGTCATTGATATAAATAAAAATTCTATTCAGAAAATCGAGATAAAATGTACAAAACTACTACAGAGTAAAAATATATGTAACTGCATATTCTTTAAGTACGGAATAGATATTTTTTATCATTAAAATTTTTATAGAACCGTAAATAATTTTGAATTTAAGATTTTATGTAATTTTTTTATATTTATTCAACATGTTCATTCTAATTCCTATGCTTGTACATTTTATTTGGAAATAATAAATCAAATCAATAATATACGTTTCTTAATGTCTTCAAATAAGAGTACGAATCTAGCTGAATATCTTTGTATTTTTATATCTACGCAGTAAGGAAAGAAATTTACCGAAATCTTTCGGGGAATATTTGATTCAGTTTTTAAGCCGCTTACGTTAAGCCAGATGTGGTTGAGTTTTTTCGTCCACTGGAAGTACATACATACTATCTGGAATATAACTGTTTTTACAATGTTGGTAAATCCAAAATAATGTTTAGAGGATTTTCTTAATTAAACCTAGAAATTGCATATAAAGTTACTATCATTGACTAAATATCTAGCTAAAACTAATGGCTACTGCAAATGAGCTATGATCAAACGGAAGATTCGGATCATATATATACGTATCTATAATATAAACACACACAAACACACACACACAGCACACACATATAAAATTCACTTAATCTAGTGTAACATTTGTATAATTAGTGTACTATAACTCTCAGGTGGGCGGTGGTGGTTGTACATGTAGCACAGTTTTTACTATTGCAGTAGTTAAGTAGTCAAGTGTCATTGTAACTGTTCCAAATAAAGATTTATTATTATTTATTTCCCCGCGAAAATCAGGAGAATCCACTCGTTCCTTGTACTCCCCTACGCACGTTTCTTTAAAAACCGTAAGTTGTATAGGTAATTGTTTCTTAACAATAGTATATATTGTGAAGACGACATTTTTTTTTTTGTAATCAGGAGGGGAAAATGCTCATGGACAGCCCTATGGATAGTCTCGGACTTCTACCGACTAAAAAACCCTCCTGCACTACCACAAGCCTACCACTAACGTCGGTGTCCTTTTACCTTCCCTCTCTTTCGTCCCTTCCCTTTACTTTTATTATCTCTTCCATGTATTTTTTTATACATTCCCATTTCTCTGATACCTCTAGCATTGTGAAGGTTAGGTTTTCTGTCTTTATTTCACTTCCCATTTCCTTCTTCACATTCTCCCTTTCTTTTTTAAATCGTGGGCAGTTAAACAGGGTATGTTCTGCATCATCACATGGGTGTTCACAATACATGCAATCACTACTTACTCTATTCTTTATGCGTGCTATATATTACATAAAAACCAAATAACCTGTAAAGCACTGTGTCATCCGAAACGTTATGACATTGCAGAGCATGTTCAAGTTGACATCTGCTGAGGATGGTTCGGTTTCATTAGGTGGTACATTGCCGAAGATCTGTTTGGTGTGTAAATTATGGTAAGTAAATAAGTAAATTACAATATACAGATTATCCAGCTTTCCGCGGAATGTAGCAAATTAAAAAGCAAGTTTAATTTTCGTAATAAATACGCGTTGATTTTAAAAACCATCTTCTTCATAAAATCAGTTAAACGTAAACTCTAGGCAAGAACAGGGCACTGAAAATTAGATACGTCTAAACAAGTCAAACTTTACAAAGCAACTACAAAACAAAAGGACTCCCAAAACTCACTCCTTAAGCCAAACGTTCGCGAAATAACAATTAACGGGTTCAAATAGACTCGCGATAAGAACCCGGCACGCCTTTATTCCCTGGCCCGAAAGCGATAAAACTCATTGTTACGAGTATTATACTCACTTATGTGCGCCAGCTTGCCGTCTGTTCAGCACCTGCAATGAATACGGTTTAATCTTTAATTGTGCCAATCGTGCGGGATATTCTGTTCTCTTACACAAATGTGCTTTATGTAACCGTTATAGCACCTCCGTAGATGCTATAAAGAGAACCAGGACGGAATTACAATTGCAGTCCTTGTTTTTTTTTCTCCTTATGCAATCATTCTCAACCTATTAATGTCCCAAAATTATGATTATTTTTGTCTGGTGGGAGTCTTTGGTCGTGGCTAGTTACCACCCTACCGACAAAGACGTGCCGCTAAACGATTTAGTGTTCCGGTGCAATGTCTCGTCGAAACCAATTAGGGGTATGGTATGGTACCATAATCCCTAATAGGTTGGACCGCCTAGACTGCATCATTACTATCGAAAGGCTCAGGTATGAGATTCACTTAAAACTTAGATACTTAATGATATTGCAATTAAAATTTCCAGGATTTAACGGTTAGATAGATATAAAAAAAATATTGTTTAATATACAACGAAAACAAAATGAAATTCTTAAAAAAAAAAACAATAATTATTTTCAGATGTTAGTTAATCGTGCCAATCGTCGTCGGATATTCTAATGCACAGAAGTACTTAAGTTTAGTTAAATTAAAATGATGATAAAGATTATTTGGATTACGCATTATATAGTGTGTTTAACACAACTATTGATAGTAGGGGAGAGAGGGGCTAGTTGTAACATTTTTTCCTACTGCGTGACTTTAAGAGTAATCTATTCAATTACCTAATAATTATCTGAATAATAGTTTTAAGGTATTGTTTATAAATGTCACAAGAGCTGATACATTTCATTATAAACGGAATGCCTTCTGATGTACCTATGTTACCCGTGTTATCTTTTACAATAAAGTGTCTAACAGGCTTAATATAACGCTATCGCTATAATATAAGAGAAGATAGAACACATGAGGCGAATACCGATAAGTTCACTTAGATCTAAACTGCAGATAGTTATTAGTGTCAAATTGTAATAATAATTAAAACATTAAGAATTAAAACAATAAGAATTGTGCTGTATTTTGGGTTTATTGCTATTGTAAAGCAGTTTTTTTTTATTTATTTGTGCTCAAGTACAGGACGCAATGGGAAACGAGTGTTTTGACATTACGTCACTGTCATCATTATCATTTATGAAAAGGGATTGGTGGACTACACACGCTTTTGAAAACATTATGGAGATATCTCAGACATGCAAGTTTCCGCACGATGTTTTCCTTCACCGTTAAAGCAAGTGTTGATTGTGTACAATGAACATAACTTAGAAAAGTTAGAGGTGCGTAAGTTTAAGTTTAATTTAATTTATTATTTTTAAGACATCAATATTAATTATTTTAATCAGCTTTAATTCATTTTTGTTTTGTTTCCTAATAATTGATTAAGTTAAATTATTCATTGTAACTTAGCTTTAAATATTTATACTTTTAAAGGTTTATATTAACAGGCGTGCTCGGATTCGAACTCAGTCCTCCGAAAGTATAGACGGAGTCGTAACCACTAGGCTATCACCGCTTCACATATTATGTACGAAAAAATAAAGATATTTCTTTTCTTTACAAATTATTAATAGATATTCATGTAATTTGGACATCATGCTAATATTATAAATGCGAGTGTGTGTTGGTTTGTCCATCCTTTGCGCTCTAAATGAGAAATCAATTAACTTGATTCATTGCAAAGAGTTATTCGAAAAAACGGAAAGTAATATTATATGCTACTTTTTTCGTACTTTTTCCACGGGATTTGTAAGGAAATCGTAATAAACGCGGACAAAGAACGCGGGATACAGCAAGTGATGTTATAAATGAAACAAGTTAGTAATTATTTTGCTTATTTGCAAATGTCTAATGAAGCGTTCACGTCACTGCCAAGATGAACCCCTAATCGCGATCAAGGAAAGTGATGACAGATGCTCCGTAAATCAAATAATGAGTGAACCGCGAGGCGTTTCACCCCTGTTAACGAGAAAAGTTCAGCTTTATTCAATGTTTCTATCATTTTCGGGTGTAGTCTGTGAATGGCGGACTTAATTTTGGCAACAGAGAATATTGTTAATTTTACGTACTGGCGTGGAAATACGCGAAGAGGTAAATAATATAGAGACTGAAAATATACTGATGTGTATTAAATTTACCTCGTATTTCGGATTGCTTTAATAAGTGTGTGATTAAGTAATAATGACTTAGACATTTTTCATGACAGTTACATTGAATTTAGACGAAAAGTTATAGATATTTGTTCTACTAATTAACCTGACTTACATTTTAGTTAGTTAAGTTTAAGTTTAATTTTATTTATTATTTTTAAGACATCAATATTAATTATTTTAATCCGATTTAATTCATTTTTGTTTTGTTTCCTAATAATTGATTATGTTAAATTATTCATTGTAACTTAGCTTTAAATATTTATACTTTTAAAGGTTTATAATAACAGACTAATAATTAATTGTAAATAATTTATAGGAATGACTTTTACATTTTCATTCATTCATTAAAATTTAATGAATGAATGAATTGTAATGTGAATGATTGTTCAACTATTTACAGGTGATAACCTGTAAATAGTTGAACATTTACTATGTGACTCATTCAAAAAAAAGAGTAAGTTTTAAAAGTGGCTTTTTAACAGAGTTTTAGGTTTGTCTAATATAGTTACAATAATGGCATTTTATATACATTGCAAACATGTATGTGTTGATATCATCATCATCATCACCATATTAACCCATAACAGGCTTATTACAAGGCCGGGTCTCCTCCCACAATGAGAACGGTTAATTGGCAGTGCGGATTGGCGAAATCCACACGCCTTTGAGAATACTATGGGAAACTCTTCAGGTATGCTGGTCACGTCATGAGGTTTTCCTTCACTGTTAAAGGAAGTGAAATTTAATTGCCTTTAAAATTAGAGGTAGTATCGAATTTGTGTTGATATAAAATCACGTAAATATAGTTAAGTAAATACGTGATTACGTGCTTACACAGCTTCCTTACTTGATAAACACTTTTTGCATGGAGTTATTTTGGCCCAGTTATGTGTGCCAAAATTAATACTTTCTTATTCTACGTTTTATGACTCTAATATAACTAACAGTTATAACAGTGCTAATTATTATAACTAAAAAGTAATAGGGAAAAAAGCTTACTTTACGGTTTACTAAACAGGGAAAGTGCGTGCGGATACCTTCCTGGCCAAGCGAGTTAGTGTCCGAATTTCCCTTGTTTATGTAAAGTTTCAGAAGTGTAGAACTGCTCGCAACCGCTATGTACTCGTATATCGATGCATTTTAAACAATATGCTAAGAAGTGACGGCAACGCGTCGACGCATCCGTAACATACGCCTGGAACCTTGCCAGGACTGGTCATTCATCATTAAACGACCAATAGCGTTTTAGTGGAGCAGAATAAAGCCAAAGATAAGTTTAGGCGTTGTATGCGTCGGTTCCATGTCGTTTGCAATGCAGCTATTATTATGAAATATTAATGTTGAATAAGTTAACCTTTAGCATTTACTATACGCGCTTTGCGTATAGTTTGATTTAGTTGAAACCATTAGTTTTCCTGTAACAAAAAGTACCCATTTCTATCATACATGTTTTCTTATTCTACAAGTGTTATATTATAGGCATTTAACAAACGCAGCAGTTTTTTTATAAATCTATTATGTAATTGTCTCCATCATTGTCTTTAAAACTATAACTTTCATTTAAATCTTAAACAACTTTTAAAAATTTTAATTTCATAAAAAATAAAACCCACGTAATTTATTTAAAAAATCCGCTCCGCTTATGACTGAGCGTGACCATAAATTGGTCTCAGCACAATGATTGCCGCGCGCTAGTGTCAGCGATTCGGCTCTCGTTAGAGCAATCGAGGACTCCAAATTAAACCCCCCCCTCTACCGCTACGTCGTCCACGACGGAATGATTTGTGACATTTGACGTGTTCTAACGATTCCGTCGGATAAGCGGGAATTATTGAAATCCGGGATCAGATTCCGTGTCCACAATTTGTTCAAACGAATTAGACATTTATTTGTTCCCGGTAATAAATTATATTAAGCTACAATCTGTTATAGTCCAGGAGACACCGAAGCATCCTCAGGAGATGTTGACTTTTATGAACAACTGTTAAAACTCAACAGTTGTTCATTGTGTGGAGTATAAAGATTGAAGAAATTATAAATTACACCACACAGATTCTCCCGCTTTTCGCGGAGTATAGCAAATTATATTTCATTATATTTTACAAAGTAACCGCTGCTTCTATACATGTTTTGAACTATTTTAATAATCTAATTGCATGTAGTATGAAAATCTGTAGAAGAACAAGAATTACTGACATACGCTCAACGAGACGTGAAGTTGAAATGGCATTGAAGATGTAAATTTCGTAAGAGGTAACTTTTAAATTTCTTCTATGGAGAAAATTGTCCTGATTTGTGTAAAGAAGACTGCAATCATTACGTCAGAATAAAAATTATTGTGGTGCAGAATAAGATGCATTTTGATGAAATACCAGCGCACGTGATGCTGGAGTGTACGAGCGTGGCAGACCAACGCGTCTAAACACAGGTAGACGCGTTGGTCTCCGGTCATATTCCGGGAGATCCATCGCAACCTGGGTGGCATGCTAGAATTCTGGAACAATGCCCAACAAGCGACGTGAAAGGCCAGGAGCAAAAATAAAAAGAAGAAGATCTATTTTGACTACATATTATGTACATTATTATGAGCTGAAGTTCTTAAAATCTAATTTAACAACACTCAGCACCTTAATAAGATGCACAAGATATTTAATACCAAAGAAGGCTTTTTTCTTTAGAAATGGTTTAAGTTAAGAAAGTATAAAATGTGCAAACTACCCCCTCGTCTTATTAAAAGTCCAGTAGCTAAGTATGAAGTTTCCTTTATCTTTAAAAGTTTTCTAAGTGTTTAATAAAAAACTATTTTACTAGTTCCTTTGTTCAATTTTGGATTTTTAGTTGAACAATATACAGAATAATATGAAGATAATACCTGTTATAATATAACGAATCTTCCTTTTGAAATAGAATAAAACTCTTGCTGTGCTTTAAAAAAGTAAAAGCCAGTATCTATCGACAAGAGGCGTAGGAGTTTAGCCTCATGTGCCTGTAACTACACCGGCAAGAGCTTCCGCCCCAAACACATCAATACTGCTTGGAAGCAGGAATAAACGTAGCAGTAGTTCTCCGGTCGAGCTCTGTCACAAAAAGCTCTAAAACTTCGCTAACGAGTTCTGTATGTAAGGGCAGTGGGCCCCCTCTTATTGGGCTGCTTCCCAGATCTAAAATAGACTATCATAAATTCAAATTCAAATTCAAATTCAAAAATACAAATGCCCTTGAATGAATTTGCAATTTTGTGTAGCCTAGTAAACTGCAAATATAAATTTGTAATAACATGTTTTATTGTTTAGGTTTGAAAATTAAGGCGTAGTAATAATGTATATGCATATACCTACCACAATTTACCTAACCAACGTACGGCGACACTGACGCGTCGCCAGTAATAAACGAGTATTCGCGTGCAACGGTCTTTCATTTACTTCACGTGCACTTTATATATGCACAAAAGCTCTGCCTACCCTAAAATTTTGGTATAACTCATAAATGCGAAGGATTTTTCCATTTTATGGCATCTTCATACCCTGGTCAAAAACCCACTGTGCACACCACTGTCTACATACGGATCTACATTTTAAAATGCAGAATAATTGCAGTTGTTTTATAAACGAGTATGTTTATAAAAGAACTGCAATTAGGTGGACTAATACAAAATTACACTTAAATAAGTAAATAGCTATTTAAGTTAAAAGAGCAACTACTGAGTTTCTTGCCGGCTCTTCTCGGTAGAATCTGCTTTCCGAACCAGTGGTAGAGTCACACAAACATGCATACTTGACGTTTCAAAAGTGCTTATAAAGTAGGCCTACTTGAAATAAATGAATTTGAATTTGAGTTATTTAGTCTCAAGCAAGCAAATAATTTGAATAATCAAATGCGGAATCTATTCTTAGTATCAAGTGCTCATTATTATTCAATGTGCTGTGAACTAAAGCTTGTGATTCACTGGCCTTAATAAAAAATACTTGCAATTTCTATTTGAAAAAATAACAACAAAATGTGTACAGTTTATCAAGCTTGCACGGCGCGTATTGCAATATAATGATGTTATTTTCTATTCTATGAAATTAAGTAACAAAACATAAAAATCACATTTAAAATTTTTAGATAATTTTGCTACATATATTGCGAATATAAAAAACCGCAACTGGTATATCGTGAATCATAAATAGGTATTATAGAAAGGATATAGATACCTTAATAGTAAGGTATTTTTTTACATTTTTATACAAAAAAAAAACATTTTGACGGCCTATATTATCTTTTTTCTGTGTATTATATTAATAACAATATTCATCAGCTGTCTTAGTACCCATAACACAAGCTACGCTTACTTTGGGACTAGATGGCGAAGTGTGTATTGTCGTAATATATTTATTTATTTATTATTTATTTATTTATCATCATCATATCAACCCATTTTCCGCCCACTACATGGCACGAGTCCCCTCTCCCAATGAAAATGGGTTAAGACCGTAGTCCACCACGCTGGCTCAGTGCGGATTGACGGACTCCACATACCTTTGGAGAACAATCATCATATCAACACATTACCGGCCAACAACATGGCACGAGTCTCCTCTCCCAATTACTGTAACCTAATAAGAGAGGGTTAAGACCATAGTCCACCACGCTAGCGGTGGACTATAGCTCAGTGCGGATTGATGGACACCACATACCTTTGTGAATAGAGAACATCATGGAGAACTCTCAGGCAAGCAAGTTTTCTCACAATGTTGTCAGTTATCGTTGAAGCAAGTGATACTTGAATTGCTTAAAATGCACTTTTCTTAGCAAACAGATGCGAGGATTCGAACTCGGCCCCCCGAAACTGTAGCCAAAATCCGTTAAGACTCCGACTTTATGGACTCCGCATACCTTTGTGAACAGAGAACATTATGGAGAACTCTCAGGCAAGCAAGTTTTCTCACGATGTTTTCCGTTATCGTTTGAGCATGAAGTGATATTTGAATTGCTTAAAACGCACATAACTTAGAAAAGTTACAGGTAAGTGCTGGCATTCGAACTAGGCATCTCGAAAGTGAAGTCAATATCCTACCCACTAGGCTATGACCGCTTCAATATCTGTCAGGAGTGGTTGTGACTGTATACTGATCGGGCATAACAACACGCAAAATCAAAAGATGTACGCGGTCTAAATAGCAGAGGAGCGCAAGTAGCTAATATTTAAGCATAGCTAAGACATGCATTACGTACAATATACACAAAACATCAAAACACAAAAAATCTTAAATTAAAGCAGCTTTGACAATAGTGAAACATCCAGGCGTAAATTGCCTTTATAACCACCGTTCGCGTACCACGCTCTAGTGGAGACGGGGCCTAACAGTCGTGCAGTAGTAGAGTTGTAATTACGACTGTTCGCATTGAAACAACCACTCGTCAAAGTAAAGAGAGATTGTTACGGAGGCTTTTGAAGAGATAGCGGTCGAGAATAATGGGTAACCCTTCGCAAACGCGAGTCAACATTCATTGCCGACTGAAAAAAACTTGTATAGTCTATGGAAGTACTCCGTAGACACAGGGCTGGGGGTTCTGTGTGCCCCAAGTCTACTTTACTATTGTGTCTGCGTAGTCGATCAATGGTATTATTGCACTAATAACTTTGACATATAATTTTGAAAACCTCCCTGACGCAGTGGTGAGTGCTGTGGTCTTATAAGTAGGAGGTCTAGGTTTGATCCCCAGCAGAGTCAATATGAGATTTCTGAATTTTTTTTTGAATTTTCTCTGGTCTGATCTAGTGGAAGACTGAGTCCTCTGTGACACTGTTTTTCAACGTTTTCTTAATTACTAAAGGTCGTGTATGGATTCAAGTTCCTTCGTACACTTTTTTAGTACAGCCTTCCATCCTATTCTATCCTCGGCCTTTTTGATAGCATCTGTGATAGGGAGACCTGTGAGCGACTTTACCTGGTCAGACCAGCGACGGGCTGATCGGCCATGTGGTATTTTACCCTCCACCTTACCTATCTATACAAGCTTATCCAGATTACTGGGCAGGCGTGAGGCAATGTGGGCAAAGTAGCTAAGAATATTTTTGTAGCACAATGTGGAGAGCCTGATGTTAATACGTAGCTGTTCCGGGATCGATATGTATGTTCTCTTAGCGGCGGTAGTATACTTCTTCAACGATCGCTCGAACTGTCCATGCCTCAGAACCATAGAGAAAGATTCTCTGTGATACAACTACTGTAAAAAAGAACTACGTTGCAATCTTACACCGGCATGGCAAAGTCCATGCTGAGTGCCGTCAAGCGATTTAACAATCTATCTATGTGTATACGAAGCCCGGCAGATGTATCAAATCACAGAAGTGGGTCTGTCCATTCCCAATTAGTATTCCATTCCCAAATTGTATCTACAGAATATTGGATAGATATTGGATACAAGCAGTCGTTACTTTGCGGATATCCGCAAATAATATATTATGAAAATTAAGCTTAATTTTCTATACTCCGCAAACAGCAGGAGAATCTGTATGGTGTCATTTATAATTTCTTCAATCCTTACAATCCACACCAAAAAGATCTTCGGCAATGTACCCTCTACGGACGTTTCGCTCCGAAACCGGAGCATCTTTAAGAGATGTTGACTTTACAATGAATAATTGTTAAGAACACGAATTGTTAAGAAGAAGAATTGGAACGAGGATTAAAGAAATTATAAATTACACCAAACAGATTCTCCTGCTGTTCGCGGAGTATAGCAAATGAAGCTTAATTTTCATAATGTATCTAAAGAACGAATTACGAAATCAATAATTATAAGCATATAAAATATTACACCCCTCTTCTTCCCGCGGGTGTCGTACGAGGCGACTAACGGAATGTAACGGAGAGCGGACAGCAGCGTCCTCTGTTCTACTACTACTATTTACTGCTTATGGGCAACCCTGCAATTGAATTCAAATTCAAATTCAAAATTTCTTTATTCATGTATGCCCATCACAGGCACTTATGAAGCGTTCACACATATATGTTTACATAATTGTAAGGGGACGGTGATAACTTCGTTCGCCAACTTAAACCTAAATCTACGAGGGTTCCAAACGCGCCCTGGTCTAAGAAGAGCCCGCAACAAACTTACACGGGTAATTTTGTTTTGTTTCTCCATCTCACAGTAAATTAATATTAAGCTATGAAGTTAGAGCAATTAACACCCAAGCTTTTTATCAAAGTCAAAGTCAAAGTCAAAAATATCTTTATTCAAGTAGGCCCATAGGTGGCACTTTTGATGCGTACATAAGAATTACACGGTAGTGAGATGATGGCGATAACCACATTCGTAAACTTAAAACTAAAGCTACGAAGGTTCCAAACGCGTACCCTTTATTTGCACACCACAAGAATAACACAAGAAAAAAAGGAAACATGAAAATAGAAGTAGAATAGAAAAGGCGGCCTTATCGCTTAGTAGCGATCTCTGCCAGGCAACCTTAGAATTAGAAAAAGAGGAGAACTAACTGCAGGTGGTACAAAATATAAAATAAATACATACGAATAACTTAATACTAATACAGAAATTAATATACACAAATGCATCTAACATATAATAAATATTAAAAAATCTATTAATAAACCATACCTATACCATATAATAAATACTTAGATAAAAGTAAATAAATGCTATTAAATATTGACAGCTTGCGTTCAGTTGGACAATAATATATTGTGCAACAAGTGCGACAACGTCGCACTAGTCGCACATACTATTTTGAATTACAAATGCGGCGATATATGTGGGCACAAACCGGGGTCCAGGGGCGTCAACCTCAATTCAGTTTTAATATGTCGATTGTGTTTTTTTTGTTATAATTTTTTTTTATTTTAGCAATTTTATCTAAATTTGCGTGTACCAAGAATAATTTACGTGCGACAAGTAAACTTGTCGCACTCAAATAACAGTTTTATTTATGAAAAATCTCACGCGTAATTTTAAAATGGGCAAACGGTTCTTTTTTAACCGCAACAGCGAGCGTCAAGATACTACTTTCCCCGCATGAGTAATACAAATAATAACACTTTACGGCTTTTTAAATATCGCCAGTGAATTTGACTGCCGTATGTTCATAGGAAGTGTATATCACAATTCGATGGCTTTTACGGTAAATGAATTTTTATAAAATCATCAATGTGTAATAATGTCATCTGAAGATTTGCGATCAGATCAAACATTAACTTCGAGCGTTAGTGAACTTGTTTTTTTAGAGAGTAAACCTAACTTTGCAAAGAAGGTCGTCAAACTTTAAGTCTTCAGCGCACACAAAATTTCATTAAAATATGCACGTAATAACAGTATCCTCTTAATATTCCAAATTAAACTGCAAAGTTAGAAACGCCAAGCTGTCTCTTTTCGGAGGGGATGCTGCAAAAGATAAGAGGATTAAAAGTGCGATGAGGGAAGCGTGCATGCGCTGTGCACAGCAAAGAATGTACGCATATGCATATTTTATGTCCATCAAAGCTGGTTGTAACAGCTCCATAAAGGATTCAGAGTGAGAAAATTAAAAATCTTTTCCAGTTTGAATTTTTAAAACTTAACTTACCAACGCAGTATCCGTCTAATTAATAAATTCATATGAGCGAATAAGTACAATAAAAGTTTCTGCATGTACCTACTGTCCAAATACAGCTTTATGGTAAATGCATTTGTAGATATAATATAAGAGAAACTAAATATACAAAATTATTCAAAAGGAAAAAAACAATCTAATTCTATATTATGTATTTTAAATACTTACAAAGAGAGGACAATATTAAAGCACTAAACAAACAAAATCTAACAAACCAAGTATTTTTAGTACATTATATTTGAAATTGCAAATAACCTATCCGTCTGTTGGTTGTAGCTAATCAACAAAACTAAAAAATTTGAACACTTACGGGACCGAAAAAGACGAGCAATTTAGCGTTCCGGTACGATTCCTTAGAAACAGATCAGGAGTTTGGTTCTATTATAACTGTCATAAAACATACCCCAAAGAGGTCAGCCCGTTAACCTCTTTGACTGCATCATCACTTACCACCAAGTGAGACTGCGGTCAAGGGCTTGCAACTTGTATTGGAATAAAAAAAATGCGTCAGGAGTTTAGATACATCTTTGGGAATGATAACCGAGCGGCATAATTTAATTTAGTATCTAAATATGATATGATAAGACTCTTAGCTAACGGGGTAAAACCGCGAGGAATAACTAGTTAGATATAATTACGAAGAAGCAATTCCACATTCAGCGTAACAGCGAATGCGCTGTAATAATAACTTCCACAATGTGTAGTTGCTAAGCCAACAGAACTGCGGACTCCGACCGAGTTCCGGACACACTGGGAAGTTATGTTTTCTGCGAGTCTACAATTATAATATAATTGGCACCTTCCAACTAATCCATAGTATTATTTCTACGTAGGTACAATAATATAAGATCATGATATCCTATTATTCTATCTAAAGGATTGCAATTTGTTGAAGTTATACTTCTTTTGGCGCGTTAGGGAAAATAATGAGAGTAAATTATTACGATGCGCGCGCATCGCAATAATTTTTTGCGCACACCGTCACAAAAAACCGACACCCTTAAGTTAACTATAAGGTATGACAGTTTACACTTTGAATTGTCAAAGTTTGCGGATTCAATTGTACAAAAATCTCAAATTTTAATGTTGAGTGGAAGTTGGAACTTAGTTGTCCGATAACGAGTAACATTAGTGTTCCAAATAAAATTTTGTTTAATACGTCCATTTCTTTAATTATGTGGAAATATTTTTTTGTGATATTTAAATAAACCTTATTTAACTAGATAGTGCGTTATAATAAACTTTCAAGGTATGAAATATTTTTCTGCAAACGTAGAATAAGGCAAAAGTTAAAATTTTTGAAAAGATTTTTATTTTACTACGCCGAAGTATAACTTCTAATGCGTGTACATAATACACACACGTTTTTCTTTTTTTACTGACAACCCTAACTGCCCTAACCCTTTCAGTCTGGTGGGAGGCTTTGGCCGTGGCAAGTTACCACCCAAAGACGTGCCGCTAAGCAATTTAGTGTTCCGTTGCAATGAGATGTAGTAACCGATAAGGGGGTATGACTACCATACTCTCCCTAACAGGTAAGCCCGCTACCAACCTAGACTGCATCGTAACTTACTATCAGGTGAGATTGCAGTCAAAGGCTAAACTATAGTGGAATAAAAAAAATAACATTAATACGTAATAAAAAAAATGTTGCGAACACATACAAGCCATCAAATAAATACATGGGCAGCTGTCTGATTTGTTTTTTTTTTTTAATATGAATGCGAAAGTTTGTCTGTTTACTTTACGCCCTAACTAACCAACCAACAACTTGATTTTTGGCATAGTGTTAGTTGACAGAACTGAAAGTAACATAGGCTACTTTTTATTCCAAGGAATCCAACGATTCCAACCACAATTGATTGAACGGATGCATTTACACGTTTTAATTATTATTTTAAAAATAAAGAGAGAACAATATTAATGCACTAAACAAACAAAATCTGACTAGCCAAGTATTTTTAGTAGCTTATATTTGAAGTTGGGCAGTTTGTCTTTCCATTGACTTATACTTTACCATAAAATACTTGTATGAACTGTTTAATCGAAGAGTGGCGACCAAGATTAGTTCTACAAAATCGATGAGTGAAAAGTGAAACAGGATAGCGCGGTGTTCGGATGGGAACTCTGAAAGAGATTTGGCCCAACTACTCTCAGTTATTCAATGTACCGTTTTCAAGCTTGTGCAAAAAGAACATCAAAAAGTCATAAATTTTTCGTCTATCTGATATTAATTAATAAATATACTACGACAATACACACATCGCCATCTAGCCCCAAAGTAAGCGTAGCTTGTGTTATGGGTACTAAGATAACTGATGAATTTTTTTTTGTGAATATACATAAATACTTAGATATTGATTTTAATTTAAAAGTGTTGAGTTGTCGGTGGTCTTCTTGAGCTTATATGTCATCGTTTTCATTGAAGTTTAGTAATCAACGGCGAGTCCTCACCAATCGGGACTTGAACAAAATGAAGCATAAA
Source organism: Pararge aegeria (assembly GCF_905163445.1). NCBI lineage: Eukaryota > Metazoa > Arthropoda > Insecta > Lepidoptera > Nymphalidae > Pararge > Pararge aegeria. The sequence continues at coordinate 15,451,586 of NC_053190.1, read as the reverse complement.
ATATGTGCGGTTAATCGTTTTTTTTTCTGGTGGAAATAAAAAAAATATTGAATGACCGACAGAAAAGCCCATGAAAGCTTTGTCGGGATAAAAAGTAATTATCCTATGTTCCAGTAACTTAAAATTGGCAAGACTGGCTATTCACCACTCCATTGTAATCAACTCTATGGTGAAATAATTGAAATAAACGTACCCTTCACAAAAATATTCAATCACCAAAGTAGGAATAACACTGATACTAAAAAAACAAGAGTCACGGAACTCCTCACAGAAATTAATTCGAAATCACCACTAAAAATTTCAGTCACATCAAATAAAATAAATTGAAATCAAAAAAGACTACATAAATATATAAAAACACACAACACAAAGATAAAACGAAAATTTTAGTCACATTTCCTTGCCATTTATTTAACAACTAATCGTAGGTTATTGACAGACGTGTCAATACATCAGAAAGATTATTGAAACATCACTAAAAAGTTTTTATGCATCCGATAAAAGTTTAAATTACATTTTTAATTATCATTTTTGGTTTGCAAAAAAAGGGACATTTTATTGTTACAGCAATTTTATTTGATCGCATAGTTTAGGAGAATAAATTTGAATGAAAAATTAATATTACGTACGGGACGGGTTTATGAGTAAGGTATCCGCGTGACAATTGTAACGTCGCGTTGTGACCTTCTGTTAACGCAGGTAAAACTGCGGGATATTAGGTCTACCGGAAAGTTCTGTCCGTTTTAGAATGAAACAAAGAAATACATTTTTATGAAGCTAGAGCAATTCACACCCAAGCTTTTTCAGACCCATAATTCATAAATAAATATCGAACCACTAGACTAATGAGGCTGTCAAATTATTTTGTATACACTAAACATTCGCCTGATTTATCTACCTTGTAAAGGACTGCAAAAATAAACAATAAAGAAATGTTAAGCGATTCCCGCATCCCTAATATCTGAAGCGTATGACAAAATTTACAAGACCCCTTATAAAAATGCAAAATCGCCTCCCAGGAAGTTTTGTAATCGTATTTTATCAAGTCAAATCTTCATTGTGGAGCTTTATTTGACCTGATTGCATCATAAATTGTTCATGAATAAATAATATCGAGAGAGCGAGCTCTTAAGGAGAAGATTACGTGCGAGCTTAAGATTACAGCCACAATATCACAACTGTTTAGGGCGGAAAAAAATGACAGGTTGCAGGTTTCATTCCATCCTTTAGGCCCAACAAATTTGCTGGCTGACCAGTGATATTACATAATAATCAAGCACGGCACCCTTACGGCGAGAAAAACGCAGCGGCATCCGACCATTAGCGGCGTTAATTTTTGCGACTAAAGAGCGACGAATTACGAGACTCTTGCTCGAATATCATGCTTATGTCTGCCGCTAAGCAGAACAGTTTCAATGCTTTGTTCCGGTCTGACAGACGTGGTTGCCGGTGTAATAACAGGTGCATAAAGCTTAACACCTACGCGTTAGGTTGATAGACTTATGGTAACACACTAATAACAATAATAATGTAAAAAAACGCGCGCTTTTTGTGATTACGTATTCACGTAATCTTGAGTGACGCTTGAACGTTGACGCTGCGGTTGGACCTGGCCTTTAGGGATATATTATGTTCATTTATTTCTCATGGTTATAGGTACAATAATCGTGATAGATGGTTTTTTTTTTAATTTCAACAAGTAGATACTCGTTACTTATTCAAACTTTAGGCTTAGTACAAAATACTTAAATGTCCGAGTAAATCTTATAGGGATCGCATTAAAGCTTAAATTGCCTACATTCAGTTAGCTAGGGCTTTTGAGGGAACGTTTGTGAAACACTAAAACGAGTGACATTAGGTCCATTTTACTTTGAGTACACGTAGTTTGATACGCGTAAGCGACTCTCGACTCGACTCGAGTTAAAAATAAAAAAGGTCATCAGAGATTTAAAAAAGATGACATAAATCAATCTTTTTGGAGAAATAATTTATCTATCTATCTGTGCGAGACTGCAGTTTTATTGTGAAAAATTCTCACTCAATTCTCATTCTCATTTGATTTTAAGAATGCTTTGGCGCAGCATAGCTTATAACTACAAAAATACATCACAAGAAGAAAAACATTAATCCCACCCTTAATTCGGCAATCTTTTAAATCACTCCACGATTTTAATATACTTCCCAAATAAATTGATACCTAAGAAAAAATATTAGCTTGCCATCGATATCGCGAGAACGTGACCGAAATCCAGAACACCGGAATGAGTTCCGTGTTTCGATTTGAGATTTGTTATCGGTCTTAAAGTAAATAAATATTATGTTTATCTTGAGGGTGTTTTTGCTAACCGAAACTACTTTCGCTTTCATGTATGACTTATAGAGCTAAAAGAACTATTGGTAAGATTTTTATTTCATGTTTTTTGATTAAACTCGAGCTTTACCACTCTCACTACCTCACTATCTCATCAACCCACCACCCACTAGAGGGTTCAGGTCTCGTCCCATAATGACAAGAGGTTAAGGCCTTAGTCCACTGCCCAGTACTGATTGGTGGACTCCAAACACTTCTGAGAACAATATGGTGAACTCTTAGGTATGCAGGTTTCCTCACTATTTCCTTCACCGTTAAAGCAATTGATATTTTGAATTACTAAGAACGCACAAAACTTAGAAAAGTTAAAGGTGCGTGTTAGGATTCGAACTCGGCCCCCCGAAAGTGAAGTGGAGCTCCTACCCACTGAGCTATCACCGCTTCCAACTAACTAGGTAGGTCCTATTTCAAGAAAAAGGCTAACCATTGAGTAACAACTCGGATAAGCAGCGGTCGGGAAGCTTTGTAACTTGTTTCATTGAAAACCGAGCAGTGTCTGAAGTCCAGTACTTTAATAGTTGTAAATGGTGAATTTCGACTTCCAAAACATAGTATCTAATTAAATGCCTCATATTATAAATTACTTGATGGTACGTTTATAAGGTAAATTCTGATTCCCTTCTAAATGGAAGGATTTCAAACTACGCAAGCTAATGATACCATAATGACTATGACGGTACAAAAAATACACATTCTGCTATTGTAATAATATCATGCGATACGTCAATAATAAAAGATAACCTAAAGGTAAAGATACACGTATGAATAACTTTTAAATAACATTTTTTTTTTCAACTACAAGTTAGTATATGACTGAAATATCACCTGGTGGAAAGTAACGGAAGTGGCCTACCACCAGACATAATTAAATTGAATTAAAAACAATATTTGGTTAAAAGTTACAGTAAAATATTTTTATTCTGTATCACACCACGCTGGCCAAGTGCAGATTGGTAAATTACACAAGCCATTGAGATTATTATGGAGAAATAAGTAAACCTGGCGAATTCTCAGGCTTAGGTTGACCTGAGAATTTTCCAGGTTTACAAACGATCATTGTGATTAAAAATAAATAAAATAAAAAAATAAATAAATATACTACGACAATACACACATCGCCATCTAGCCCCAAAGTAAGCGTAGCTTGTGTTATGGGTACTAAGATGCCTGATGAATATTTTTATGAATAATATACATAAATACTTAGAAAATACATATAAACACCCAGACACTGAAAACCATTCATGCTCATCACACAAACACTTTTCAGTAGTAGGAATCGAACCCACGGCCTTGGGCTCAGAAAGCAGGGTCGCTGCAAACTGCGCCAATCGGCCGTCAAAATTGGCAAAGTTTAAGGGATTAATTTTAAATGAAAGGTTTTTATAACTCCTAAAGGTGTTTTTCGCGTATTCGCGTATTCGTGTATCCTATATACCACAGCCGATTGATAAAACATTTTTAAAAAAGCTGCATCACTATTTTTACCCTCAGCTGTACTTAACATTATAAAGCTGGATGAGTTTGCGATGTCTGGAACTCGCAGAACAATCAGACAAAAAAATACTAGCATAAGAAAAAAGGTTAGAATGGCTGCAGGGTACAAAACGTTGTTTTGGCCATTTTCACTAAACTTAGGGAACAGTTAAATCGTATGCCTAATAATGAAGGTGATGCCTACAGAAAAAAAAGTTTCACCAATTCATAAATGATGAATAACGACGCTTTACGCTGAAAAATATTATAATACAAACACAAAATACTTACAACTTGTGAAAATCGATTGGTGAAATATAAATGTATGCCGAGGAATCTTATTTGATAACGCGTTGTTTACTTAGGCATTGGTTTTTTTTTGTCGTTAGTGAAAACAGGCATTAGTATAATAGTTAAAAATTAACTTAAAAGAGACCTTCTTAAACAAAGTCACTCATATAATCGAAGTGTATAACCACCCTTACATCACCCCAACCGATCGGTCAATACTTGCTTTGTGTCCACCCTGTATCCAAGTAACTGGTCGCTACCTCATTAACTATTGATTGTCTGATATCGATCTTAAGGTGGACTTCCAAAAGGGTAGCTATACCGTTACCTGTGACGCGTTAGTGACGCGTAATAGTCAAGAATGCTACGAACTTCTAAAAACAATAGAGAAGAAATGAACAATAAAGAATCATTATTTGTTCTGAACAAACTTTAAAACCTGTGGGGTCATAATATAAAAAAAAATATTTTTAACCTATTATTTATAAAAATAATCATCAGTCATCTTAGTACCCATAATACAAGCTGCTTATGGGGTTAGATGGCAATGTTCGCTTCTAGATACAGTCTTGAAGTAATTCCGTCATAATCTGAATGCTTCAAAGCCTAACCAACTTTAACTTTCTTTCAAATAAATAATGGAGATAGAAGCTGACATACCTATTTATTTATGGGAAAAGTTTTGTTAGACTTAACCAAGGGATTTCTGAAATGTAAGGAATCGATATCGAAGTTAACGGTGAGTTGTAATATTTTTTAATATAATGCCAATAATCGGCAGGTAATTTTATAATTTTTATTAGTGTTTTTACCTACACTGTCGGTTCCGAAAATTTTTATATGCATTTTAAATTTATAAAATCGGCAGGTAATGAAATAAGTTGAATTTGTGATTGGGCCAGCCAAACCTTATTTTTTCGGTTGAAAATCCTTTTAGATACTGCTGCTCAAGAAGAAGGCGTTGCGGTAAAGTTGGAATTTTACCAACTAAACTTCCACGGTGTTCCATGTTTTCGGAAGGTGACTGAGCCACGGTAACGCTTGCGCACACGACCGCAGCTCATTCGGCGTTATCTGCCCTTGTAGACCCTTCTCCGTGAGACCTGGAAGTCTCTCTACTCGATCAGTGGCGTGCTAACCTAACTTAGTTGCCATTTGAAGTTTTATTACGGTCTGAAATCGAACTTACGATTAGGTTTGAAAATAAATCTCTTTAGGTTCTATTGAGAAAAAAGGATGCAAAACGAATTTATTTAAATAAGTTTAAAAAAAAAACTTATGCTTATTTAATAACAATATGAATTAATGTTTGACTACAGTAGAACTCCAGTTATCCGAATTAATGGGGACCGGGACCCATTCGGATAATCAAATATTCGGATAATCGGATTTTTTAAAAAAAATTGCCATTGGAGAGAATAAAAGCTACGTTTTGATATTGCACTATTTTTTTATTGAATTAAATGAAAGAAACATGAAATTTTCACATGTTTTAAATATAAATAATATGTACTTATGTACAAGTTTAGAAATAAAAATCATTGTTTTTTAAACATCTCCGTCAATGTAAGCTGTTTTGCGGTTTTCAACCGTTTTCGGGCAGCCGTTCGTTTCTTCAACCGTTTTTTTTTGTGATTCGGATAATCGGCGATTCGGATAGTCGGAGTTCGGATAATTGGAGTTCTACTGTACATGGAAATGTTAGGAAAGTTTTTTTTTAAGTAAACACCCTTATACGTTCAGCTACCTTATAGTTCAACACCATAAAATATTTAATGCGGTTATGTAATGTGTTTATTTGTATACTGACTGAGAGTACTGGCTCGCAAGTAAATCTATGCCGGTCTCCCGCAGGCTTAGCAGGCAGACGGAGGACCCCACACACCTTCACATCGCACCTGAAGTACGGCTGAGTTGACTTAGTATATACGCAATACACATATTATGTAAAAAATATGTATGAACAATAGATTATATAATATTATGAAATGGTGATAGCGCATTAGGTAGGAGCTCGACTTCAATTTCACGTTGCCGAGTTCGAATCCCAGCACGCACCTCTAACTTTTCTGAGTTATACGTTTTAAGTAATTAAAATATCACTTTCTTCAACGGTGAAGGAAAACATCATGAGGAAACCGGCATGTTGTGGGCCGGCAATGGATTGATGTGAAGATAGATTATATATTTTATAGATACAAAATTGCGTATTATATGATAGAAGTGGTCGGAATTAAACCATAATTAGATTAATTTATAAGTTTGAACATTATTTAGGTTCTGTTGTCAAAAAGTATACTTCTATAATCACAGATTTCGCCAAGGCTACATTGTTAGTTTGTCTTATATCAATGCCGAAAAAGAATATATATACGTATGTGTCATATACATGGTGGTGTGTGAAATGTCATTTTTTTATTGATTTACTTGAATCTTTATTTGATTTAGTTAAATAGCACTCCGCACTCCTTCTCTAGTTAAAGTACAAGTGTGGAAAATTTCATACTCCTTCTTCCGCGCAATTTTCGTAAAAGGGATACAATTAACGCGTCCGTTTGCTAAATCACGGGAACATGGAATAGAAGAAGTTTACCCTGAATTATTATTACACACATATTATTTGGGTATTATTTCCACTGGTGCCAGTTCCAGTGCTCTGAGAGTTGATAAAGCTGTGGGAGAAGACAAATTTATATCCTTTCCCGGGGATATAACTGTCTCCTGCCCATGCTAGCCGTGCAGCAGTGGACTGTTATATACTATAGATGATGATGATGATTGCCCACTACGATATCATTTATTCATAGCTACAGATATTATGGACACAGATCTTTTTTTTTCGTGCTGGAAAAGCTTTATGACCTCTGTCCTTTTAGGCAGGACAGAGGTTATGTGGTACTCGTTTTCTCAAACTAAAAACCACTTCGGCATGTCCCTCTCGTTAGCTTTAGTAGAAGGTATCTAGGACACAGATCCTACATATATAGCGACTTGACGTTTCAAAAGTGCTTATATTAGGCCTACTTGAAATAAATAAATTTTGAATTTGAATTTGAATTTGATCCATGTAATCTGTTTTAGCCAAAAAAAAACTTAACCAAACTCCTCAAAATGTATTATCCTTGCGAGATTAATGATTATTACCTTTTTAACATTACCAGGCGACTTTCTAAACTTTTTTTATTTCATTTTTAATGAGAAACCTCTTTTGTTTACAGCCTTAAAAGTTACCCCGTTAATTTAACGCATCCCCTTTTTTATTTAAGCATCCTTTAAATGGATAGGCTTATACGCATCAAACTTTTATTTTTTTTATCATGACTTATCATCATATAATTACACAGCTGGGCAATGGGCATACTTTCTCATAATAAAGGATACAGGGTTAAGTAACCACGCTTGTACCAGCACTACCATTATGGTAGTGTGTGAAACAATTGAGAAAAACTTCATGAGGTCCATTTTTGTGGATTTTAAAAGAACTGCCAACCGAATAACATAAAAATTAGTTTTTATTTTATAACTAGGTGGCCCGTTCGTTTACTTTGCACCATAAAGAATATCTAATGAGGTTTTCGTTTTTTTTGGGATTTTACAGGCCAAAAAAAAGTTTAAGTGTATTATAAAAGTTATAGTATTTTTTCCAGATTATAGATTTAGGGCCAAAAGCCGAATAGCCGCAATGGGATAAATGCCCCGTTTTGAATTTTTTTATATATATTTATTTAATTATATCCTAAGTATACTTACAGCAAGCCAAAACGTATAGGTACTAAGTCAGGGACAGATGCACATTACAAAAAATATTTGATGAACTTAATTAAACTTATATTAAACTAGCTGTTGCCCGCGACTTCGTCTGCGTTTGATTTTGTTTTTAAAGTATTCAGTATCGCTAAGCCTTAAATGAGTATAGTTGTATATACATATAACATGTGACTGTCAATTAATTATAGGCAAATAATTTGCAATAAAATAAAATTGTGACTTTACTTAAAGATCTAAGCTATCCTATCTCTTAAGTTGGACCAGACTGCTCACGGTGTGCCAATTTAATTTAAAATCGGTTCAGTAGTTGAGGAGTCCATCGCGGACAAACATCGTGACAGGAGATTTATATATATTAAGATTTGTCAATTTGTTGGTGTGGTTGTGAGCAATCAGATAATCAAGCAACGAGTGTGCGATTAACAAGCAACGAATGTTGGAGCAATTCGAGCATAATGCGTACGTTACGAATCTAGTGACAAATGTGGTAATCTGAGTTATCTTTATATATATATTTCTTGTGTGCGTGTGTATGTCACTGAACTCCTCCTAAACGGCCGGACCGATTTGAATGAATTTTTCGGTATGCGTTTGGGTGGTTTAGATTCACAAATCAGCCCGACAGATGGCGCTGGGGTCCGCTAGTGTATTATATAATGTTAGAGATGTCCCTGACGTCTGGTTTTTTCGAGTAGTTAGCGCTCTCACTTTTATCTTAGTGCTTCGATACCTAAACAAGCGTTCAAATTATATTGGTGAGTTTTTTCTTATTATTATCACTTTTCACAGTTGGGGTAACAGTTAAATTTTAGTTTATTCGCATGCACTGGACTCTGAGTTACGTTTATTTGTATTTTAAATAAAAAGGGCAAATATCCTTATTGAAAAGGATTTTCGTCCCATATTTCCTTCTGGATAGTTGTCCTATGGGCAACTAAGCTACTGATTTGATTTGAAAATTTAATTTTTTTGTAATAAAAATTTAAGAAATGTTAAACAATGTATACAAAGAGTTCTTATTGCTAACGGAAACAAACATTTTTGGTTGTTCTGGCTTACAAGTCTTTGAAACCATATACAATAAGTATTTACATATACATTTACATATACAATAACTAAAACTTAACCTTATCACCTACGTAAAATATACGTAACACTATTTTACCTTATAAAAACGTGCTGGTTCCGATCGCACAGATACACACTTATTGAATTAAATTATTAATACTAAACTTATAACTTGCGCTATCGGCTATCTCACTTAATACTTATGCGTACATAGTTTAAAAGTAAAAACAATTTTTTATTTTACACTATGCGGGTAGACATAAAAAAATGAGCTAACAAATAAGTAAACTGCAGCGTAAACCGGTCGCTTGTTCTAACTCACTTATGAGTGACCAAGAAAATAGAGATGTGATTATCTATACCGCTCATTCGTATCGGCATTATTCAGGTCTCATTAATCTGCATCATCATATCAACCAATTATCGGCCCACTACAGGGCAGGGGTCTCCTCCCACAATAAGAAGGGGTTAGTCGGTAGTCCACCACGCTGGCACAGTGGGGATTGGTGGACTCATTATTCAGGGGAAATAGCCGGCAAAAGACCACCTGGCCGAAGAAGGACATCGTGCCTAAAAAATTTACGACAATGGTTCGGAAAAGGTACCCTTTCCGTACAGCTGCGTCCAAAGTTCGGATAACCTTAATGGTTGCCAATATCGGATAGCAGACGGCACTGCAAGAAGAAGAAATAGAAGTACTGGCGTACGCAGCGGCGTATATAGAGGGAATAAACAGGGTATGCAGATGATATAAAATGAAGCGAATCTTCAGTACCAGTTATAAAAACTTAAAGATAGGCATTATAAAAGTTATAAAAAGGCTACTGTCAACGCCAATGACAGCAGCACGATTGAGCTGATAGTGTGGACCAACTTTATTTGTAACTAGATAGTGTGGAAGTTGCCTAATTCTATTATTCTATATTGTTTATGATAAAAAGTTTTAATACCAAAATTCGTTTAAATTCGTTTACTCCGCTGCAAGATTAGTTCGTTTATTCTTCTTCCTAGTACCTGTAATTTTTGAGGACCTGCTCATCGGGTTCTCGTGTGCTGGTTCAAATAACCAACACCTGCCCTTCAGTATTTATAATTCGTACTGGAGATATCTTCATTTTACATGAATACCGTGCATACCGTGCAATCATGCATACCGTGTGCATATCCTCTATGCACGCCACTGGGCATACGATAGTATACTCTTAGCTTACTTTTCCAATTGCGAACTCTTCATTTTAATTGTTTCTCTGTCTAATGTGCGCGTATCTTCACAGTATAACAGTTCGGCGTGATGCCAGACAATGATTCATGTTCATTCATGTATAATAATGCTCTACATTTTCATATGCGAATCCAGCACCTGTCGTCGTCTATTATTACATAATCATGGATAATTGTTATGTTAGTGAAATTGATTTAGCTTTCAATTACGTTTCAAGCTCCACCGACTCGACTAGAACTTGGGGAAAGGGGAATGACATTTTCCTTTACTATCAACATCATTCTATCAACCCATCTTCAAAAGCAGATTGTTTAAGTATTACCTAGCAGATTGTGTTTATGAGTAGGTAGTATTAGTACAAAAGATTGTATTACTATGAGGTACATACATTTGTTTATTATATGTATATGTATATTGTATATATATATATATATATATTTATCTATATATGTTTATTTTATAATAAATGTGTATGTTATATAGTATGTAGTATATATATATATATATATTTTTTTTTTTCTTGAATGTGTTTGTTTCATTGTTTGCACTGTTCCTCTTTCATGTTTTCTAATATTACTTTCACCAAGGGTTGTCTGTAAGAGATTGCTTTAACTTTTTTTTTTTAATTGTTTTTAATTTTACTTATTTTTTTTTGTTTTCTTGTGAGTTTCTTGTATTGTATCTAAGTTTGTGCAATAAAGTATTCTAAATAAAAAAATAAAATCATTATAACTTCGAATTTGGCGGTTTTAGGTTCGATTCCCGGTAGGTAGAAATTTCGGAATTTATAATTGAATTATATAAATTCCCAATATCCAATTTTTTTATTCGAACTAAATTTTCTCCGAGGTCTGGTGATAGGCTTAGGACGTGGCTGGTTACCACGCTGACACAGGCGATTTAGGGTTCCGGTACGAGGTCACGTAGAAGCTGATTAGAGGTATGGGTTAATTCAACTGCCATACTCTCTAACGGGTTAGCCCTCTTATGCATCATCACTAAAAAATTAGATTGCAGTCAAGAGTTAACTTGTAGACTAATAAAAAAAAATCAATTATAACTTCTTTTCTTTAATTTATTGGCACAGTGGTGAGCAGTTTTATAAATAACCCCCCACCTTATAAAGTGGATTTGACCCCTCATTGTGGGGATTTATAAATTATTTATTATAGAATTTTTTGGTCCAGTTTCGTAGAGGGCTTCGGCCGTTGCTAGTCACCACCCTACTGACAACCACGTGCCTCCTAGCAATTTAGGGATGCGATAGGAAACGGATAAGGAGTATGTGTTTATATAGCTGCCATAGCTTTAACAGGTAAGCCAGTACCGTCTTAGACTGCATCATCACCAACCACCAAATTAATTAATAAATAGTGGTGGCATAAATAAAAAAGTAACGGGACGTTTGTTGTATGTCTAAAATGATGTTAAGCTTTATATCCACGTATCTATCTCTTTCTCACGTCAACTTCTTCTGATGTCAGTTCGGTCAATAAAACCTGCCGCAATTATTGTCTACTTCAGTATAAAGTGAAGCCAATCTTGAACCGAGTTTTCAACACATCTAAAATCTCTCTCTCTTTCTCTCTTTTTATATTATTAAAATAAAGCTGTAAAATTATCACGTAAAGCATATAACAAGAGTTTAAATGTGCCTCTCTTGTTGTCTTTATAACTTACTTTTTAAAAAGAGTTTCGCTCTCTATAAGTCTTTAAATATATTGTAAAATTAAGTAAAATAAATATAAAGAAACCTAATCTTAATAGCACTAAACGGAGTTTACACCGGGTAAAGTTTATCTTGCTTTTTTTCTTCATAATTTAGCCTTGGGAATCCAACACTCTAATCTAAATATAAGAGGTGATAAAGTTTAGTAAACCTGTTTTGGCATTTCATGTTTTTAAAATAGCAATAATAACCATCTGTTTTTTGCATTTTGTTATTCATATAAAATTCAATGTTCAGAATGAAATTCAATAATAACAAAACTTATTCATTTATAATAAGTTAAGTTTGTTGTTTTTTTGGATACAATAGAAAATTAATGAATGTAATGAATGAACGTAAAGTAAAAATCTACGCTCAAATTTAATTCATTCAATGCGTTCATTCACTCTGTATGTAGGTGGGAAGGGCAACGTCCTATTACAATCTATTTTAGCGCCAATATTAATTAGAGTCCAGATTTATTGTGTTAAGTGTCGACGCAAGTGTGTTTACTACTATTCGTTTCCCGGTAGACTTTATGATTAATGCCTCAAATAATAATACTTAGATATGTATACCTTTCTAAATAATATAATTGTACTAGCTTACGCCTCCATACAATTTATAACTCAGTTCATCAAAGCTATGTTATCATGGGCTGAAATATTATAAACAAGAAAGATTTTTTGGTTTACACTACACTGCGTATAATGGTTCAGTTGTAATATATTTATTTATATGTATATTCTAAGTATTTATGTATATTATTCATTAAATATTCATTATTCATTAATATATCAAAAAAAATATTCATCAGTCATCTTAGTACCCCTTACAAAAGCTACGTTTACTTTGGGGCAAGGTGGCGATGTGTGTATTGTCTTAGTATATTTATTTATTTATAATAATTATGATTCATTTTAAAATTTAATTGTATATATATTCCAGAATTAATTTTACCGAAATATGTATAAATTATAATTTTAAAACACCTCTAATTATAAATATATTTTATCTTATATAGACACATCGTCATAATAATTATTTTAATTATTTATGTATATTATTTTTTTATTATATTATGTATTTATGTATATATAAACCCAGGCACTGTATCTTGAAAACTATATATTAACAAAATAATAATTATTAGCGCATTTATAACAATCCTAAGCTATTTAATAAAATAACTGGTAAATATAGATTTATAGTTATCAAAAGTTTACTTATTTGCTCACTTTATAAAATTACTGTAACGCTATTCTAACATAAGTTGATTTAAGCGATTAGTATTTTCTTTTCTAAGAGGTCTTAATTTTTAATTCGATATTGTATATTAAATAATACTAATTGTTGTTTTTAATGTATTAATATGGGCTTTATTATTATTAATAAGAGACGATCTACTGTTGTAGTGATCATTAAAAAATATCAGTTTTTTTTTTGATAGAGAAAGTTCGGCAGCGTAGTTTTTATTCGAAATCTGTTTACAAGACACTTTTCTGTAAAACTTCCTCAACACATGAGGAAATTTATTTGAATTACCGTGAACTTTGTCTATCCAATGCTACATATTGGATAAAACAGAGTTTGAAACGGTTATTTGTCTTGAGGACTTGCAAACTTTCCGGTTTAGAAACTTCTGTGTATATGTATGTTAAGGTGGTTTCTCACGAGGCGTATGTGCTACAAAGCAAGACTTACCGTATACGAAATTGAACGTTATGAGTTTCTCTTGCTTGGATGCATAATATTGAGGTTCGAGGCAATGTACCTAAGAAGTTATTAAAAGCACACTATTGATTAGCGGCTTATAATTATACACAGACTCGCGGTGAACTTTCGCGCGATAGGTTATTAGTAAATAGAAAAGAAAAACGATTTGCTTGTAAAATGTGTAACACGAACATCAAAGCAAGAGCACAAGGCAAGAGTGAATAGGTTTTTTTTATGTAAGCGTGCTCCAACCTGGACATCATCATTGCTTTGGCCTAACGTTAATAAAAAAGAAAAATATTTTCTTCATTTTTAATTCGATGTCATGTTTTACTTCAGACGTTCCAGGTCCGGTAGAGAATATCTCACAAATACATCGTTACTTAATGACAATAAGATCATCTTTCAGACAATAAAGAAACCTCTTTTTTTTTTAAAGTCGGTTAAAAATGTAGAGGTTTGTGCTTTCACGCACCGTGATCAACCTCCCTGATATTATAACTGCGGGATTCTGGAAATTAATGAAATGTGAAATCTCTTGGGTGGATTTGAACAACGCTTCTGGCTTGTTATAATTGGGGTAACAAAGTTTTATGTTGTTCTGAATTATGGTTATTGGGAAATATGTAAGGGTGAAGTATCGTGCCCAATGTTAAAGCTCCTGCGAACTTTTGCAACGTTAGCAATTACGGGTCACCTGACCCTATGGCCGTTCGTTGCTGGCCATTAGAATTACAGCGTTTAAATTTATCAATCAGAATCGGCATTACTGGATAGGACATGATATAAAAAGGAAAAGTTCTTGGTGGCAAACCAAACTAATAATGTTAGTAGGTAATATTTTACGGGTAAATATAAATAAATAAATAAACATACTACGACAATACACACATCGCCACCTAGCCCCAAACTAAACGTAGCTTGTGTTATGGGTACAAAGATAGCTGTTGAATATTGTTATGAATATAATACATAAATACTTATAATATACATATAAACACCCAGACACTGAAAAACATTCATGCTCATCACACAAACATTTTCCAGTTGTGGGAATCGAACCCACGACCTTGGACTCAGAAAGCATATAAATTTAAATTAAGTGAATCGTAAATACTGAATATGGCTTACTCAAACAGTAGGTGAGCGTATGTATTGCGGAAACTAAAAATTATTGAAAGTGCCACGTGAACATAAACCTGCAGACGGATATCCCAAGAAAAGTAACGTTTTTTAAGAAAATAAAAGAAAAACGCCGTCCACTAACTATTTAGTTCAAAATATTAAGGGTATCTATTCACCATTATTTGAGATATAGATAGAGTTTGATTTTAAAGCCGCAAATTGTACAGCAGTCGTTTTATATGTTATTGTTACCTTAATATTATGTGAAAATAACAAACACAATATATTATATACACAAGAAGTGTAAAATAAAGTAAATATAAGTGTAAAATAAAGTAAGTAAATATATTTTTTCTTAAAATAAATAACTGGAATCTAATCCGAGATTCTGATCTAACAAGCCATACTCTAACAACTGTGCCAGACGTTTGTCAACATATCTTGTAGTGAACAGTGCCAATCTCAAAACTACAAGGCATCCTTATCAAAGAAAGAAAAACTACAATTCCTAATTATATGTTTTGCCTGGCAACCCAACATAACAAGTTAAGTGTTTTTTTTATAGAAATTCCAGTTAGTAGTTTAAGAAAAAGTTCCAACCGATGGATAAACAAATTCCTTAATAGACCATCCCCACTGCAACAGTGTAAATTATTTATTTGTTATTTTGTCCACCCTCTCGAATCTAAATAGCGGTGATTTCCTAGTTATCAGGACTTTGGTTTCATGTTCGGGGAGCCGAGGTCGAATCTTGGCAACCTCCAACATTTTTATACGTTATATGCGTTTTTAAGCAATTAGGATACCATTTACTTTAACAAAACATCGTGAGGAAACCTGCACGTCTGCGAAATCTCCATGACGTTATCACGATGTGATGTCTACGAATCCCCACTGGACTAGCGTGGTAGACTAGAATGAGAAAAAGTTTAGATCCTAGATTGATAATGGATTTTTCAAATTCAAATTCTTTATTTAGAAAAAATATGGTAGGTACTAAACACTAATTATGCATCGATGTTTTCATTTTGTGTTTCACGCATATTTTGTCGTTCAAAATTCAAAGTTCGTGTCGTAAATTAAAAAGTATAATGTCAGTATTTTTTTTTAATAATAATAATAATAAACTTTATTTAGGCCAAAAATAGTTTGTACGCAGAGTTCTAGATTAAGTATATAAAAAAAAAACATTGCGTTTATGAGTTATAAAGAAACAATACTTCTTAAAACATAAGATTTGGTTGCTGGTGCCTTCATCAGATTTCACAGTTTTATAAGTACCAGCGACCTTTAAACCAAAAATAATACCTGCTTACATAATAAATGAGGTTAGTAATTGAAAATGTATAGGAATGTACAAAATGTATGTAAGACCAGGTTCCAGTTACGCCAACTCCTGTACTAGTTAAAACTGTATCACAGTGAGTTGCCATTCCTCGTGCCCAAGTACTTACTATAAGTCTATACGTTTTATTCTATATTATGAATAGGTAAACAATATGTGTGCAGTTTTAAGATAATATAATAATAGTAATAGCGGGTAGGTGGCTAAAATCTTATGAGACACGTTTAACCATCCACCCGCCACTTCACCATTGCTTTGGCAGTATATGGCAAAGTTAAGAATGTAAGTATTGGTTAGTATGTAATTGGTTAATATGATAATCAGTAATTAATGTGATATTTTACAAGTATCAAAGTATTATCATACTACGATAGTTTGTTACAGTTTTTAATAAAAATGAAGTGCATCTAATTATGATATATTATGGATGGTTTTTTTTTTTTTTTGTGAGAGTGAGTGCTAGTGCGTGTATTCTGTGTGTTTAAATGTGTCTGTGTGTTAAAAATTATGAGTGATGGTGCGTGTATTATGTGTGTTTAAATGTGTCAGTGTGTTAAAAATTATATAATTTTTTTCAGAAGATCTTCTACTTCGTTATAATTTTGGGTAATAAGGTATTTAAAGTATTGGTAATTAGGTATATATATCTAGCCAAATATTTTTGTGCACTACAAATTCCTTGACTGAATGCAATGAATTTTGTAAGAGTACTAACGTAAAACTGGTTTAAATCTTCTTAGGGGTAAAATCTGTATAGTTTGTGGTAACGGGTTGAAAATCTTAATGCACATTACATAACAGCATTTAAATAGATAGCGGTCTTTAAAAAAATTCTGGGGTATTTGTGATTAGCTTTTTTAAATAAGTGTATAACAAAAACTGCCAATTCAAATATGTATATGCATGGCAAAGTAATTACCTCAAAACTTTTAAAGAGGGGCTTACATGAATCCGTAAAAGATTTGTCACAAAGTGCTCGTATGCATCTTTTTGTGCTAAAAAGATTCTATTAAAGTCAGGGAAGTTCAGAAATCAGGGTTGATGACGATGATGAAAAAAAACGTAAAGATAAACGTACAAGATCGAGGTGGGTAGATATCCTTACAAGAAACCTGTGTACGCTATACAACGCTTTGCTTAGCTACTTTAAATAAGACCTACTAATTAAATTTCAGTGAGTTTTCTGTAACCAACTTGGGTACAGAAAAGCGGCGCGGTGTGGTAACAGTTGTCAGCAAACACAAGTAGGGAGGAGAGTTGGTATGTATGTTAATGCTATGAAAACTTCAAAGATTAAAATACAATATCGTTAGATGTTTTCAAGATAGCATCGTCGTGTCACTCATTCGACTCTAATTTGTCTTTCACAGCTCATTTTGGGGAGTTCAGACACATAAATGAGTCACTTATATATATATATCTATATATAAATATATAATATATATTTATATATATATATTGATATTATATATTTATATTATGACTAGAGTATTTTATTATTAGATTAAATTAAACATGGTTTCAAAATAGCATTGCTATGCATAATACAAGTTATATATGTTTTTATGACCTCTCTGGTGCAGCAGTGAGTGCTATGGTTTTAAGTCGGTGGCCCCGGGTTCATTCCCCGGCAGGGGCGGTTTTCGGCTAAGGCTAGTTGTCAAAGTGCCGCCAAGCGATTTAACATTCCGGTAAACTGTGGCACAGAAACCGATAAGGCTAGGTATGGGTAAAATATAACTGCCATACCCGTGATAAAATCAGAAAACTTGTGTTACGTACATAGATCATCGAGTCTTGAAGCTGAAGTAGCGATGGGCAGGGCACATAGCTAAAAGAACCGATTGACTCTGGGGTCCCAAGATGCTGGAATAGCGATCTGTAAACTCTCTGTGGTGACTGGCGCAGCGAGACACAAGGATCCGCTGGACCTGGTATTTGAACTCCCTATAACATAATTATGTCCAGCAGTGGATGTCAATCTGTTGAAATGACGATGATGATGACCCTGATGAGCTTGTCACCACAGCATCATAACTTAAGATGTTATCGCAAGGTGTCTTGCAGTCTAGACAGCAAACTCACCTGGCGCTAGCTTGTAGTAAAAAAAAATGTCCCAAAATGACACTTTTATTGTACACGACATTAAAATACAGGCAAATTATATAAAAACTAGTTTACACGATGTATACAATTAGGCGGCCTTATCGCTGCATAGCGTTCTCTTCCAGGTAACCTATGGTATAAAACACTGCTCAACACGAGAGGTATATAAATATATCCATAAATATATACGTAAATACTATATCCCTATCCCTATCCCTACTAATATTATAAATGTGAATGTAAGTTCGTTTGTTGTTGTTTTGTGTTGATATTGTTTATGCGATTTTTTTTTTATATAAGAATACACAACTTAAAAATATCAGTACAACTACACCTTAATTTAATGTCCATGTGTCTCAAAAAACAAAAACAAACGCAGACAAAGTCGCGGGCAACAGCTAGTATATAATAAACTTTTACACAATATTGTTACTATTATATTACTATTAATCTATATACATACTAATAATAAATATATATTTATTAGTATTTATAATTGATGAAGATAAATGCGTCGATTTAAAAACAGATATTTTAAAAAGAGTGAGTCAGTTTTCATGATATTAGTGTGGTATACATCACTGTCTTATGTCATTACAAACATTATTATCCGAGCACTAGTAAGCTCTCAGTGTACATTATTGTTTCACTAAATTGGTTCGAAGCAACAATTTTCTATGCACCATGCCACCCGTGAAATTCGGTTAAGTATGTATTTTGGATCAACTCCAAAACAATTAGTGCAGCGTAGTATACGTAATCTACGATGGCGGCAAAATTGAGAAGCCCTAAACACTATTAGCGAACATTTATTATAGTGACTTCTATAAGGAAAACTTGTTTCCAAATTATTGTATTACAAAATAGTACGCTAATGATGAACAAGGCAATGCATACATTTACCTTTCACCAATCGATATTCACTAGGCAACTCATATACCTAACTTGTTTGTGATTCTTGCCAGAAGGTGTGCTGTTTTGTGTTTGTATTATCATATTTTTAATTTGTCGGATGGATTTAAGGATATTAAAAAAAACTAATTTAAATATATATTTTTTATCTATCAAGTGTCAGTTTACGAGTTCACTTAAGATTAAGTATCGTAGAATCGGTGTCAAAACTTTAGATGACACCTTACGTATACGTAATCTGTAGTCATTATGTATAAATTGGAGAGACGTTTTTCAAACGACCAAGCAGATGGGTATGTGGAAGCAGAGAGCCGCCCTGTGTCCATCAACCCGAGGTATATGTGTAAAGTCTGTTATAGAACCGGCAACTACGCGCTTCAGACTTGAACACATAATATGCATGGCGGTATTACTTCCCCGCACGAGCTCTGTCAACTTGTATATTAAGCTGATCATAGATTAAAATCGTATATTACAGCATTGAAGCATGCGATGAACTTCATAAATTAAATTCAAAAAATTCAAAATTCATTTATTTCAAGTAGCCCTAATACAAGCACTTTTGAAACGTCAAGTCTGTCCGTGTGTAGTGACTCTACCACCGGTTCGGAAGGCAGATTCTACCGAGAAGAAGCCGGCAAGAAACTCAGCAGTTGCTCTTTTCCAACATCAAAAATTTACATTTTATATTTTAACATTCATTTTTCTATCTTGTGAGAGATGAAAGCGGAGCCGGATGCTTCCAAGCAACCTTGTCATTAAGAAACTCATCAATTGTATAATAACCTCGCTGTAATAAATGTGTTTTAACACATTCTTTAAACTTATGCATTGGTAGGTCCAAAATTACCTTAGGAATCATATTATAAAAGCGTAAAAATTTATGTATCAAATTAAATAAGTTTGTGTATCATTATCACCACGCATTCACAGTATATTACGTTGATTTATATGTGCGATCAGCTTAACTTGTAATTTTTATAGCGACACATTAATTAATACTTTGTTGTGATTCTCAAATATTTCATAGATTTTATTAAACATTTGCCAGCGAAACATAAATTACTGTTAATCTTTTTGATACGTAGGTACATACTACATAATCAACGTGGCTTTAACGAAATTTGTGTGCTCTGTTAATGTGAGAAACGTCATAAACAGAGAAGTGAGCTATATGATTACCTACTTTCTTCATACTAAGCTCTAGTATTAAATTTTATCCCAAAAAAATATTCGTTTTGAAATTTTCAAAGACAATGTTGGTCGAAGATTTTACCAATTATAGCAGGAGAAATCCAAAGATCTGACAAATTAAATGAGTTTTTTAGCTATACAATATTATTTTGCTTTTTAATTGGTTATAATGTTCTACAGATTACGGTTTGGAGGTTACCAAGGTAATAGCATAAATGGTTTTACAGGGCTTTCCGTCCAGTAATTAAATATCAGTAGATACCGGCATGGAGTTAGGAAATTAGTGTTTTCAACCACCACATCTTAGAGAGCACGTTAAGCCTGTAGTCTGTTGGTCCGTTTATTTTATTTATTTACCACTACGAAGTTAAGGAAATAAAAGAAGAAAAGAAATACAAAGACGGAAATAGAATAAAAAAGGCGGCCTTAAGATTAGGACAACAGGAGCGAGAGCGGACAGGTGGTGTAAAATTATTTTAAACCTACATTCCAATAGCTAAATACAAATACATACATAAACAAAATTGGACAAATAAGAAATATATAATAAATAAATTAATAAACTAAACTAATATATACTCAATCATGGTTTAAACATAAGTACTTAAGAACATATAGATAATAAAAATCCAAATAAACTAGGTATTAAAAGTCGTTATAAAAGAGCATGATAATATGCTTATACCGCGTTTTTAAATGTAAAAAGCACCACTGACACGTTTTAACGTTATCATTAAATCACACCATTCCACATAAGAGCAGCGTGGTGCGTCTATGCTCTAAAATCTTCTTCCTAATGAAAGAGGTGTGCCGAAGAAAGATGTCAAAAGGATGATCATGCACATCATCTTAGTCCCGCAGAAATTGGAAACGGAAATTCCAAGCAGACGAAGTCACATACAAACATCGGCTACCGGCAGTTAATAATGTTTTTATTACCACACTTTCTCGCGTACATAGCCGCTGACGGTTTTATGGTTGAAAATATTCCAAAAATAACAAGAATTCACTTGGCATTTATCATACGAAACTAGGACAAGTACGGATATAAAAACTATAATTACTTTAATCATAAAGACGTTCACCGCGGTATAAACGTTTTAAACAAATAAACTTGTTTTATATTAGAGCGGTTTCTTAACATCACTTTACCCACTATCTAGTAAGAAAACAAGGGAAAATATTTCGTTAATGGGATACCTCAATGCGCATTACGAGTAGTAGCCTTTATATTGTTGGCCTTATGTTGTCACCAGAAACATTAAAGGGTATCTCAGGGCTTTGATTGTTGATTTGAAAGGTCATAGGATCTTTGTGTATCAACCAATTAACCAATCAATGAAGAGCTGCGTCTCCTGCTGAACATGGGGCTTTCCTTCCTAGGATCCATCGGACTAAAGATTAATCCTTTAAAATACCAGTCTCAGTTCTAAGATTACGTTTACTACAACAACCATTGGTTCTTCGACATGGCTTGCCGTACCAGCATGCTGACGTACGTATTTTTGTAAACAAATGTTGGTAAATATAAAATTTATTTCTTTCTTTAATCTTTTGGCCTGACTTTTGTTCTCCTACTGCCTTCTTGCGGATTTTTTTCGTGTAAATTTTTTACTAATAAGATTGGTCCCGATGAGTATAATTCATTAATTAATCTAAGTAAAATTTATTGGATGCCTATACATTTACCTATATGTTAATTAGTATAAAAATATTGGTATTGCATAGAATTGGCCAGCAAAGATCGCATTCATATATTATCGCACTGGTCGACGTTGCAAGGTGACCAAAACAATTTATTTTTAGAGGTCGCGCCTACGTATTCGCATTTTATATTCTCCTGTGCAATGCAATGTATTTAAACTCGTAATATTCTGTATTAAACGACTATGTTTACAAGTGTGTGATTTGCTCTATCTTATGAGTTTTATTGTTTAACCTAGCGAAGTGCGCTCTCGGAGTTTTCTTGGGTGAAATTGAATTTTGTCAACCAGTGCGTCCAGTTCAGCCTGGTCAAAAAATTTAAGTAAGATTTAAATAATTATTCAGCTTAAATAGCAGCATTAAAACTTAAATAAAATACATTAATTAATAAAATATTTATTTTACTTAAGGTAATTAAAATGATTAATCGAAAATGAAAATATAATTCACATTAATTCTTATTTAGAGGGTGGGAAAGAGTGTTCTTTATTTCCTACAACTGTTAAGAGTTTATAATGCTTTTAAATTGATTAAAATAAATGCATCTCCATATTTTGAATACATGCATTATTGTCAATGTAAAAGCGCCTGTGGCAAAAATCAGAGCAATGTTGTTAAACTAAAAATAAATTATGGTAATGACATATCCAATTAATACTATAATAATAATTATAATAATAAAGCCCTTTATTACAGAAAAAAAACTTAATTGTAAAAACATAAATATTCAAACTTTTATTTAAAACAAAATGTTCCTAAGTCTTACCTTATATAACGTTATATTTATTTTTAGCAGTTTCACACTTCAGTACGCCTTTTGGACGATGACCTCCTCAATTCCTTCCAATACTATTAATAATACTAAATTCTTAAGAATTATTATTTAAATTTCACTAGTACCACTAAAATATTGAAAAAAACAAAAATTACCCAAAATAACCTATAGTAAACCAAAATAAAATCTAAAACGCTTCCGACGCTACAGCAGCGAGGCATAGTGTGCAAGATGGTGGCAGCTTTCCCCATTTGAATAGCTCAACTAATTCTTTGGCCAAGGTATTTGCCAGCTTAGAATCTCCGGTAGTCTCGCTAACCCTTTTTGGCAATTCTTTAAAAATCCTCGGTCTTTACGGCCCCAAGTGGAGCTAATAATAAAGACATTTCCCTTAGAACTGACTTAATTCACCTCTAACATTAAAACAAAATTCACTGCCATCTGGTGTTCAAAACGTTTGTTTATAGGCCATTTTTACATCTTATCCCATTCGTCCAAGGAGATAATCTTTGCGTTACATAAGAAGTATTATTTTTAGAGTTATTTAAGAGTTTTGCCTTGTGTTAATGCCAGCTAAAGTGAGATTATTTTGTGTTTAATTTCTTCATTTTATAATGCAGTTAGTACTCGTATGTAAAAGTAAATCGCGTCATAAATTTGTCTCGACCGAAAGAAACAAATGTGACAGCTACGTGCGTACCGCATATAATTATTTATTTGAGTATTTGTTGAAAGTGGTTTGGCGCGAGTGCATGAAGTATTTTCTGCATGTTGCCGGGCTTTGGGAATAGATTTGTATCGAAAAATATTAGTATTTATTTTGGATGACACTTTTGTCTGCCTCCAAGAATTCAAGGGTGCCGAAGGATTTCAACTCAGAGTTATAACTTAGATTGATTACGCTATTAGAGCTAAATAATATCCATCGACATCCTTTAAATAATTTTGCTCCGTAATAGCCATTATTCTTCATCATCGAGTTAAGTGCTGATAGCCTTTTATATAGTTAGGGCTTCAGCCTTCCTTTTAGAGGGTGTTTTGGTTTACTTTGGTTTTGTGTTTTTTTCTATTTATGCATAGACCCTGCTCTTTAAGTCAAAGGCCGTGAGTTCGATTCCTACAAGTGGAAAAGGTTTGTGTCATAAACATGAATGTTTTTCTGTGTCTAGGTGTTTATCTGTATATTAGAAGTATTTATGTGTATTATATTCAAAAAATATACATCAGCTGTCTCAGTACCCATAACACAAGCTACGCTTACTTTGGAGATAGATGGCGATGGCTAATAATTGTCGTAGTATATTTATTTTTTGTATATATAAGTAACTTGCTTTAAGGAAGACATCGTAAGGAGACACACCTGAGACTTCTCAATAATGCTCTCAAACGCGTGTGAATTCTACCAATCCACACTTGGGCTGTATGGCGGACTGCGGTCTAAACCTTATCTTAGTTCAGGCTGTCCAAAATATGCATAATCTGGAATCATTTAAGTTCGAGTGCGAATTCAAAATTACCGGAACTTGATAAAAAAGGATAATTAATAATTCAAAAAAAATGGTAGGTATAGGATGAAGTCATATATAGTTTTTATTTTAATTGTGCCAAAATGCAGTTTTGCTGTAATTATAAATTATACGATTAAACTCAGTAAGATAAGAATAAAAGGATTCATTCGTTATTATTAACTGTGCGTCAATGTTCACGATGTCTGCATAGTCGGTAAGTACTTAGTGTTGAATGGAAAAATATAATTGCATTATGTTCAACATAAGACAATAATCAATAATACATCGCACGGCATACGATCAAGGAGAGATACTATATAGATAGTTCTGTATGCGTTGACCGGGACCTGGGGTCGCGTCGCCAGCTGATAACTTACGGGTCAAATAGTTACGTACTAGGGACTCTGTAGGTTGATACGTTTATAAATAAGCTTTGACCACCTAGAGTGCGTTTTTATTCCACTTCTTAGACGGCCGACTGGCGCAGTGGGCAGCGACCCTGCTTTCTGAGTCCAAGGCCGTGGGTTCGATTCCCACAACTGGAAAATGTTTGTTTGATGAGCATTAAGTGTTTTTCAGTGTCTGGGTGTTTATATGTATTTTCTAAGTATTAATGTATATATAATTCATAAAAATATTCATCAGTCATCTTAGTACCCATAACACAAGCTACGCTTACTTTGGGGCTAGGTGGCGATGTGTGTATTGTCGTAGTATATTTATTTATTATTTATTTATAAAGTATTTGCCTGTAATCATACATGATGGTAAGCGATAATAGAGTCTAAGATTGTAGTGGGCTACTTATTCAGCGTAGGGCAGTTATATTAAAACTCAGCCCTCATTGTTTTAATATGGCATTTTAGCCACAGTCAAAACCTCTCACCAGATCAGATCAGGGAAAATTTAGAATTTATAAATTTCCAAATTTTCCGTGCCGGGAATCAAACCCGGAATCTTGTACTTTAGGACCTATACTCACCACTGCGCCAAGAAGGCGGTCGAAGTTATTCCTTGAAGTGTAAGGTTCTGAGGTAAATTCCTCGGATACATTTTTAATAACGTAAAGATAAAATTTATAATTTTATTAAAATAATTACTGGAAAAAAACGCATAATATATTTCTAAGTAATTTTCCCTCATTTTTAATATACTGTAGTATTTCAAAACATAGGTATGGCTTGTAATTTGTAACTTTACTTATGTCTAGTATGATTAGCGGCTACGGCCGCACTTTAGTACCACAATCTGTTTTACTGAATACTAAACTATCACGAGAGCTGGGCGTAGATTATAAACCTTTAGAAACAAATATATTATTTACCAATAAAATGCAATAATTCAAAAGACAATATTCCTTAACGTTGGGAAATTTACTTTCTCTAATCTTTACAAAGAATACAATGTAGACACAAAGCAATCGCAAGCGAGTAAAATTTCGCCAAACTATTACTACATATTACCATTAATTTTAGCAAATCGGTGAAATACAAATCATAAAAGTTTGGATTTCAGTAGTGAATCAGAGGTTCCGTACTTAATTAGAATTATTATTATTCATCTAGTTTATTATTCGACTGTTCAAATATATTAAATATTTTCAAATATTTTATATAATTAATAAAACAGTCTTAAATTTACACAATAAATAAATAGTTAATTTTTTTCGGAATTTTTACAGTTTTAACAAGATTGCAAGTTTGGAACCTTCTTTTAGATATAGTAGTACTACGCCTGTATCAGAAGACTCACAATTATTTGACTCAGTAACTCTTTTACTCAATGTGTTCAAGACTAAGGTGTAACCGGCCTTATTCTTGTGTTTTAAAAATTCTTATTCAATATTTGGCTTTTCTTCATCATTTTACACCTAATTAATACATACACTCATAACGTCTATGGACTAGTTAAAGAGATGGAAAAAAATAATTAACGGGGCGCCCTTATGGGGAACCCAAAAACTTTCGCAAAACTTATATGCGATCTAAAAGGACACGCGTAAAGGTGCTAATGACACTATCTCCTTAGTCATTCCAGGATATATATTTAGAGTCAAATAGGCACAAATTCTGAAATCATCAGACAATTATTTATGATATTAATAATTATAATTTAATATTATATTAACATTTAAAAAAGCTGACATAAATCTACGTCGCAATATATTGATATTATTCACCTTTACAAATTATAAATAATACACATTCTTTAAATAGACTTTTACAAACTTGTTTCGATCTACTTCAGCGGACATTCAGCCGTGTTGAATGAAAAATGAAGTTTTTCACCGTTAAGACGAAACGAATAAACTCTATTTCCACTATTTTAAAATGAGATTATGTATCTGAATAAAATACGTAACAAATGAATAAGAATAGATACAAAATAAAAAACTTACTTTTGTCAACACAAACAACTCCTATCCACACATTAATCCCACACAGCACAACACAAACTTAACTCAAAACAACCGCGGTCAGAAATCCGCCGAAATCCGACCGACAAGTGTCGGTCAAGGAAATCGGGAAGAGTCGAGTAAAAACAACACTGCACTAGGCACCACTCTACACCGCAAGTAAATGACAACTGCCCGGTCGTTAGACACACATTGCCGTGGAACTAAACTATTTATTTTCATACACAACGCATCAAACTGATCGATAGCTCTAATACCGTGAACTCGGAATGTGTAAAACTTCTAAAACGTCTAAAACGTGTACTAATAATCACTTTTCCCCTGTCCTCGGACGACTATTTTTGAATCAGGCGATGCGCGGTTCCGATTGGATGGCTGCAGGTTATAAAATGACGTAATATTAATGAGGTACTTTTGGAATTCTCGCTCAAAACTCTCTGGAGAAAATGGTCTTAAATATTTCAGTTGTGTTGTCTATAGATAGTATATTAATAGAATATCGTACATTACACGAAACGATTAATATTTTCCACATTTTTATCTTTTTAACGTGTTGCAATAAAACTCATGACTAAATTGAAATATAACCTATACTGATCGCTGTTAAACTTATGACTAGGTAAAGAAAAGAAATGGAAAGGTATCAAGAATGCTGATCAGCCAGACAGATCCTTTGTCCAAAAAATTTAGGTTGGATCACTAGGTCCTATAGTCCTAGGCTATATTCAAAGGTCGGTCAGATAAATAATATTGACTTTTCTGTCAAGAAATTTTCTTTACCTACCTAGAGGTATGGAATTGGTGCCTCCCAACGTAGTATCCTGAGCACGTTAAGCGGATGGTCTCGGTTACCATTACTATTATGTGATTAAAATCTGAAAAGCCCGCCAATGCGCGATGGAGCAGCTTGGTGGACCTTGCTTTAATTCCCTCTCTCATGTTGTGAGGGAGGAGACCTGAGCTCGGTAAGAGGGCGTTAATGAACTAATAGGGATTACGATTATTAGAAATATTTTGTATTGTAACATTATATCAAGTGCAATGCAGTTATTTATTTTATTTTTACACAAAGCTATGCAGAGCCTAGCTAAATAAATATGAAGGAATTTTTAATATTTTCAAATAAAAACTGGATTTGCATTTTATTTCCTATTCCATCTAGTTCCGATGGAATCAAATATCCGTTCTAAATATTGCAAAATTGTAGGTCGCGCTGGGTATTTCTTCGCTCCGATTATTGAATAAGCGACATAACTTTATAAACTAGGAAAATATTATGGTTAAGATTTTTCTCTACGATTAAATATTTGAAATTATATTAGAACGTCACAAAAACGGGAGAATTTTACAATATTATTTAATCATCAGAACTATTTCTGTTTGAACCACTTATCTAAATAGCAACCAATACGTCGTAAGCATTTAATAGACTGAAATTTGTATTAAATCGTATTGGAATTTACATTAAAAATTTCAATGAAAATTAATTGTGATGAGGAACACTCATAGCAAGTTCATGTAAATCAAATTTAATTATTATTATTTATTTAATGTAAACAGTCTTATAAATTATTGATAAGAATTACGAGAATTATAGAAAAATTACGAACGTTATATTTACGTTCGTAATTTTTTTATAATATTTAGTTTTCTTTTGAGATTTTTTATATTGTTGTAAGCTCCATTGAAATTTAAAAAAATGGTTAATTTATTATATCTCAATGAGACATGATTTCGAGCTAATTTTGGCGCTTACTTTAGAATTTTCTAACCGTTATCTACTCTAGCGACTATTTAAAATTGACAAGCCAAAAATACAATCAAATGAAGTGTAAAATTTGACTTATCGGTATCTAAGTCGGTGAGATTTATTTATTAAGGTGGTGTAACATTCGTTTGCGAAGTCAGTTTGTTTTTCTTGCCAAAAGTGTTTTAAACAATGCTGTAAGATCACTAATAGCTGTTTAGTAAAACGTTATAATAATAATAATATTAATACACGATTAAAAAGTTTAGTATATATGTATAATGTTTCAGAACATTTCATTTAGTTAGATGTCAGCAATCTTTTTTATTAATTCATTGATACCCATAGCATGGGTAAAACATTTGTCCAGCTAGCTATCTTAGAGAGTGCACCATTTTGGATATAGAATTATTCCACTAAGCTACCAAGCTTTGTCATCCAAGCCAAGTTAAATTTAATCGTGTCTAATAAAAATCGTGGTATCTTTAGCGTTACCAAGGGTAAAGGACAGCTGGTAAATGACCAAATCGATACAAGGGTTTTAATAATTGATTCAGACGTCGATGTCCGACGGTACCATTTCCAGTCCGTAGTAAACATTTGTATGCTTTATAAGTTGCATCGATCGTATGTCTACAGGCCGCAGCGTTTTACAGGTAAGCCCATTATTATAGGGGATCTATTGAAACTATGTAGTCCCTTCGGAATTGAGTAAGTAATATGAGTAGGTGTGTAAAATTAAAATACGATATTATTTATCTACTAACATGTTAAATTTATAATAATTAGCATATATTTGGAATACATCTTTACTTTGAGACGATTGCTGCTAAGCAAAAGCACCCGTAGAAGGGTTTCATAGACTTTTTTTTATAGAATAAGTAGATGTTGCCAGTGACTTTGTCCACGTTTATTTTTGTTTTGAAGCATATTTTTTACTTGTGTATTCTTGTAAATAAAATCGGGTGTAGTTTTTAAAACGAATTTTTTCAATTATAGTAGGTGTGGTCCTCTAATTTTTTAAACTCGTTATATCTTCTAAAATGGGTCCAGTACTTTCGGAGTCTATTGGGTAATAAAACAAAAAAACCAAAAAATATTTCCAATGTATCCCTCTTTATTATAGATACAATAAAATATCTAGAAACAACTGTTTTGTTTAAGTATAGTCTTTTTTAACATTTTTTTAACTCGGAATTACTTCTATATTAAATTTCCGATTGTAATGAATTAAAAAGTATTTTACTGCTATATAACCCTTGATGATAAAACTATATATTTGAATAAGAAATTAAAACTGCGATACTAATGTAACCCACTTTGTTTTCTACCGACGATCTAATAAAATTTTAGAACACGGAAGCTGCAAATGCGAATTGACGTTAGATATATTCCGTCGCAGACTTTTTTGCAGGTGTACTTACTTATTGTAGCACATATATTTAATTTATTACCCATAGTTTTAGTAATGAATTTTAAAGGCAATTTTGGGTTACATTATTAAAATTTTCTCTGAATCTGAATCTCCAATACAATTTGTTTGAAATTAAATTATAGCCTGTTACTTCGTAGTACTTCAGCTTTCTTTTGGTAAATAACGAATAAAATCAATCCACCATTTTTGGAGCTTATTATGTACACACAAACAAAAAAATCTTAACTCTTTGTAATTATAAGCTTTTCTTAATTCTGCTGTGATCACGGTGCAGTAAACAAATCTCTTATGTAATCAAAATTCTCAAGTCTTACAACTAGTATCATTTCATTTAGACCTGTCCATTCCATTTAGTTGAGTAAGATATTGGTTTTCATTAAAGAAGTCCTGATTTACAAAGTTGAAGTTGAAAGTGATGAGGCACATAGCTCGTTTAGCATAAAGCTGGATCTTTAGGTGCTGGAATGGAAACCTTACACCGATAAACGTACATTGGTAGACCCCCGACCGATGTCACATGACGCCAGCTGGACACAAGCGTGAAGTTTGGAGCTCCCTACAAAAGTCCTACGTACAGCAGTGGACGTTTATTGGTCGAAGTTATGATGATGATGAAAGTACGGAGCTTAAAGGAATTATACCTTCCGTAGTGATGTTTCTTTATTCATATAATTAATGCATACCCCATGTGAGTATAATTCACTAGATGGGAATCGATACGGAGTAATCAAAGTTTATAAGCGCCCTTAAAATTGCAGTAATTTTCTCCTGTTGCATTAAACATTACTTGAAAGACGTTAGAATTCAGGGAAATAGCAGCTACGATTCTTGGAAATCCCTAGCACTTTATGAGCCTATTTTTGATCGAACTTCGTTTAGTTTCTTATCTTTATATATATAATTCTTGTGTGCGTGTGTATGTCACTGAACTCCTCCTAAACGGCTAGACCGATTTAAATGAATTTTTGGGTTTGCCTTTGGGTGGCACCCTGGATGGTTTAGATTCACAAATCAGCCCGACAGATGGCGCTGGGGTCCGCTTGTTACTTATACAATATTTAAATTATTTTAACTTTCAATTATTAACGTTGTACTCGTATTGAAAACGGATGTCTAAGACATGTCCTAGCAATTCCTGAAATCAATTCAACAATTGCAACCACAGCGTTTGATAACACTGCACCGGTATGATATCAAATACACTGCATTCAAGTTATAAGATCGATAGTTCTATTTCCAGAAACCGAAGCAGTCTATAGGCTTCTAACAATGAATAAGTGGAACAGTCCTCAGTAAGTAAGTACATACCTACTCGCACGTGTTGTTACAACAGTTAGTCTTAGTACTGGGTACATGGATTTTTGTGCAGAATACGTGAGTTACAAGGTAAGTTTTCTTATATTTTTACAATCTTTAAAAACTAAGGAACTTGTTGTTAGGTTTTTGTTAGTATTATTAACTATAATTAAATCAGTTTTTAAATTATGCATCCCACTTCTGAATTATACCTCATTTTTTTACATGGACTTGTTTATGTTGGTTATGGTATCTTTTACGCAAAATTAGTGCCACGATTTGATGAACATTTAATGAGTTGGGAATAAACTACTTTTGCCTTGTAAACCGGCAATATGATTTACTTTTGACTTTTATTCCGGGAATACGGGAACGAATTGTTAGCACATATTATTGTATCACAAGTTTTTACTGCAATGCTTATTTAAACTAAACTGTTATTAACACATTATATTGTGAGTTTAATATGCTAAGTAGATTAAGGTGAGTGACACTAATTCCGATATTAATCCAAGCTTTGCTCTATTATATCGATAATTGTCCATGAGTGACAATTTTAGGCTTATAGTTTGCAAAAGCTAAGCTTAAGCTTAAAATAATCGTTCCAACCATTTTTATACTAATATATAAGAGTAATGTAAGTTCAGACATAATTCCGTCATTTATTGACGGATTTGCAAAGTTAATTTTTTGTTCAAAAGGGGTTTTTTTTCGAAATGGTCCCATTTAAATTTCATAGAAATCTGATAAAACGTTTCCAGACAGACAACGAACTCTTAAAACATGACAGCAAAGCAACCGCGAATGCGTCTATCGTGTAAACTGCATTGTTCACGCAATCAGACATAATATTACGCCCACACTCAAAAAGGTTAAGCAGTATATCGGGGTATTTTTTATCAAAGTTAGTAGGAAGTAGTTGCATATTTATTCACGACTGAAAGCCTATTGAAACTTGCAGGTACTGAAGTTTGATTTATGCAAAAAAATATTTACTTTGTAGTTGGTATAAAATTAAATTCAGGAGTCAGTTTTTTTGTTAAAACAAATTCTATTTTTTCTTCTTCTTCTATTTATTCTTTGTGTAAAGTGGAAATTAGTCTCTGTTGCTATTTAATTACCTGTATGTAAAACACGTTGATTCACGTTGCGTGAAAGAAGGTTCAATTGTGCGAGAGAATAGTAAACACAGTTAAATATACAGACAATTTTATATCTGGGTTATGCTTTCGTTCTTATAATCATAATGTCGGCTTAATCAGTAGGGGTGACAGCCCAATGGGTTGCTTACTTCGACTTCATTTATTTTTCATGGTGAAGGAAAGCGTCGTGACTAAACCTGCATGTGTGGGAGTGCTCCATAATGTTCTCAAAGGTGTGTAAAGTCCACCAATCAGCACTAGGCTAGCGTGGTGGACTACTGCCGTAACCCGTTCTCATTGTGGGAGGAGACCCGTGCCCTGTAGTGGGCCGGTAATGGGGTTATATAATGATTAGCTTTTGCCCACGGCTTCACTCACGTTAAGTTCAATTTTTGATTTGGAAATTTTAACAACAAAGTTTAAAAAAAAAGTCTTGCCCCTAATAATGAACGTAAATTACTTACAAAATCAATAACTTTAAAATTTTCGTCTATTTGATGCCTTAAATAAACTATTTAAAACTAAATAAAATCTAAAACGTCCTCGAAACCACAGTAGCGAGGCACAGTTCCTTGCCCCTTTGGATGGCCAAACTTATTCGTTGGTCAAGGTAACTGCCCACTCTAGGATCACCGGTAGACTCGATAACCCTTTTCGATAATTGTTTGAAAAGGTCTCTTGCCTCCGGACCCCACGGTCCCAAAGTATCTACTCCAAAAGGCACATAAATGAAGCTGCTATCCAGGATTTCATATTTACGCCTCTTGGCCTGCTCGGCACTATAAAATAATACAAAATAATTGTTTTATATTTATAAAACAATTATTTTGATGCCTTTGGAGTTGGAATTTTCTAAATTTGTGAATCACTTATTTCTTTATTTATAATAGAAAACCTAAAACTTGAAAAATAAAAAGTTTATGAAGGATTTTATACAAACTTTCATCCCCCATTTAACCCTCTTAGGGTCAAAAATCCTTTCTTAGCGGATGCCTACGTTGTAATCTGTGTGGTAAATTTCAGCCCGATCCGTCAAGTGGTTAGAGCTGTGCGTTGATAGATCAGTCAGTCAGCCCAGTCACCTTTGCCTTTTACATATATAGATAGATAATGATGATAAATCAGTGGCAGTTTATTCTAAATCAAACAGTTCAAGTTTATTAGTATGAAGTCATTCTGGTACGAAATGCCGAAAGTGATTAAATGTTAAAACGGGAAACTTAATTATAGTTTTAGCGTTGAAAGAATGCGTTACAAAGAGGCTGTTATTAAATGGACAATGTTTTTTTAATGCACTCATCACCTGGTTGCAAGTTTAAATTCAAATTCATTCTGCGCGGCATCTTAACGTAACGGTAAATAGCTTGGCTCTTTATCGGTAAGATGGTAACTAGCCACGGCCGAATCCGACCAGAACACACCAGAGAAAATTCAGAGATTGTAAATTCCCAAATAGCTCCTGCCGGGGATAGAACACGGTATCTCGACTCCCAAAGACCACACAATCGCCACTGCACCAAGAATGTCTATAAAGGTGTTGTATTTTGAGCTTTACGACGCAATTATTTTGATAGTTTATTTGCTCTACTAGCGGAAAGTTTTATTATCATCTAAAAATATACTATCATATCAACTTACACATTTTATTAATATTAATCTACCACCTCATTCTTAATCTATACTTATATTATAAAGAGAAAATATTTTTTTTGTTGGTTTGTTTGTACCCAATAGGTTTAGAAAGTCTTCACCAAAATAAAGTTAAACTATCTCCAAGTAACATAGGCTATTATTTAATTTCAAAAATTTCAATAACGTAACCCAAAGCAGTACAATTTTGCATATGAAATTTATTACTTTGCGTGCGCTGACAAACTATTGAGAATTCATAAAATGTATCTACTACATGATTAGCGTACTCATTATTAACTAAAAAAAGTCCGCGAGGGGAATATATCAAACTGTCGCAAGTTAATTCGCAATAGCAGCTTTTATATTTTAAAACTATAATATGGGATGGAATGGATATTTAGTATCGCAGTATTAATTATTATTCCAATAAACAGTTTGATCATGAAGGGTATTTATATAGCAGTACTACTTTACTGAAGCTGCGATAGCGCAGTGGGTAGGAGCTCAACTTCACTTTCGGGGGGCAGAGTTCGAATACCAGCACGCACGCAGCAATCTCTAACTTAAAATGTTATGTGCGTTCTAAGTAATTAATAATTTCACTTGCTTCGATGGCGAAGGAAAACAGAGTCCTACATCATTTTCTCAAAGGTATGTGGAGTCCACCAATCCACACTGGGCCAGCGTGGTGGATTACGGCCTTAACCCCTGGTAATGGCTTGATATGATGACGATGACTGCTTTACTAGTACTTTTTAATGTATTTAATGTAAAAGTTATCACGAGTTTAAATAATTTAAGCTTAACAAAACTTAATTGAACAAATATGCTTTAAAACAAAAACAAACGCAGACGAATTCTTGGCGAAATAGTATTTAAACACAAGCTAAAATTTTTTTACCTTAGCTTACAAATTGAAGCAGCGAGATTTGTCTATGCAAAATGAGTTCTGTTTGAAATAATTGAATAAACAGGAAGTCATTTAATCAGTTAAATATATTTGTTGTTTTGTTTATTTTTTAACTTTTTTTTTTATGTATTTTTTTTATTTTTTCTACAATTTTATTTTATTTTATTTACTTACTTGTTCAATTTAAACTGTTAAATATGTACTGTTTGTGTTAGTTTTAGTTTTATTTGTTCTCTTTTACAGTTTATTTGGATTTTTTTAAATTTAAATTTACTCTAGTAATAACGCAACGGGCGTCGCGGTTGTTTGCTCAGTCTGATACTGGTGCAGACTGAAAATCAGCGCTGAGCATTGTTGCAAATGCACAGCATAAGGCTGAGTTCGCGGCCATTTGCCATATTGTTAATATTAATTGATAATCATTTAGTTAATAATCTTGTATTAACAATAGTGTATGGCCATAAAGGATTTTTATTATTATTATTATTATTATTATTATTATTATTATTAATATTAATTCACGGGCATCAGTTAGTAATACTGTAAATGCAAAAGTGTGTTTGTTTGTCCTTCCTTTACGCACTAACTCAGCAACTAATCAACTTTATTATTAGCATATAAGTTGAAAGTACGGAGTATATTATGTAATCTACAAAAATCTTCACAGTATGAAATATTTTTATTTAAGCATTTACTAAAATATCTTACTACATGAATATCCAACTCGTATAGTTTCATTGCAAGTTTTCTCTACACAAATTTGCTTTTTCTTAGTTATTATTAATAGAGCAAATACAATGGTGCTAAGTCCGTAGGTCACGCTCACTCCGTACCGTAACAAACTATCAAACCCCTACCAGATACCAGACAGAATCGTTCTTTAACATTAAAACGAATTGCAATCTATACTTAGTCATCGTAACAAAAGAGATGGAGCATAGAAAAATGCCTAATGTTGTAAAATAATTATTTTTCAATATTCAAAATCTCTTACCTGCCGCAACTCTTATTTTGTAAGAATGAATATAAAACTGTCTAAAGGAAATTTGTCCTGAAAGTTGAATGTGCTCTGGCACTGTGCCAGATTACTGCACGGACAACTATATTGAGGATATTATTCTTACAGTGCACACAAACGGGCTAGTTTTCCGGCAATTTATAAATGCAATTTCCAGCAGACGAGTACAATCATCAGATCTTTACCAAAATTATAGGAAATACCGCTGTTTCTATTTAATTTAAAAATTTAGAAGTACATTTTCAAAAATCTATTTAAAAAAACTTTAATTATGAAATGGAATTATTTTTATAAATAAATAAACCTTCTTTAGAATTTAATCACAATTATTGAGAATAATAAACTGAAACAAACATAAAAATAATACAAACTTAACGAAAATAAACTACTGTCAAATAGAATTACTCTCTCTCTCTCTCTCTCTACGTCGTGTTCCTCATTGCTGTGGGTCGTGACCCCTTCCACTTACAACTTTTTGGACGATTTTGTGCCATTTGACTCGGCTTTGAGCAATGTTTAAAGCAGTATGCACTTTGGTGTCGAGAGCAGTGCGGATTTGATCCGACCAACGAATCGGGCTACGTCCTCGAGGTCTCTTACCTTCCACTTTGCTAGTGACCACTATCTTTTCAAGATTATCTCCACCTCTTCTAGCAATGTGACCGAAGTACTCGAGTATCCTCTTAAGACAGGTATAAAGAATTACACGTGTCTTAATTTTGGGCAAAGAGTCATCTACTTACCTTAGCTCTGTGTTTTAGAAATCAGGGAAATTAATAATGCAACTTTTCAGTCCAATTCCTAGGCTATGCCACAGAGAGAAATACTGTCTTCATCTTATAAATTACTGCACATTTACTCAACTTCAACTGTATTAAAATTTCATAGAAGTTGTTGACAATTATTATGGCGAGCTCTTTAAAGTACATGAAAAAAATCTAGACAAAAAATAAACTTTGATTGCAACACAAAATTATAAAACTTTCTGTGGAAAGTAGATTGTAAATTTATCATTATAATTTGAAATACCTAGGTCACAACTCTGGTGTACATAAATTTCATATCTAAATTGAAAGATCTATAAATAGTGCTGTACTTCCCTAAACCAATGTGAAAGGGATCGCATTTTAGACCAGTCAATTTGCAACATTATCAATACGAAATCAGGCAGAACAAATAGTAAAGTCGGTACAATAGATCTTTACTATTGTACTATTTGTACTACTCTCTATTGTACCTAATAAGGATTAGTTTTATTTTATTCTGGGCTATTATATAGCTCAGCATTTTATATAGCCCGTTTACTAGCCACTTTACTGTGTCTGTCGGAAAGATCATTGTCATCTTATGGAGTGTAAGGAATGTTTCCTATCTGTGATGTATGTAAACGCCTCGTCGAATATTTATTATCAAAGAGAAACATGGCATTTCTTAAGGATATTTTGGTTATTTTTACTTCTTTCTTTTCTTTTCGATTGGTGTGTCAAGTATATTATCGTTTACGTATGACTGCACAAGAAAGAGTCTTTGTATGATCTTTCAGATAAAACATTTTTTTTAAGAGTCATAATAAAACATATTAAAATCAATCATCTCCTTTTTTATAATAGATGGTTTTGGTTGGCTAAATAAGAGCAAAATCACCGATCGTGTGATCTAAGTCCCATTGTACCTTTCCTGAACTGTAACAATTCATATTAGTTTAAAAATTTCACTAGTGATACACTGGTTAACTTAACACAAAAGCTACAGGGATTTCAAACGCACCCTTATCTATGTGAAGCCTACAACAAATTATATCTGGTATTTTTTGTTACCACCATCTCAATTTCACTTGTTAATTATAAATGATAAATAAAATATTTCTTAAATATAGTTCAACGGGTACATACCACGATAATATTTTGGATTTGTGGACATTTCGACCCAGTTGCATGGATCGTGGTCACGATTCCGTCGTGACCACGATCCATGCAACAAAATCGTGGAATGTACCCGTTGGACTATATTTACGAAATGTTAATTAACCACGAAAATCTTAGTTTAAAAAATTTAATAAATAAAAGAACTCGTTATTAACATGTATATCAATCTGAGCAATTTCAATATTCTGTAAATCTTCTTTCAGCTCGCTAGTTCTACATAGCTAGTTGATATATAACATATTATTAAGTTCTAATGACAAATACAGTAATCCTTACTAATATTATAAATGTGAATGTAAGTTTGTTTGTTACGCTTTCACGCAAAAACTACTTAACCGATCCTCATGAAACTTTGTAAACATATTCCTGGAAGTGTTAGATGTAATATAGGATACTTTTTATCCCGATATTAAGCTCGGTTCCTTTGGGACAGGGGATGAAAGTGTTTATGATTTATACCATAACGCCTACAAATTATTATTTATAGAGGTTCTAATATGTGTTTAATTTTGTCCAAACTGTGGTTGGACATAGTGGACAGAACTCCTCAGCGGACAGCAGCAAACTCCTCATTCAAGGCTTAGCGATACTGAGTACTTTACATTTTTTTAGATCTACAACTAAATTTAATGCCACATCAAAAAACAAAATCAAACGCAGAAGAAGTCGCGGGCAACAGCTAGTAATAATATAATGCGTTGGTAACCTAGTAATGACGCTAGAAATAGTTCTAGAGATATTTGCACTTTTTTTCACCCATTAAATAGCACTTGCTTTTACTGTTACGGAAAAAACATCGTAAGGAAATCTGCATGTCTAAGAATTATCTCGAATGTTCTCAAAAGCATGGGGACTCCACCAATCCACACTTGGCCCGCAAAGTGGACAGTCCACTTCGCCGGACTACGGCCTAAAACCTTCTTATTCTAAACACTCTGTAGTGGGCCGGAAGTATTATGTCACCATTTTCGTCAATATGTTAGTGCTGCCATCTCTGAAGAAATCACATCGCGCATACCAATGTCGATAACAGTTTATAAATATGCCAGTCTTTATTAGCGCCTAAAGAAATAACGCAAAATTTTCTGGCACACCTCCCACAACTGCAAGTGTTGGTATGCGACAATGAGCTGGAGTATCGCATTCAAAGTCCATTTCGAGATGCCTTCATTTAGTGACAAATGCGCTGCCTCATTTTTAGCGCAAAGCATCAGGCAGGTTGATCAGGCGTTAACACCATCATTCCATGCAACCATAGACTGTATTACATAGGTGTTTATTATCCTCAGCCTATTTTTGTTTTGCTGAGAAATGGTATTAGAACCATCATGCTGCTCCAATGCAAATTGGCGGGCTTAAACAATTTTAAATATCATCACAGAGCGTTAATGATTATTAAGCTGTTGGCTCTCCGAGGCACGGCGGTAGAGACCGTCAAGTTCTAACGCGCCTGCGCCTGCTAAAGAAAAAACTTACCCAGCCGGAATCGGTTCAAATCTCGAGATCTGTAGTAGAATGTGCTAACCACTAGACCAAAGAGGCATATAAGTGATGATGCAGTCTAAGATGGTAGCGGGCAGTGGCGTGCATAGAGGGTATGCACAGGGTATGCAGATGATATAAAATGAAAAAAATCTGCAGTACTAGTTATAAAAAACTTAAGGATAGGCATTGTAAGAGATATAAAAAGCCTATGCTTAAGTATTTATAACTCATATTGGAGATTTTCTTGATCTGCATACCCTGTGCATACCCTCCATACACGCCACTGGTAGCGGGCTAACCTTTTAGGGAGTATGGCAGTAACATTTAACCCATCCGCCTAATCGGTTTCTACGCGACATCATACCGGAACACTAAATCGCTTATCGGCACGTCTTTGTCGGTAGGGTGATAATTAGCCACGGCCGAAGCTGTTAGTATCACCAGTATCCGACCATAGTAGCCGACCAGAAAACATATAATAAATATAGTGGCTAGTTAAATGTTTTTTAAATTTATTTTTAACAAAGTGTTATAAGATATAATATTAAATTTTAAAATCCAAAGACAAATGACAATATTATATTTAATTGTTAACACTAAAACTAGGTAACATTTTGCAGAACCAAGTTCTTCGGTAACTCATCCACTTTTAAGGCTGTTGTGCTTTGGAATAATTTGCCCGCTGACATCCGTAAAAGTCAATCCCTTCCCATATTTAAATGTCATCTTAAAGACTACTATCTGTCTTTGAGTGAAGTAATTTGAACAAATATCTTAATTAATGTGTATTATTTGTATTTTTCTTTTCTCAATATTTAATTATATATGTATTTATATTATATTTATTTATATATATATGTATATATATATTTATTTATTTTATATGTATGTCTATTTATTTTCGATTATATATGTATATTTTTTTAGTTTTTAGTTATATATAATTGCGCTATTCCGCTCTCTTGCAGCTTTTCCTTCTGCCAGAGGTTGCCTGTAAAAGATTGCTTGCAGCAATAAGGCCGCATTTGCCTGCCTACAATTCTTGTTCTGTTGCTTATTTTATATTTTATGTATATTTTGATGTTTGTGTGCAATAAAGTATTTCTTCTTCTTCTAGGTACTTAATATAAACGTATACTATTTGTGATTAGACAATAAACATAGCTTTCGTCATATACCGTTTATACAAGGCAGTAAAAAGTACTGACAGTATTTAGAGAAAAATATGACCGACCATTTGTTTAAGTATTTAATAACAATAATAATAAAATTCATAGCTGTTCGCAACATCTGACCGATTTGGCGTGCGTCCAAAATGATCTCTTGAATGAGTAAAGGTTCAATGGCCATTGTACTGCTCTAAATATTGACTTTCTACTAATAATTTTACTGCTACAACCAGGTAACTCTTCTAATATTTTTAAATGACAATGTGAGATGGTTATAACAAAAAAAAACACCCGGCTAAGTTTGTTGAGGGCTTCTTCTTAGACCAGGACGCGTTTGGAACCCCCGTAGCTTTAGTTTTAAGTTTACGTATATGGTTATCGCCATCATCTCACCGTGTAATTCTCACGTAATGTACACATCAAAAATGCCACCTGTGGGCCGGGCCTACTTGAATAAAGATATTTTTGACTTTGACTTTAATAGTTATGTAGTATTAGTTTCAACTACCCATAGAAATGTTTAGGTAATTTTTCAACCATTCTACTAAAATGAGTGAGAAATCGCAGTAAATAATATAATAATAATATGAAAATTCAATTTCAAAATTTCATTTCATATAAAACCCACCCATGTTTTCTCAACATACAGATTATAAGTTAGTTTATATTGTATAGAAGCAGTCGTTACTTTGCGGAATTCCTTGATATATTATGAAAATTAAGCTTTATTTGCTATAGGGAAATGTACGAGAATCTGTATGGTGAAAATTATAATTTCTTCAATCTTTATACTCCACACTAAACAGATCTTCGACAATCTTACATCTACGCACGTTTCGCTTCGAAACCAGAGCATCCTCAGGAGATGTTGACTTCACAATGAATAATTTTTAGTCTCAACGATTATTAGCATAAATTTATAGCTTAGCTTAGCTTTAGCCTGATAGTTAGGTACTTATCACTGCAATGATAGTATGAACACTGGTTAGGTATTTTTACAAGCTTTAATGCGACTAATTTAATTCGTATAGCTATATTTTTCACAATTAGAAGGTTATATATTTTCATCCAGAATATAATATAGTAAATTACCGATACTTTTACAGCTATTAAAGTTGACTTAATCTCCAATAATTTTGCTACTAGATTGTCAAATCTCCAGCTACATACTGTTAACATAAATCAGCTTTCAAATAATTCTTCTTTTATTATAATATTACAACCAAGAATGTTTACAAAAGCTTATCAATCTCCGCTATATCAAAGTAAAACGAGCATTATAAAAGAGGTTTTATAACTTATCCAAGACTTAATCCTCATGTGGCTATTCCGTCTATTTTACTCCGGGTACATAATCAGGACACAGCCGGGATACCGAGGGACGATACTCTTTATCCGGGATTAAATTTTGCGGAGGACTTTGTGACGACGTCCAGGACGTCCCCATATCGCAGGGTATATGCGAGTTTACGATGGATTATGTTTTTAAACGAAGAATTTCGTAGCCTGTTCAAAGATTTGATTTACAACAACCCAAATATTTTAGTGTTATAAAATTACTATTCAGAGTTATGTGCTTTAAAATATTAACTTGTGTTACAGTAATTTTATAAAGTGGGTAAATAAGTAAACTTTTAATAACTATAAATTCATATTGGCCAAATAGTTTGTTATATTGATTAGGATTTTTACAAATACGCTTATAATTATTATTTAATTTCCAACAAATATTAAAATTATATTTGATCAACAACCAAAGATCATGATATTGAGTTGGTGGGTATTTTGATATAAATACGGGTGCATTTTCAATACACTCCAGTCCTACATGGACTCGAACGATGCAAAGATACCTGCCGGTGTTAGCCACTTGCTTTAAAGATGACAAAAAATATCGTGAGGAAACCTGCATGCCAAAGCGTTGTTCAGTCTACCAATCCACACTTGGCCAGAGTAGTGTTTATAGCCTAATCCCTTCTTATTACACGCTTTTAATTATCTTCACCTGTATGCTTATTACCAACTCCTTCGGACTTGATTAGGACCCTCTTCAAACGTTCTGATTTCATTCGAACCTTGTAGATATATCGAATACAGATAACAATACACTAATTCCATTTTTCATATTCCAAAGTAAGATTTTTGTTTATTTATATAATATGCATATATGCAGGAATGATGTTAATTTTAATTTCCAATTCAGCCATTAGCTTTAGCTGATTTTTCTATTCATAACAATTTTGATGGTGAATCAATCGGAGTAACCGATTAATTTTACTCTAACAAAAATAATAGTGTAAGAAAAACAATAGAAATAAGCTTTTATTATTAACTAAACTATAAGGAAATATACAAATTTTGGTGTTTATATATCAAGCGCGTTTATTAGTTTTTGAACTGTTTATTTTAAGATACGACCTTATGATGGGCCGGTATTGGGCTGATAGTGATGCAGACATATTACAGCAAATACTTAGCAATAAATTCTTGCTTTAACAAGGTTGATCTTTAAAAAAAATAAGTGGCAATGTGAAGCGGTGATAACAAAAAAAAACAACCGACAAACCCCGCGATAAATTTAGTTGCCGGGTTTTTATAAAACTCATTTGGAACCCTCGTAGCTTTAGTTTTATGTTTTTGAAAATAGTAATCACCATCGCTAACATGACAAAATATTTATTTATTTTTCAACTTATGACTAGTATTACAGGAATTTTCCTAATGCACTAGCGTAGACACTGATGCACCTATCAACACACATTATAACTATATTTTACTAAACTACCTGCTAAACTTTAACTTAATATGTATGCATCAAAAGTGTCTATAGAAGGCAAAAAGGTTTTTGAATAAAGAAATATTTCACTTTGACTACTATTGTTTTTTATCAGACAGTTAGACAATTTATTATCCAACAACAATTTTTTTCTACTTATTGATTACTCCGCGACGATGACCGTATCTTATTTATTAAATCTGGAGTCATCAAGCCCAATTTTAATCAATGTTGGTATGTATTTTTCGTCATGGTTTAACAAGTAAAAAGTCATAAGTACTTCTTAAATTTGTGTATCCTATATTTCTGTACATAATTGGTGAGCCTTGTAAATAAGCTTCATGACAAGGTTATCTGTCAACTTAATATAAAAATCTGATAAAAATGGTTTGAAATATTCTACTAAGCCCTGTCGAAAATATGTATAGTAGTTTTGAGATAAAAGCAAATTTCTATAACATAAGATATTCCAAGAAAAATCCTGCAAAAATATGAAAGCCGGTTAAAAATAAATTTCGTGTTACAAAAACTGGTCTAGACAGATATGATAAGAACGCCAAATGAAC
Organism: Pararge aegeria; assembly: GCF_905163445.1. NCBI lineage: Eukaryota > Metazoa > Arthropoda > Insecta > Lepidoptera > Nymphalidae > Pararge > Pararge aegeria. Next base: position 15,407,780 of record NC_053190.1, on the reverse strand, counting down.
CAGAAGATATGGTATATAGAGGGATATCAGATGCTCTGAATTCTGGCCAGGTATCAGCGCAGGTAAATAAGTCTGCCACGAGTGAGCCCACACAATAGCAGCCGGCTAATTTATTAGACTGTGCTTAGGTTCGTTTAGCCAGAGAACTAGCGAGTATGATTTCTAATGTTTAATATATACGACGATCATTAAGCTTAATTTTCCGCTTAAAACTCCGAGAAAAGAGAAACCTTCGCGGTACATAGCAAATATAGCTTTATGTAAATTTTATATCATGGAACTCCGCAAAGTAATGCCTGCTCCAATCCTCTATCTGTAATATCACATACTAAGCTTACAAAAAGTATGATGACTTATTTCGACGCCCTTATCTTATTTTTGTTAGTATCTACTATATCCAAAACTATCTTATTTTTGTGGAAATCAAAGGTTTTGTTTATATAAATTGCAACTTATATTTAAAAAAAACCCATCGAAAACGCTTGCCGAATCATAGCCGTACTCGTGATATCATAGGCAAATTAGAGCTATATACAAAACCCTGTTCTAAATCTTTAATAATCTATTCGAGCAGAGAAAATTTGCGAATTTTTAATTTCAAAAGTCCGTCTATACTGGTAGAAGTTTACCATGCTACCGATAAATTATGTCACCATGCGTTATATTAACCAATTAAGAGTATGGGCTAAATATAAACACCTATCAGGTTAGCCCGTTACCATCTCAGAATGCTTGTTAACCATTAGGGTTAGATTCAAGTCAGTCACAGTCAAGAGCTAATTTGTAGATATAACAAATAAATATCATGATTTAATCGCCAGTTTTGCAGCCCCACAATCAGGGGTCTGTTGGCAGAATTTACACCGCTAACCGGGCCCTCGTTCTCTTAACAAGCTTTCTAACAAACAGTAAAGAGAAAATTATAGGAATTCGTCCCCGCCCCAATTATTAAGTCCTCCCATTTTGCGAGTGAACCGGAGAAAACGGTGCGCAATTGATTTACTTGAGCTAATTAATTTATGTTTAATTAAATTAATACGGGAATTAAGTACTTACGTTCTATTCTATAAAAGGCTTCTGACATTTTTTATGTTACAAGTGTTTACTCACATTATGTTGAGCATTTCAAATGAAGCTTTAAATGTATGATACATTTAACTGACTTCAAAAAAAGTTGAGTTAAGTATAGCAAAGATGAGGATTTGTGTTCTTATTGGCGATATTATTCAAAGTTACTTACCGTTGTATAAGCATTTTTTTATACATTAATTAATAATATTATTGATGGACAAATGCAGGTCTTTGGAAATGGAAAACAAAACATAGCCGATAACAGCTAATCGCCCTGAAAATAGAGATATAGTATCGTAATACAAAAAAATACACTACGCCTTGAAATTTGTTGTTTACAATTTCTTCAATCCTTATACTCCACACCTAACAGATCTTCGGCAATGGATAATCCTCAGGAGATGTTGACGTTGATGTTAATGTTGTCTTTCAAATGAATATTTGTCAAGTAAGAAATATTAATTACACCATACAGATTCTCCTGTTTTTCGCAGAGTATAGCAAATTTAATAATTTTAATTTTCATAATAAATGATATTTTAACTGATTAAAACGCAAGAACCTTAGATAAGTTCCGTGCTTTGATTCGAACTCGTCCACCCGAAAGTGAAGTCGAAGTCCTACCCACTGGGCTATCACCGCTTCGGTCGTGTTTAATAACAATCCTACCGACAAAGACATGCTCAGTTATTTATCCGTTCCAATCGAAATCGATTAACAGATTAGCCCGCATAGATGGAATTCGAACTCGGTCCCCCGAAAGTGAAGTCGAGGTCCACAGGGCTATCACGGCATATATATAAGTTTCAATTACAATTTAACATTAATGTATAGAAACAATTAAGTATTGTTTTGTTTTATTTTTATGCCGCCAAAACCGCATAATTTAATGCGGGCATTTAATTTTGAGCATAAATTTAAAGTTGCTAATGAGATGTTTCCCGTACAATTAAACTTTCCGTACCTAAATCCGCATGGCATCCTATAGAAATTAAACCGAACAAACTTCGATTTCCGAATCGCAATTTGATCCGGAGCATGTTCGTATTTCTGTGCAAACAAATTTCAACCTCATGTGATTTTCATCGCAACTCAAAGGGTGAAGTTTTTGAACGTGGGTATAATTAAAAGTTGCGTCTTTTGCATGTAAATAATATTTTGATGGAATCTGTTTTTGATACTTGCTAGTTTGATTGCTGCGATCTCTAATTTGCTTTTCTGCTCTCTTTCTGTACCTACTCTATTACAGGTCTACTCGACTTGATATTCGATCCGCACTATTATCGTGTTTCTGTGCAAAAAAATTTTAACCTGAAGTTCTCCTATGTCATACAAAATTCAAAGGATACATACACTAGGAAGTTATTAAAAGATACATCTTGTAGAAATGCATTTTTTGAAAAGTCCCTCAAATAAGCTGTTTTAATCACATCAAAACAGCTAACATATTTTCACAAAATTTGTTGATTTGTGGTAAGTATGATGCAGGTAGCGGGCTAACCTGTTAGTGGTACAAATACAAAGTAAGTAAGTAAGCGTTGCTTGTGTTATGATTACTAATATGTTTGATGAATATTGTTATAAACAATATATAACTTACTAGCTGTTGCCCGCGACTTCGTCTGCGTTTGTTTTTTGATGTGACATTAAATTGCTGCTGTCCGCTGAGGAGTTCTGACGTCTATCTCCAACCACAGTTTGGGCAAAATTAAACACATATACCTCTATAGTACAAAAATAATTATTTAAATCGGTTATAATTTGTCGGAGTTATGGTGTAAAATCGTCAAACACTCATCGGCTTAGTGTCGGGATAAAAAGTATCCTATATTACTTCTAACACTTCCAAAAATATGTGTACAAAGTTTCATGAGGATCGGTTAAGTAGTTTTAGTGTGAAAGCGTAACAAACAAACTTACATTGACATTTATAATATTAGTAAGTATAATGCAGATAAACACCCAGGCATTTAAAACCATGTTTATCATACAAACATTTTCCTGTTGTGGGAATCGAACCGACGGCCTTGTACTCAGAAAGCAGGGTCGCTGATCACTATGCCTGTCGGCTGTCAAGGTTGTATGGCAGCTATATTAATCCAAAACCACTAATTGGTTAGTACCGGAACGTTATAGCGCTTGACAGCACGTCTTTCTCGCTAGACTGGTAACTAGCCGCAGCAAAAGCCTCCACCTAACACTACTGACAGGTCTACTTACAAAATAATATAAAATTTAAATTAAAATAACTTAAAATTGCATTCCTCAAAGAGCTATAAACAATAACTAGTGCTATTTGGCATACCTATAAATAAATAAATAATAAATATACTACGACAATACACACATCGCCATCTTGTCCCAATTAAAGCGTAGCTTGTGTTATGGGTACTAAGATGACTGATGAATATATTTTATAAATAATATACATAAATACTTAGAGTATACATACAAACACCCAGACACTGAAAAACATTCATGCTCATCACATAAACATTTTCCAGTAGTGTGAATCGAACCCACGGCCTCGGACTCAGAAAGCAGGGTCGCTGCAAACTGCGCCAATCGGCCGTCAAATGCCCAGCAATGGGTCATTAATAGGGTTTCACTTTATGCCTCGCATGTATTTACATGCGAGGCATAAAGTGCTTTAAGTACTTATATAGTAATTGTGCTTCAAGACAATACAACAACAAGTTCGTAATAATATAATGCTACCGCAATCCATAATATTTCCCCATAAAGGAAACAAATAAAGTGCATTTGGACGAGTAAATTTAAACTTATTTTCATAGAAAAAGCTAACTTAGCGTTTATTGTGGCGATAAATTCAAAGAACATTATTTACACAAAGCCCGGCGGACGTTAAAGACCGTTTTCAAAAGACGTTGGAAACTGTGTAACAATGAATTTACGGTACGCAACCTCGGCCAATTTTAGCGGAATACCAATGCTAGTTTTTATCGATGACAGCTCATCATCATCATTTTTACTGACATATGTCCATTGCTAAACACAGGTTTTTTTTAAAAATAGTAGATAATAATTGACAGACAAAGCAGATGGCGCATCTGATAGTAAGTGAAAATCCATCGCCTATAAACAGAACAACACTTCACAGGGCATGCCAGGAGCACGTCCTGTAACATGACGGCCGACTGGCGCAGTCGGCAGCGACCCTGCTTTCCGAGTTCAAGGCCGTGGGTTCGATTCCCACAACTGAATAATGTTTATGTAATGACCATGAATGTTTTTCAGTGTCTGGGTGTTTATCTGTATATCATAAGTATACATGTATATTATTCATAAAAATATTCATCAGTCATCTTAGCACCCATAACACAAGCTACGCTTACTTTGGGGCTAGATTACAATGTGTATTCTGACGTAGTATATTTAGTATATTTATTTATTTAGTACTAGCTGTTGCCCGCGACTTTGTCTGCGTTTGATTTTGTTTTTTGATGTGGCATGAATTTAGTTGTAGATCTAGGAAAATATAAAGTATTCAATATCGCTAAGCCGTAAATAAGAGGTTTGCTGCTGTCCACTGAGGAGTTCTATCCTCTATCTCCAAACACATTTTGGGCAAATTTAAACGCATATTATGTATAACCTCTATAGTACAAAAATAATTATTTAAATCGGTTATAATTTGTCAGAGTTATGGTGTAAAATTGTCAAACACTCATCCCCTCTCCCAAAGGAACCGAGCTTAATGTTGGGATAAAAAGTATCCTATATTACTATGTGTACAAAGTTTCATGAGGATCAGTTAAGTAGTTTTTGCGTGAAAGCGTAACAAACAAACTTACATTGAGATTTATAATATTAGTATTATTATTATTATTATTATTAAGTAGGGATGTTTATATTAACAAGCCGCCTTGAGTCCATCAATTTGAGGCTCATGTGCCTGTAACCGGTCACCGACAATCACACCAGCAGACCGGAACATAGAATCGCAACAATGCTGCTTAGCGGCAGAAATCGGCTGCACAATAAGCTTTACTTCTTCTGTAAGGTTTCGGCGTAAGCGCAGGGCGGTAGAGTTTTTTTTTTATGTTTATAGACGAGCGCTTGACTGCAATCACACCTGATGTTAAGCGATGATGCAGCCGAAGGTGGAGCGCGCTTGCCTAGAGGATGCCTATTCACTCTTGATTTGAAGGTACTCATATTGTAGGAACTGAAGAAAATGTACGTTGG